>NC_084472.1:5893874-6210989 GCF_027409185.1 Cynocephalus volans
TCCTAGGTATTTTATTTTTTTGGTGACTATTGTAAATGGTCTTGTTTTCTTGATTTCTTTTTCCACTAGTTCATTATTGGAGTATACAAACACAGTGGTTTTTGTGTGTTGATTTTTTTGTCTTACAACTTTACTGAAATTGTTTATCAGGTCTATGAGTTTTTTGGAAGAATCTTTAGGTTTTTCTATACACAGGAACATGCCATCTGCAAACAGGGACAGTTTGACTTCATCTTTTCCAATTTGGATGCCCATTATTTCTTTCTCTTTCCTGATTGCTCTGGCTAGTACGTCTAATACTATGTTAAATAGGAGTGGCGAGAGTGGGCATCCTTGTCTTCTTCCTGTTCTTAAGGGAAAAGCTTTCAGGATGATATTGGTGTGGGTTTGTCTTATATAGCTTTTATTGTTTTGAGATACTTTCTTTTTATTTCTAATTTGCTGAGAGTCTTTATCATGAAGGGAGATTGAATTTTGTCAAAAGTTTTTTCTGTATCTATTGAGATAATCATATGTTTTTTGTACTTGATTTTGTTGATGTGGTGTATCACATTTACCGACTTGCATGTGTTGAACTATCATTGCATCCCTGGGATGAATCCCACTTGATCATGGTGTATAATTTTTCTGATGTGTTGCTGTATTCTGATTGCTAGTATTTTGTTGAGGATTTTTGTGTCTATGTTCATCAGAGATATTGGCCTGTTTTATTTTGTTGTTGTTGTTGGTGGTGGTGTATCTTTGACTGGTTTTGGTATCAGGATGATGCTGGCCTCATAGAATGAGTTTGGGAGAATGGCTTCAGTTTCAATTTTTTGTAATAGTTTGAAGAGAATTGGTATTAATTCCTCCTAAAAGTTTGGTAGAATTCAGCAGTAAAGCCTTCTGGTCCTGGGCTTTTCTCTGTTGGGAGACTGCAGATTATGGTTTCAATCTCATTGCTTGCTAATGGTCTGTTCTGGTTTTCTGTGTCTTTTTGGTTCAGTCTTGGTAGTTTTTAATGTGTCCAGAAATTTATCCATTTTTGCCAGGTTTTCAAATTTGTTGGTGTGTAGTTGTTTATAACATTCATTAATGGTTATTTGCATATCTGTGGATTCAGTTGTAATGTCTCCTTTTCATTTCTGATTTTTGTTATTTGGGTCTTCTCTCTTCTTTTCTTTGTTCACCTAACTAATGGTTTGTCTATTTTGTTTATCTGCTCAGAAAACCAACTTTTTATTTCATTAACCTTTTGTATTTTTTTGTGGGGGAGATCTCTATTTCATTGAGTTCTGCTCTGATCTTAATTATTTCTTTCCATCTACTAATTTGGGGATTGGATTGTTCTTGTTTTTCTAGTTCTTTGAGGTGTAGCATTAGGTTGCTTACTTGAAATCTTTCTATTCTTTTGATATAAGTGTTTACTGCAATAAACTTCCCTCTTAGTACTGGTTTTGCGGTATCCCACAGATTTTGGTATGATGTGTCTTTATTTTCAGTAGTTTTAGGAAATTTTTGATTTCCTGTTTACTTTCTTCTTGGACCCATAGATCATCAGGAGCATGTTGTTTAATTTCCATGTATTTGCATAGTTTCCAGAGTATCACCTGCTATTGATTTCCAGTCTTAATCTGTGGTGGTCTGAAAAGGTACTTGGAATTAGTTCACTTTTAAAAAATTTGTTGAAACTTGATTCGTGACCTAACATGTGGTCTGTCCTGGAGAATGTTCCATGTGCAGATGAGACGAATGTATATTCTGTAGTTGTTGGATGAGATGTTCTATAGATATCTGCCAGGTCCCATTGGTCTAAAGTGTAGTTTAAATCCTGTGTTTCTCTGTTGATTTGTTGCCTTGATGATCTGTCCAATGCCAAGAGAAGGCTGTTCAGGTCCCCCACTATTATCATATTGGGGTCTATCTGTCCTTCAGGTCTAATAAATATTTGCTTTATATTTCTGGCTGCTCCAGTGTTGGGTGCATAGATATTTATGATTATGTTCTCTTGCTGGATAGATCACTTTATCATTATGTAGTGGCCTTCTTTGTCTCTTTATATGGTTTTTGGTTTAAAGTCTACTTTATTCAATATAAGCATGGCTACTCCTGCTTGTTTTAGGTTTCCATTTGCATGTTGTATCTTTCTCATCCCTTCACTATAAGTCTGTGTGTGTCTTTATCAGTGAGGCGAGTCTCTTGAAGAAAGCGTATATAGTTGGGTTTAGCTTTTTAATCCAGTCAGTCTGTGTCTTTTGAGTAGGAAGTTTAATCCATTTACATTTCAGGTTGTTATTGAAAGGTGTTGATTTACTCCTGGCATTTTATTCATTTTTGTTTGGATGTTATAAATATATTTTATTCCTTTCTTTCCCTTTTTATTGTTTGATGTTTGGTTGTTTTTTGAGGTGGTAAGATTTAGTTTCCTTCTCTCTTTTGAATTTTCATTCTACCAGTGGGTTTTGTTCTTTCTTGTGTATTCATGGTAGTGATTATAGTTTTTTGGATTTCAGTTGAAGGACTCCCTTGAAGATTTCTTGCAGGGCTGGTCGTGTGGTGGTAAACTCCAACAGTTTTTGTTGTCTGAGAAATACACTATTTCTTTTTCATTACTGAAGGATAGCCTTGCTGGATATAGTATTATGGGCTGGCAGTTATTTTACTTTTAGTATTTTGAATATATCATCCCATTTTCTTCTGGCCTGTAGAGTTTCTGTTGTGAAGTCTGCTGTTAGTCTGATAGGGACTCCTTTATAGGTGACATGATGCTTTTCCTTTGCTGCTTGTAGGATTCTCTCTGTCTTTGAGCTTTGCTAATGTGTCATAGAGAGGGTCTTTTGGATGGAATCTGTTTAGGGATCTTTGAGCCTCCTGGATCTGAAGAATCTGTGTTTCTCATTATAATCTCCTTGTAAATTTCCTCCTTCATATCCTGAATATTTTTTCTCATTTCATCGTCTTGTCTAACTGAGGGTTCTGATATCCCATTGAGTTTCCTTAAGACTGTTGCTTGGAATTCCTTTTCAGTCATTTCAAGTGTTGATGCTCTCTCTATAGGGTCTGGAATTTGAGAATTACTGTATTCCTTTGGTGGTGTCATATTCTCTCTTTTTTTTTTTTTTTTTTTTTTTGCATTTCTGGTATCTCTACATTGGTGTGTGCTCATCTGGTAGAGCATTTGTGTCTTCTATCATGCTGGAGTGGGCTTTGAGGAGGGAGATGTCCTCCTCTTTTTCCTGACTCTGCTGGTGACTCTCCTTGTGTCAATGCAGTTGAGTGGGAAGTGGGCTACCTGCATGGTGGCTGTGGCTGCTTCTGTGGCAGCGAGCTTCCCTTGTGGCAGTGGTGGCTGTGGTGGACCACCTGTGCTGAAGTGGTGTTTATGGTGTGCTTCTACTTTCTGGTAGGCAGTGGGGGCTGCCTGTGCCTCTTGCCTGTGTCCCTGGGTGTGCTCCTTGGAAATCTTATTTTCTAGTATGTATACAAAAATCTTCCTTTTCCTTGTTCCCTTTCAATTATTTTTCCATTACCTATTGAAGGAAAATTTCTCTAGAACTATAATTTGTAGTTAAGCTTAAGAAAAATTCTAATGATGTTCCTCTGTTAAGGAAAGAACAATAGTAAGTTTTAACTAAAGTTACAAATAGTAAGAAAACAACCTGATTAAAAAATGGGAAAAGTACCTGAATGGACATTTCTCAAAAGAAGACATAAAAATGGCCAAAAGATATATGAAAAAATGCTCAAAATAACTAATCATCAGGGAAATTCAAATTAAAACTTCAATGAGATATCACCTTATATCTATTAGAATGGCTATTGAGGATGTGGAGGAAAGGGGACCCTTGTACACTGTCAGTGTGAATGCAAATTAGTACAGCCATTATGGAAAATAACATGGTGGTCCTTAAAAAACTAAAAATAGAATCACCATATGATCCAGCAATCCTACTTCTGGATGTTGTTCAGTAAAATTATCAGAGACCATTGTTTTGTACTTAAGATCCTGCAGTAAGCTCCAAAAGACCAGACTGAAAATCAGAATGGCGTTACCCATGCTAAGTTCCACATCACAAAATCTAAACTAAGTTGTGGTCTGACTTTCTGAAAAATCAGGAAAGAGAGATGATGGCCAATTTCCCAAAAGGTCAGTTTAAATCTTCAATAGGCATCATGATAGAGTTCCCTCCACTTTAATCCTTATACAAAAAGGATAGCCTGGACTGGCCTGTTAGATCACTTGGGAGAGCATGGTGCTGTTAACACCAAGGTCACGGTTTCAGGTCCCTGCACCAGCCAGCCACAAAACAATAAAAAAATAAAGGCTAGCCTGAAGTAAACTGATGTTAACCAGTCAGTTATTTTCCTAATGTTCTATCTCCCTGTCCCCACCTTATAAGGAAAATAACTTTGAAATGACCAATCTGCTTTTTGTTGTTTGTTTCTGCTTTCTTCAGCTCGTCTATAAAACCAAACTCCTCTGCTCAGCTCATTAGAACACTTATTCTATTTTATGGAATGATGTATTGCCTGATTCTAGAATCCCAATAATGCCAATTGAGATCTTTAACTACATTTGTTGTACTTTTGTCCTTTGACAGTTCATATCCAAAGGAAATGGAAAAAGTATCTCAAAGAGATATCTGGACTCCCATGTCCACTGCAGCATTCACAATAGACAAGACATAGAAGCAACCTAAGTGTCCATCGATGCATGGATGGATAAAGAAAATGTGGTGTATATACAAAATGGAATACTATTCAGCCTTACAAAGAAAATTCTTTTATTTGGGGCCTAGAATACATTATGTTAAGTGAAATAAGCATGGTGCAGAAAGAAATATCCTGCATAATCTCACCCATAGGTGGAATCTACAAAAGTTAAACACGTGTAAGTAGAGAGTAGCAAGGTGGTTACCAGGGGCCAGAGAAGGGGGGAGGGGCAGGGAAAGGGAAGATGTTGGTCAAAGGATACTAAGTTTCATTTAGACAGGAGGAATAAATTTTAGCACAGCATGGTGACTCTGTTAACAATATTGTATATTTCAAAGTTGCTAAGAGTAGACTTTGAATGTTCTCACCACAAAGAAACAAGTATGTGAGGTGACAGATATGTTAATTAGCCTGATTTAATCATTCCGCAATGTATACATATATCAAAACATCACTCTGTGCCCCATAAGTATATACAGTTATTATTTGTCAATTAAAAATAAAATAAATAAATGAAAGCAAAATTTTTTAAAAAGCAAAATAAACTCTTAACTTCATTAACTTTTGGTTTAGGACTTATACGTAATTTGAGAATATTTTAGTAATGTTTTATATGTTGAACATTTTCACTAAACAATTTCAACCAAGAACTTGCATGTGAAACTTTCTAGTCCCATGTGTTACAGATGCTATTTTCTACAAGCGTCAAGTGAGGGTCCGTTTATGGAAGAGTCTCCATTCACATACTTCCAGTAAGTAAACTTGGGGCTTATTTTAGGTCACCCCCCTCACTCCTCTCAACTGCATTTGAAAAGTCACAGGATTAATTTCTGGGTGTGGGTGAGGGCCAACTCAGAGGCTTCTCCAGCTATAAATCAAGGAGCTGGAGGGCTTTGTTAGATTTACCCACACCTCTCACAGACAGATGATGTGTTCACACACGTGGAGCAGACACTGAATGCCAAACACACCTCCAGAGACGTTGCTACTTTGTCATCGCCCAAAGCATTTAGACAGCTGTGTATTTTTTGGTAAACTGTGTTTATTTACTGTTCCGTGGCAGTGAAATTTCTCTCTCGGTACTTCTGATGGCCTCGGCACTCTCTGTCCCATGAGCTTTTCATGTCACCCTGGTGTGGTCTGCAAAGCTGAGCTCATAGTATTTGGGTCACATAACTGTTTCTGGTGCCAACACATGCTTTCTTTCACATTACTATTAACCATGCAGTAAAGAAGGGAGATTGGCTGGTGAAAGTGTCCTGGGTCCTTCAAGGTTTACTCAGATTTCGTGGCCCTGGTAACCTGAGCTCCCTAAATGGAGTGGTTTAGCGGTTATGGTTACGTGACTGCTTTATCCTAACCTGTCATCTGGACAATCGTGTTTGGGCGTGTGTGTGTTTGAGCAGGGCTTTCATTGGTATAGGGAGCTCAGAAAGGCCCTGGAAGGTGCCTCGATGTTGGATTGGCACAGGTAGCCATGCTCACACTTTATGCCAGGCCTGCTGACCACCTGACCCCAGCCTGAGACCCTCCTACTCTGTTTACCCCCAGGAGGAAAGTGACAGTGAAAGCTTATGTGAGATGCTGCCACCATCTTGTCTGAAACAGCAGCAGCTATCCCAGGGATGCTGGAAGAGTGGGTGTCTGTAATAAGTAAGAGAGGCCTGGTGGCCTGTGGAAGAGGCAGTTATTTTGAAGTTTATGGTTGCAGTTATCTTTTACCCCTTAGGCATGGGCTAGGGAGAGATCAGAGAGTGGTATTTGCAAGGCCCCAAATTCCTTTTATTTAAGTAGTGTGTGCAGGCACATTTCTGGTGCAGCTATTTATAAGCACACTTAGGTCTCAGTCACCGTGCTTATTAAAGACATAAATATTTTACTTCTAAGCAAAGATGAAAATAGTTTTCACAGATTTCTTGGCAGGCCACATCATGATCTAGCCAACGCCTTTCATCCACAGCTTTCAACCTAGTAAAGTATCGGTATAGGGAACAGAACTTGTTTCCAGGCACATTCCTGAAAAGTATGAAACCAGATTGACCAGGGCTGAGGGTGGTTGCTCTACTGTAGAATATTTTGAATTTTATGGATGCTTTATTGGGAAGGAAATCGTCTTTCTTGTGGGTTGTCTGGTCACTCATCTTGATTAGTACTGCACTGCATGACGAAACTCTTCTTCTGGCTCCAGCCCCTGGAACAACTTTAGTTTCATAACCAGACTGCCCTGTACTGCCGAGGCCTTGGCCTAAGGGCGGGGTCTGGCCGGCCAAATGCAGGGGACAGCGCCGGAAGCAGGGCTCTGCTGAGGGAGCAGGGGTGGCCCAACGTCACAGGGGGAGCCTCAGCCGTGGCACACAGGGAAAGACGGTTCCTCAGCCTCTGGGACTTAATAAAAGGGGGAAATCAAAGGCGGCGATTTCCAGGAAGGGGACGGCGGCCGTGGCTCTCGCTGGCCAGGCTCGGGCCGCTGTGCTAGCGCTGGCGCTGTGGTTTCTGGCGGATCCCGCCACGCCCGGGGGCGGCCGCTTCTTCCTTTGCTTTGCAAACGTGGCCCGGCAGGCTCCAGGAGCTCCGGCCCCAGCTCCCCTCGCCCGCCCGTCGGTCTCTCTCCTCTGAGGTCCTGCTCCCTCGGGACTCTTCTCCTGCACCCTGCACGCGAGGCTCGGCCCAGACTCGGGACTGGAACCCGGGACATCGCGACCCAGGGCGCCCTGTGCAGCGGGCTCTCACCACTGACTGGCGGATACGCAGGGGACAGCGACACTGCACCTTGCACAGCCCGTGGCTTTGCTAAGCGGCAGGCTCTCAGGTGTTTGAATTTCCCTCTGCGGCTTTTGCCAGCCATGGTCGAGCCTCTCGTGTGGGGCTCAGGTCTCTTGCATTTTGCCTTTTGTTGCCTCTTGAACCCACTGCCCGCCCCCCTTCAAAAACCGTCCTTCCCTTGCTGATGGAGAGGCATCCTGCTCAATCCAGTCCCTCCCTAAGGCCGGGGCCGAGGCCCCCATGTCTGAGCCCCTGCGTTTCCTCCACCTGCCGGGCACCCTGGGTTTGCAGGTCGCCGCGTCCTCAGCATGCCAGCCTCCCGGGCAACGCTCTGCATCGCTCATCAAAGACCCAGAAGCCTCAAGACCCAGAGCTCAGGGGGACTCAGCAGGCTGCAGAGAAGGGGCCCAGGACGTGTGTGCCCCAGACTCAGTGCCCAACCTGGATGACAGCCAATTCCTTGATAGGACCCAGGCTGTCCTACCCTCACTTGCCCACACCTGGCCTGGCCGGCCAGAGATCCAGAGCAAATGCAGGAGGAGGCTCAGGCCTCGGGTGCGAAGCCAGTCACTGGGCTGTTGGTGAAGGAAGCAAGTGCCAGGAAGTAAGGATACTGTGTTAGCTTGTTTCTTTTGCTTATTACAGAATAACTGAAACTGGGTCATTTACAAGAAAGCAGAATTTCTTTCCTACAGTTTTGTACCCTGTGGAATCCATGGTCCAGGGAGCACATCTGGTGAGGGCTCTCTTCTGGTGGGAACTCTTCAGAGCCCCATGGTGACCAGGGTGCCACATAGCAGGAATGGCGAGAATGAAAGAGCTGACCTTCTCAACCACTCTCCTTACAAAGCCATCAGAACCACGCCTGTGATGACCCTTTAAACCATCAACTCATTACTGCATGAGTGGATCAATCCATTCAGGAGGGTCGTCATGGTCATGATCCAATCACCTCTTAAAAGCCCCCCTTCCACCACCATATTGGGGGTTAAGTTCCAACATGAGTTTGGGTACATTCAAACCACAGCAGATACCAATACCATTGTTTGCTCTGCCAGCATCATTACTGTCATTTTTTCTAACCCACGCCTATGGCAATTCAATCAAAGTAATGCATCATTCATTAGGAATTGTGATTTCACAACACACACAGGGCGGTGCTGCCCCAAAGTCCTGGCCTTTCCCCACCACCTACTGCACTTCCTCAGTGTGGCACTGATTCGCCGACCCAGGACCCTTGGCCTGGGTGTTGGCCACAGAGAAACCGGCTCACCCGTGAACCTAGACTAAACAGGGGAGGCTGGGCAGTGGCTGGGAGAGGGGAATTTCCGGATGTCTGTTGCCTCGGAAAGAAAGTTCAATCCTAGCCGTGCTGTGGCTCGCACAGATTCTGAGAAAGACTCAAACTTTCAGAGATTCTGCCTCTTGCAATGTCATTAGACTTACTGAAAACAAACATTGTTTAAATTGAAGAATAACACCCATACAGAAAAGTTCACGGACAATGTGCATGAGGCCTGATGACTTTTTACAAACTGAATATACCTGTGTAACCAGCTCCCAGATCAAGCAACAGAACATTCCAGAAACCCCTGGGGGTTGTCTTTCAGCCACTACCCCCTTCTCCCAAGGTAACCATTATCTTGACTTCTACTCCCATAGGTCGGTATTGTCTGTTTTAAAACTGCATATAACCAGAACCACACAGCACATGTCTTTTGTGTCTGGTCTCTCTCTTTGCGCACCGTGTGACTGTGTGTGGTGCTGGGGTTCTGCAGGGCTGCTGCTGCTGTAAAAGTCTGGGCATTTCCACTTCCTTTCACTTACGAACAGAGCTCCATTGTGCTGGTGGAGTAGAGACACCATTTGTATTCGTGCTGTAATTATGGCATTTTGATTGCTTCTTGAGTACCATGGATGAAGTTGCTGTGAGCGTGTCTATAGAACACACACGTACGTATTTCTGTTGCCTGTGTACCTATGAGTGTGATCGCTTGGTCATAGGGTACATATATGTTCAGCCGTGGCACATACTAGCAAACTACTTTCAAAGGGTTCGTACTGATACCCACACTACCGAGCAGGACACGAGAGCTCCATTTGTGCCACATCCTTGCCAACACTTGGTGTTGCGGGTCTTTTAAATTTTAGCCATTAAGTGGGGTATATATTGGTATCCTGGTGTAGTTTATTTTGAGATTTCCCTGATGACTAACAAAATTGAGCACCTTTTTAGAGGTCTGTTGACCATTTGGATGTCTTTTCTGTGAAATGCCTGCTTGAGATTTTGCCCATTATCTTTTAATTGCACTGTCTTATCTCACTCACTTGTAGGAATTCCATCTATATTCCAGTTTTGAGAGTCCTTTGTCAGAGAGATGTGTGACAAATAGCTTCTCCCACTCTATGGTTTGACTCACTGAAGTATTGTTAAGGAAATGATAAAATTATTATTTTCTATGAGGCACACCGCTATGAAATGTTCTTCACCTCTAGGAATTTTCCTTGCCACGAAGTGCATGATGTTAGTACAGCTTCACCATCTCTCCATTGTTTATTCTGTGTGGTGTGTCTCGTCTCATCCTTTCAAGCTTTCTTTACTCTTATGCTCAACGGGTTCTTGTAAGCATCAGTTTTTTCCCCCCATTACAGTCTGACAACCTTTGTCTTTTAATTGAAATAAACATTTACATTTAGTGTGGTTATTGATATATTTGGGCTTAAGTTTGCCATTTTACTATTTGTTTTCTAATTGTTCACTCCCTCCCTCCATCTATGTTCCTTTTTCTTTCTTTTCTTGGTCTTTTTTAGATTAATCATTTTTTAAATTCATCGCTCTCCCCTATTAGTTTGTTAGTTTTGCATTGTTTTAGTGGTAGTCATAGAAATTATAATATACTTTCTTGACTCACTAAAGTCTAATATAAATTAATTCTTTCACCACTTTCTAAGTGGAGGACCTTAGGACACTAGCTACAGTCACCCACCTCCTCCTCGGGCGCTGTTGTTACATGTGTTTTAACTTTACACATATTGGAACCTTACAGGACATAGTTACCGAGTGACACAGTCTTAGGCAATTCCGTTTACCATGTCCTCATTGTTCTCTGCTCCTGCGTCTCTGTGCTGCTATCTGGGATCATTTCTCTTGGCCTGAAGGGTGTGCTTGGGCTTCCTCTTGGTCCAGCAGGGACTGAACCGAGTCAAGGGCTGAGGTAGGTCCGTGCCCAGCTCCCTCTCACTCCCAGGCCAGGCAGCAGCCTCCAGGATTCTGGTGGAGAACCACAGCCTCTTCTCTTGCTGAGCACCGGACTCTAGATTTTGCCACTCCAGCACCACTAGTGTGCAGAAAGTTCTGCTGGCTTCCCAGCCCCTGCCCCTGCTTTCGGACTGGGCGTCTGTCCCGTGGGGAACAGTGGCCCAAATCTGGGTCTCCTTGTAGGCTTTCCTCTTCTTATGGACATGCGACTTCTCACTGTTCTGGGGCTCCTGGTGTCCTGCAAGAAGGTTTTTATGGACATAATCTGGCCAAGGTCACACAGCTGGCTCTGGGCAGAGTCAGGGTTGGAACTCTGGCTCCCCATCTCTCAGTCCCAAGTTCTTCCTTGAGGCCATGTTTTATGCCTCACTTCTGAGGCAGCTTTGTAGCGTTCAGGGAAGAGGGACAGATGCTCAGCTAGCAGGGGGGTGACTAGATGTGGAGGCAGTGAAGGAACCGGAGCCTGGTGGCTCCAGCCTGCATGGCCAGATCCCTTCCTAAAGTCACAAGCTCAGGATGAGGGATCCCATGCCGTGCAGAGATGGCCTGGCCAGCTGGTGTCAGATACCTCTGCAGTTGGCTCAGCCTTTGCTGTGTTGGCCAGACTAAAAGCCAGTTGTAGACCAACATGCCTCAGGGCATTTCCACGTCCACTTTGTAGCCATGGGAGTATGGCTACAGGTGGGCTCTCTTACCATGCATTTCCTGAGAGGAAATGACATGTAGTGAATGTCATGTCAGCATTTGCACATGGAATCCCGAGTTCCCCAGGCCTGCCAGACCCCACTCTGTGCATGCTCGTATTTCTCAGACTGCGGGCCTGGGCCTTGTTCTGGGACAAATATTCTGGCCCTGTTCTGTGTCACCTTCCATCCTTTTGGGCCACACATACACACCCTTAGCCATGTCCTTGGCACCTGGATTATGTGCCAGATGAACTTCTTCTGGAGGAAAAAGAGAAGTGACAGCTCTTCACCTCTGAGTGACGCTGCCTCTCCTCTCACTTCCTCTCCAAACCCGTGGAGTCCTTTGATCCTGAGAACCGCTTCTGACTCCCAGTGCAAACTGCGTCTTTGCTTCCACAATGCGTCTTCCAGGAATGCCTCTCTGGAATCAGTTCAAATCATTATCCGTGTCTTTAGTACGTGACTGCCTGGAGAGGCTATGTAGCCAAGAGCTGAAGCGCTTGCCTGGCTTCAGAGAGACCCGTCCTCCTCCAGTTGCGCCATTTGGTGGCTGTGTGAACGGGAGCAACTTATCTCTGTAGGCCTCAGTTTCCTCAGCTGTTTAGTGGGGATATGATAGAAATTTAGGATTACCGGAATATCTAATGAGGTAGTAATTGCAGAAGACTTACCCCAGTGTCTGACACAGAGTAAACAGTAATGGCAGCTGCATTGGTGGTGGTGGTGTTAGCTTTATTGTGGGTGTTACCGTACATTTAAACTCAGCTACTACTGCATCCACAGAAATGAACCTTTTTTCCCTAGATTTTTGCAAGAACATGTAAAGATGTGTTTAGACTGATTGCTCTCACCTTCTAATCTACTCAGAACTCACGAAAACATTAACCTGGGTTGCTTTCAGGTCACCTCCCCCAATGCCATTACCAGAAAGTCTGATCGAGCTCTCTCTCCTTGGAAACTTTCTTGGCAATTCTAGGACAGAATCCACTCACCTTTGAATGCTACAGCACTTACTTTCCATGCTGTCACCGGGAGCTGACCTGTTGTCCTGAGTCATTGGTTAACAGTTCATGTACGTGGCTTATTGTACGAAGACACTGTAAACTCATGGCAGGCAGGTAGGGACCATGGATATATGGTTTTCTATTCCCCCAAAGGGGTTTTTTCTGTGGTATGGTGGCAGTAAGGGACTGACTCAGAACAGGGGCTTTGTAGGAAAATGAATCTGGGGTCAAATCCTGTCTCTTAATTATTGTGCCTTGGGAAAGTGGAGATAATGGTTCCTACTTCTCAGGAATGCTGTGAGGATTAAATAATAGTCTAGCACAGTGCTTGTCACATAGCAAGTGTCCAGTAAATAACCATAGTTAATAACGATTGATTAATTAATTGCATTAATAAAGTAATAGGGTGCTATGATCTGAATGTTTATCCCCTCCAAAGCTCATGTGGAAGCTTGGTCCCCAGTATGGCAGTGTTAGAAGGTAGGGCCCTTGGGAGGTGATTGGGTCACGAGGCTCTTCCCTCATGAGTGCGTTAATCCATTCATGGAGGTGAATGGATAAAAGGGTTATCCTGGGAGTGGCACTGGTGGCTTCACAAGGAGAGCAAGTGAGCACACTGCATGCTCTTTCCCTTTGCCATGTGAAGCCCTGGGATTCTGCAGAGAGTCCCCACCAGGAAGAAGGACTTCACCAGCTGCTCCCCCTTGACCTTGGACTTCCCAGACTCCAGAATTGTAAGAAATGAATTTTGTTTCTTTATAAATGACACAGTTTCAGGTATTCTGTTATAAGTGACAGAAAGCTGGCTACTACTTAGGTACACCTGAGGTTGTATAGCCTAAATGTCAGCTTCACACTCATCAAACACCTCAGTGTGCAAAAGTTTAGCTGGGTGCAGTCCAAAAAGAATGCCATAGACCTGGGCCTCGCTCTCCAGCACTCCCATTCATTAGCAAGTGCAAATGAATTAGCAAGACTCACTTATTGAAAACAGACAACCAAGGGGAGCCTTTCGTGTTTAATACACTGCAGACCCAGTGAGCTGTTAAAATGAATGAAGACCTGCAATACTGTCATTTTATGAAGTCCTTAGAAAAGTCTTTCTCTTTTAACTTCTGGGGGGGAAATAAGTTTTAAAAACATGTGATGTTTAAACATGACAGCATCTCCTGAAAGGTTTTCTGGTGACTGGCACCCATTCTGACAGTACCCCAGGCATGTTCTTTGTTTTTCCAATAAGATGGTCATCTGAAAGAGAATCATGACAGTGATAAATAGCTTTAATTATTAAATGTGTCTTAGATCATATTTATGCTTAGAAATGGAACATTCTCCTGGCAGCAACCATGGTATGATTTGGGCTCTGCCTTCAAGAGCTCAACTCACTGATGTAGTAATTTGTTATTATAAATTTAACATGTTAATTTTGGAAAACCTGAAAGCTAGAGCAAAGCACAAAAAACGGATATAAAAATCACCTTCAATTACCCCGAGAGATTACACCGTGATAATATTGGTAAGTGCAGGCGTGTGCACAGCACGCGTGTCCACATGTTTGGGTTGTGTCGTTTCATTACGTGGTAATTATGGTTGCCTCGCCTCATTGCTCTTGCTTTGTTCAGGAGAGTTTGGTCTGGACTAGGAGTCAGAGCCCAGTCTCAGTCCTGTGAGTCTCAGTTTCCCCATCTGCAGTCAAGTGGACGGCAGCTGTAGGTAGTTGCCACTGCTTTCTCTCTAGGGCTCTCAGAAGATGACGACGTCCACCCCGGCGCCTACAAGGAGGCCGGGTTGATGACTTCTCTGCCCTGGGCGTACTGCCTGTCTGCACAGTTCCCACAGGGGTGGCCTCTCTCCAGGCCTGGCTTGCTCTGAGAATCGTCCTGAGCTCTGAAGACAAAGGGTTAAGCAGAGCAAAAATATCAAAGCGCTTTCAGAAATGCAGCCCCGTGCAGGGCCTCCACCTCTTCCCGGTCCCGGAAGCCTCCTCTGTGGGAGGATCACAGGAGAGGCCCGATGGATGCTGCGCACACTACAAAGGCCTGCTTTCTTCTCTCTCTGTCCAGCTCTTGAGATGGAAGAAAACTTGGCTGCAGCTCTAAACGCTACAGATAAAGGCTTTGATTTGTTAATTAAATTTCACTATCTGCATGTGATATCTCAGCCAAATTGTATCCGCTGCAGAAACAAGAAAGTCCCTCACTTCAAAGGGGCGCCCACTCGGTGACCTGTAATTACCGAATTTACTGCGGGTGAAGCACTGTCTGGGGCGCACCTGCTGCCTGAGCACCCCCAGGCTGCCCTCCAGCGACACCCCCTTGTCCTGGGGCTGGGCCATCCTGCAGGCCGCACAGCAGCACACCTATCCCCACGCAGGTGGGTGCCGAGCCATCCCTGCACCGGTAGCTGGTGCGCCCGCCCCTGCCCGCCCATGACCCCAAGCACTCTGCAGCACAGCCCTGGGAAACCTGGAAGAATCAGCTTTCCTGTCCGCTTTCTTCATAGATGTCTTGCTGAAAAGTGGCTTCTCTAATGAAAACGTTGAAAGGCCGGAGCCTCACTGGGTGAGGTCACCTGCTGGCTCCCTTGCTGGCGGGGCAGGTGGGCTGGCCCGACTCTCCTGCTGCTTGGCAGCCCCTGGCTTCCCAGCCCTTTCCTTCCCCCTGGGGGTGGACATTATTAAAGAATGTTTGGAGCTCCCTTATGTGGGGCTGCTGCCCTGAGAGGGACACATATCTGAGACAGCACTGGCCATTTTTTACATGAATATAATCAACATTTCCAGGCTGTCTCTAGGGCTCCCTTTCTATGGGTTGACATCAGCTTTGCTGTGGCCATGGCAGAGCTGAGCTGGGTTTTGGGATGCCTTGAGCAATTCTGCAGGACTTTCTGGTGGACTAGTTCCAATGCAGGCTTTATTAGTTTTTCTTATTTTTTTCATCTTTGTTTTTAAAATTCAATTTTGATACTATTGTTTTAAATTAAAAAACAAAACAAAACAAAACCTATCCCCAAGCCATTTAGGAAAGATGCAAAATATAAACAAACTGGTCAAAAAGTACAAAATTCAATTAAAAAACAATTTGGGTTCTATACAGTTTTCATTGAATAGATCGGAATGGATTTTTTCTAAGAGGAAAGGCCTGGTTGTTTCAGCACTGGGTGGCCCTAATCGTGACTATTGATCTGGTCTGTGTGGAAGGGTTCATGCCTAGAAGAGGAAGTGGGGAAAGGAGCACTTTCTAGAGAGCATTTACTGCGTTAAAGGCTTTAGTCTCACAGGACACGTGATTGTGAAGCTGTAGGTCCGTGTTTGGAAGCTCAGGCTTGCTGATTATCAAACGAGAGGCACCCTCCTGGATCTGTGTCACAGCCCATGGCTCTGGTCTACCCACCTGTCTACCTGGGTCTCTTCAAAGGTGAATCCGATTGCACAGGCTCTCACTGGGCTTGTACTGAACAGTGGCCTCTGAGAATCACTGGAAGGCATCTCACCTCTGTGGATCCTATGGTGTGAGAATGCCCTAATGCAGACCTTGCCACTTGAAGTAAAAACCTGTCTAGAAACCATGAGCTCTTTGGCACACCTTTGCCTGGAAGCCTAAAATAGAAGAAACACAGCACTAGATCAGGTCACCATTCTGAGCAAGAAAACCAATGGCAGATGGCAGCAGTGGCTTCTGGTGTGTGTGTGTGTATGTGTGTGTGTGTGTGTGAGACATCATGACACTTTTAACATTGTTAAATTGGAGGCCACTGTTTTGGACTAAGTTCTGCACTAGCTCCAACAGGCCAGACTAAGAATCAAAACGGAGTCACCCCTGCTAAGTTCCATGTCACTTAGGTTTGTCTGACCTTCTGAGAAGTCAGGAGGAAGAGATAACAGCAAATTTCCCAAACAAGCCAGTTTAAATCTTCAATAAGTTTGATAACAAAGTTCCCTCTGCTTTAACCCTTACACAAAAGGATAGCCCCAAGTAACGTGAGGTTAAATAATCGTTATTTTCCTATCGTTCTGTCTCCCTGTCCCTACCTTATAAGGAAAGCAACTTTGAAATGACCAATCCATAGTTCTTTGCTCCTGCTTTTTGCAGCCTTTTCTGTCTATAAAGTCTTTGTTATTGTAATAGACTTTTCTGACTTTGTCGATGGTGTTTCCCAGGAGCTCATATCTGGCTCCCAATACACTTTACTAAATTATTTCTGCCTCAACAGCCCTTATTTCAGTCAACACCATCTTATAGGCCAAAGCCAAATAGTCTAATTGAGAACATTCAAACGGGAGCTACTACTACTGTTACTGGACAACAGGGCACCGTCCCTCAGAGACCACAACCAGGACAGGGTAGGAGGAGAAGGCCTTATTACGGGCAAGCAGGCAGAACACTGAGGATTGCTCTCAAAGCAGTGTCTCCCTGAATGCGGGAAAGGGGTCCTCTTACACAGCCAAAGTCCCCGCCTATCTTCCTGCCCAGTCCTCATTTAGGTCCTCTCATATAAATGGGGGATACAAGATTATGCAATTTGGATTGGTTGACTGTGGGACATAGTTCACTGGTCAGTTTTGAAGCCAAAATTGCATTTGGACCTGGGAAGGAATGTGGCCTTTGGACAATGATGGGACCTCAGGAAGTTGTCACATAGGCTAAACCTCGAGCCCTTGGCTAGTACAGGTTACAGTCCATATGTGGCAAGTTGAGACTTCCTGCTATGGCTGACCCATGACATGAAACAGGGGCAGGTAAGTGTGGAGATCCTAGCTTCTCCTTGGGTGGAGAGTCACCAGAGTTCATCTCTGGGACTTGTAGTTTATGCCAGCTGAACTTCAAGGGCAGTCTAGTATTTCATGTTTCATGACTTCCTGCCACCTCCCGCAACAACAGAAACTCAGAACAAAGGGGTTGTGACCAGTCACTTCCTGATTCAAACTTTTTAGTGGTGGCCAGTGCCTGGGCATTTAGAAGACCCTGGACCTCAGGTTACACTACTGCTAGCATTTATTAACACATGTTCCAGGCTCTATACTGAGTAAATTCATTCCATTATAGCCTTCATAAAGGAAATAAAGGTATCTCTTGGATGCAATAAAATGTTAGAAGGTGAAGTTTCTCTTTGCTGAATTCTTTCTGGAATGATACAGAGTAGAGGAGTAGCCAAGGCAACATTTGTCCACATGTTAGAAGATATATTCTGTTATTTCCAATGACTTAGCCTCATGTCAGGAATTCCCCCCACCCCCTCATGATGAGAATGCTGTTTATAGCTTGGCTGTAATCTCAGTAATTTATTTTATCAAGTTCAGGAAATAGGTAACTTGAACTCTTAAACAACGAAAATCAGAGAAGGACTACTTGTAGGAATAAAGAGGAAAGACTACAACAATCCCAAATTCAAAGCCTCAAGAGGAAGATAAACATGGTTTTCAAAACGTACATGAAGTTGAGAGACCATCAGTTAGAGAAATGAGATTATACCACGTAGAGGAAACTGGTTTCTACTCATAACACCTCTGATAGGAAGTGTGGGTTTTTTCCATATCAACAACCAATCCTGACACTCATAATCTGGATTTAGTGCAGACCCCATAGGTTAATGGCTCAATGTCACAAGATGCCCCTCCCCACTTCAGACACCAGTTGCCCACACTTCTGTCCCACTGGGCTTCAAATGCAAAAATCTCACGACCCCTCCCCAGGTTTGGTAATTTGCTACAATGGCCCACAGAACTCAGGGACACACTTTTTTACTATTACCGTCTTGTTATGAAGGACATGATAAAGGACACAGATGAACAGCCAGTCGAGAGGTACGTAGGACGAGGTACGGGGGTCCTGGAGCTTCCATGCCCTCTCTGGACACATCATCCTTCCAGCACCTCCATGTGTCCATCAGATCTGATCTGGTTGTTCAAGGGTTTTTATAGAGCTTAATCTCCAGCCCTCTCTCCTTCTGGGGGTCAGTGGGTGAGGCTGCAGCTTCAGCCCGATGACCACTTGGGTCCTTCTGGGGACCAGCTGCATCCCGAGGCTGGCTCAGGACCCACCCCTAGTCAGCTCATTAGCATAAAGCCAGTGTGATGGAAATGGGCTCATTATTAGTCACAAAAGACACTCCTGTCACTTAGGAAATTCCAAGGGTTTTAGGAGCTCTGTGCTAGGAACTAAGGACAAAGACCAAATATATTCCTTATACCACACCACAATGTTTAAAGTCTTTGGTAGTTCCAAAATATTTTCCTATAATTGTTGGCATTTAATCAAGATTGCCTTCTGAACAAAATATGTTAAAAGATGTATCTGATATGTTTTGCACGATGACCTTTTTGTGTGGCTCTGAATCCTGAGGTGGGTTAACTAACCACACCTATTGGTGAGCTTTAGCAAAAATATTGCAATTGCATTTGTCCAAAACTTGCCAATGTTCTTAGGTCCCGTCCTCCATGTTCAGCAGGAAGGCAGGGCACAAAGGCTTGCTGGCGACATCAAGAATGTGGGGCTCCCTTGGTGAGGCTCTTGTCCCTAAACACCTGAGAAGACACACTTCCTCCAGAGGATTTTTGTAGTAACTCCACCCAGTAAAGGAAATAGTGCTTTTTTCCTAAGTCCCCTTTCCTCTCCACCTGCCCCGAAACAATTGTGAACAGAACAATCCAAAACTGAAAATTGTCAGGTCCTCATGCAGGGTGGTGCTTTATGGAAATGATGCAGTCTCCTCTGTTCTTTTGTAACCACCATGACAGGTGTCAGTCCACGTTCATGTTATTTCTAATTTATGATTTGATGTGACATCATGGTTTAAGAGGAATAAGCAATCAGAGCTGCTGTGAGTTAAGGTGTAGCTCTGAGGTGCTGTTTCCCGTTCCACCCTGGGATCTCAAGGACATCTCAGCTTCACCCGATCATCGATCATCGATCATCGCTCGCCATGTCGATGAAAAAGCACTGGCAAAATCTGTCTTCCCTGCTGTCTCTTGCGTTTCCCAAAACATCATGGCACGGCTGTTGGACATGAGCTGGTTTCTCATCTGTCCAGTCACTCAAAGGTAACAGCAAGAAAATATGATTAAGATTTATATCCTTCACAAATCCTAGAAAATGGTGTTAAAATTCATTTCAAGTCTGGTTAGTCATCAGCTATTACGTTAAGGGCCGGGGTGATGTATTAAGATGGACACAGATGGCCTGGGGTTGTGGTTAATGGGCCTGATAACTATCATCCACTCTCTGCCTCTCCAGGGTCTTTAACAACGTGATTGAATGTTCTAATAAAACACGGAATGGACTCCTTCCAGACGCCACCCTTCCAGCTAGAGGAGAGTTGGAGGTTCTAATCCTCAGAGTAAGTACCCAGGGGAAGACGTCCCCCTGACTCGCTCTTCCACTCCAGGGAGCAAGATAACAAAAACCACACGTGTGTTCGGACAGATTCTTTCAGCTCACATCAGCTTGGCATAAATGGACTAGAGGTGGTGGAAAGTCCTTGACACAGGCTGGGGCCACTCCCCATCTTCAGCCTTGTTTCTGGTGAACCTAGAAGACAATCTGCTTTGGCAGGAAGCTCCTGGAAAGGCCTTCTTCATGAGCCCGTGTGATTGATCAGATAACACAAAAGCTTGGCTTCCTCTGTGACACAGGGAACAACTGCCCATGGCCGTGTGCATGTGGAGGAGCCAGGGCAGAGGTGACTGGAGGAGGTGTAAGGCCAAGCAGTGCTCTGGAAGAGCACGGACACACTTAAGGCCCAGGAGGTGACTGGTAAGTGTGGCCTTAGTGGATCCAAGAAGCGGCCAGCAGGCAGCCTGCAACAACCCAACCAGTGTCCTGGAGAGGACACGTTCCACTTGTACCATCTGCAGCTAAACGTTGAGGCTGGAATCCCTCCTTGCCAGTTAGGTGTCAGGTGACCTTGGGCAAGGTCATTCGTTATCTAGGTGAATTATCTCTCCTTTCGATAAAACAGGGCTAGTAGTAGTATCTACTCTATTGTGGTTGTTAAGAGGATTACAAGGGGACACTGAACTGATGCAGACACAACGAGGAGGTGTCACTGGACCAGAAGCCTCAGGCAAAGGATGGGACATGAGGCAAGGGGGTTTCCTTGGCACTGGGTGATGGAGTTTGGATGTGTTGTCCCCTTCAAAACTCATGTGGAAATTTGATCCCCAATGTGGCAGTGTTGGAAATTGATTGAGTCATGGGGGCGGATCCCTCATGAATGGATTCATGCTCTCCCTGGGGGAGGAGGGATTAATGAGTGAGTTCTAGCTCTATTAGTTCCCGTGACAGCTCGTCGCTTAAAAAGAACCTGGCACCTTCTCTCTCTCTTGCTTCCTCTCGCCAAGTGATCTGTTTGTACCCGCCGGCTGCTGCCAATTTCCGCCATGAGTAGAAGCAGCCTGAGGCCCATGCCAGATGCAGCTGTCCCAGAATCATAAGCCAAATAAACCTCTTTCCTTTATAAATTACCCAGTCTCAGGTATTCTGTTATAGCAACACAAAACGGACTAAAACACTGGGGTTTGGGGAACAACAGTTATTTGGTGTGGCGAAGCAATGGCATGGTGCAGGAGGAAGAGAGCCACTCACAGAGGATCTTTGCACCACGGGGTTGAACTTCAAGGCAAGGGCAGGTCAGTGAGGGCATTTCAGAAAGACCGACGTGGAGTCTGGGTGGAGGCAGAGAAAGGAGGTGGGGTGGGCAGGTGCGTGGCACGGCCAGAACAGAAGGCCTGGCCCAGGCAGCTGCGTCAGGAAACAAAACTGAGGGAAACTTAGGACATAGGGTGATGTGTTTCAGCGGATAAGATATGGGTGGTAAGGAGAGACAGACTGAGGAATCAAGAAAAAATTTCAGGTTTGTACGCTTGTAGGTATTAGGGAGTTTTTAAAAAAAAAATCTGTCTTATTTTATCTTTTGGTGGTGTTGGGAATAATTCAGAGGCAGTAACTTCAAAATGCTGAGGACCAGGATGACTAAAGCAAGCACTAACCTTTAAACCTCCTGTTGGAGGACTACTTTGGAGCACCGGAGTTCCTAGTTCTTAGGGAAGCTGCGTGCCCACTCCTTGAAGTAGGCATGGCCATATGCCTTCTTTAGGCTAGCAAAAAAGCATTTCACCTCTGGTGCTCACGTTTGCACCTTTCTCTTCCCCTGCCATGGGAATGACGGGAGCCAGGAAGATATGGATGTGCCCTAAGCTGGGGTCACAGAGCCCACACACGGAGGACAGCTGCCACAGAGTCACCAAGACCTGTAGCGGACTTTGCATGGGTAAGAAATAAACTTTGGTTGTGCCAAGCCATAAGGTTTAGTGGTTGTTTGTTTCCAGCATAACCAAGGTTATTCTCATTATACTGTACTGAAAGAATGAATGAGGTACTATATGTAAAACATCTTGGGCTCATAATAGTCTTGCCCACAATAGTCAACAAACAGCAGCTATTATCTGTGTTACTCCTTGTAAAGCTGGGACTGGAGCTCACAGAACCATCAAGCCTGATGTCCAGACTGGGTCATAAACCCTTCACACACAGGTCTACAAGCTAGGGAACAGGAAAAGGTCCTTGGAGCTGTGGGTCAAGAAATAATACGCTTTATTTTTACATATGAGCTCTGCTGACCAGCAGTTCAGAGCTTCTGCCTCACACACCCTGAAGAGCACACAAAAATAGCAACAAGCCAAAGGATACATGGGCATGCATGCACACTAAATCTACTCCCACACAACTTGTTTACAAAGAATGTGCTGCACCACACCCATCTGGACCTGAGGCAAGGGGGTCTGCCTAAGCTACTCCATTTTCCTCACAATCCACCCCTTCAGTGTCCCTCGCCGCACAATCTCTGTGATGTTCCCTTAGTGAGGATAAATGACCCTTACATTTGTATAACCTATTGTATGTTTGATATGCTTTAAGGATTGTCCTTAAGGCTTGTCCTGTAGTTCTATCCTTTCAACTTAGCTGCACATGTCTGGTTAGTAGACATCATTGGTGTGATTTTCCATGGGAATCCTGTAGTCATACTGATGGGAAGTTCAATGTATATTCAGTAAGTGGACACATTGATAACATGAATGTATGTATGTACCCAGTTGACTCTGGTGCCTGCAGCCAGAACACTATGGGTGAAAAGACAGAAGGGTTATTGGTACCAACAGGGGAAGTTCTCGCCCCTCTGGTAAGATAGATGCCAGTCTGCCATCCTGAGACAGGATGGTTGCAGGAGTAGGTATCTTACCTGGTTTATGAGTTTATGAAACCATACTTTGTCCACTAACACTGTTGGATCTGTAGGTTCTACATGTAACAGTATAGGGGAACTCATAATTGGCCATAATGATAATACAAAGGTGCCCTTTGGAATAGAGCACTTATCTGTTCCAGGCCATGTTACCTTTACTCAGGGAGGCCAGGTACTTGTCACCCAAGGTGAAACTTGCAAGTCTTCTTCTAATCCTTTCTCCCAAGGCTCTATTGAGCCTACCTAGCATATATGGGGGGCTTCTATTCTCCAGGCCATTCCCATTGTACTATCTGTCCCTGTTGTAAACAGATTGGGGCCAGTAAGAGAATATTTCCATTCTTGCCATATCCTGGCTTCAAAAGCTTATCTTTAGTAATGACTTGCAGTTGTATAGGTGCTGCAGCCCTATGCAATAGAGCTTCCACTAGAGAGGGCCCACCCTTGTGGGGTCTCTCATTTAGAATTCTGACTGTCGGCCATAAACGCCATGTCCACCCCTTCAGGGATGGGGCTTGGGCAGATAGCCTTAGTTCCTTTTTAAAAAGACCATTGTACTGTTCAATCATTCCTGCTGCCTGGGAATGATATGGCACATGTAACTTCCACTGAATAGACAACTGGGAATCCCACTTCTGAACCTCATGTCCAGTAAAGTGGGTTCCATTATCACTCTTTATGACTACAGGTCGGCCATACATGGCCATAAGGCTATTCAGTGCCTTCATAGTGTTTACCTGGTCTGGGGCCTTACAAGGCCATACAAACAGAAGACCAGTAGCCATATCAACAGCTGTGAAGATGTATCTGGAATTCTCTGACCTTGGCAGTGGTATGAAAAAGTCCACTTGCCATTGAGTCAGGGGCACCCTTCCTTGAGTTATTTGCCCATCTTTATGGGGCACCCGCTAGGGGTGTGGACTCTCTTGAGCACACGCTGGACAAGCACGACAGGCATTCACTACATCTTCCCATTTTATAGGCAGGGCACATCTTTGAGCCACCATCCACATTGGTTTTGCTGCCAGCATGCTGTATTCATTGATGTAACCACTGGGCTATATACATCCTAGCTGGGGCTCTCACCAGCCATCTTACTTTAGCCAAAGCATCAGCTTCATCATTTCCTGGACTGGCTAAGGGGAAGTGTCCTGTGACATGGAAAAGAGTTAGTTCTTTCTCATGTCCCAATTCCCATAACTCTTGCCACATGGCTTGTCCCCACAGGGGTTGGTAGCCTACCATCCACTGTTGATATTTCCAAGTAGAAATCCAAAGGGTAAAACCTTTGTACACAGCCCAGCTGTCAGTACAGATGGTTAATTGCCCAGGCCCACTTTCTATCACCATCCATACTGCTCTCAATTCAGCCCATTGGCTGCTTTGCCCTGTGCCATTTTCATACCACATGGTATCTGTTAAGGGATGGACAGAAACAGCTGTCCGTGATGCTGAAGGTCCCATGCTAGAGCCATCTGTATACCAAGCTTACTCTGTGATAGGTGCCTGTCCCTCATGGAAAGGGACACCTCCATGGGTAAGGATTGTGTCAATGTTTCCTCCACAACCTGTACTGGTCCTAACACAGTTTGCAACTCCTTGGACAGAGGACTCATTGACACAGTGCTCCTTTGTTCTATATATGCTCCCCATTTAGACAGAGTAGGAGTCTGAGCTATGCCCATTTTAGGGTTGGTTGCCCATGTGTGCAGCCAACCTAGTATGGGGTATGTCACCCTTACTAGGATTTTGGCAGTTCCTATGATAGCTTCAGTGGCTATCAAGGCAGAATACACAGCTGCTAACTGTTTTTCTATTAGAGAATAACACATTTCAGGGTCCTTCCAGAGCTGAGATCAGAATCCTATAGGTGTGTGGAATCGGTCTTGTCTCTGCCATGAACCCCCTCCTAACCTCTCTTGGGTTATATGTATGTCTAATTCAAAATGCTTAGTGGGATCAACCACTTGTAAAGCTTGTACTTGCTGTACTGCCCTTTTTGTAGCTCAGTAAGCTTGTTCTACTTCCTCAGCCCAATCCCAGAGGGATCCTTTCTTTGTTAATGCATACAGTGGGCATGCCATTTGGGCCATATGAAGTACAAAAGCTCTCCAATACTCCAGAAGTCCCAAATATGTCTATAGCTGAGCCATCATTGTGGGTCAAGGGTATGCCTGTATCTTGTCTACAATAGCTTCTGGGATGGCCCTTGTCTTACCTGACCAGACCACTCCTAGGAATTTGACTGACAGCCCAAGTCCTTACACTTTGGCTGTGTTCATGGCCCATCCATCCTCATTGTTCAAAATGACTTAGCAGCGTTGGAGCTACCTGGGTTAAATCTGCAAGAGAATCAGAGGTTAGTAACACATCATCAATGTAGGGAAACATTGTAACCATGCTGGGCCTAGTCCACTTGGCTAGGTCCCCAGCCACCAAACCATGACAGATGGTTGGGCTATGCAGATAACCTTGGGGCAATACTTGAAAATACTGCCTCCCTTCCCAGGTAAAGACAAACTGATCTTGGCTATCAGCCAAGATTGGAATAGAGAAAAAAAGCATTTGCAAGGTCCAATACATAATGATAAGTTCCCAGCTGAGTTGTCAGCTCATCCGTCAAGTCATGAACTGAAGGCACAGCTGCATGCAAAGGAGGCACTACTTTATTTAGTTCTTGATAGTCTACAGTCGCTCTCCAGGTACCATTAGGTTTTTTCACTGGCCGTGCTGGAGCATTATTAAATGGGTTATGAGCCAGATGAATAATGCCAACTTTCTCTAACTCCAATACAGTGGCACCTATCTCTGTATGTCCTCCCGGTAGATGATACTCCTTTACATTAACTACACAACTTGGCTTGGGTAACACCTGTGGGTCATGTTTGTCATATCCCTGTATCACAGGCTTTACTGTCCATATTCACAGCTGAAACTCTCCAACTGTTTGAAGGTGCAAATCATAAAGTACATCCATTCCCAAGATGTATTCAACTACTGGGTGTGTATATATATATATATATATATATATACACACACCCAGCATATACATGAGGGGGTAATTTTCCTATGCCCGATGGCGATGACACAGCTTTCACCTCAGTAGTATGTCCTCCATAGCCATCTGTATGAACTGTGGCCCCTGGAAACTTATCTGGATTGCAGTAAATCAGGCTATATTCTGCACCTGTATCCACCAATGCCAAAACATGCTGCACATTTGTCTTTGAGCAATATATATCACCAATTTGACATGAGGCCTCCGGTCCTTGCCTGCCCCCCAAAGACGAGGACCTTGGCCTGCTCCCTAATCAGAATGGAACAGTTCATCCGCCTCCTCAGGAGCAACCAAAAAATCCTTTAAACCCACTGAGCATACCTTGCTACCTGTTTCTGGATGTTTAGTGAAGAAATGCTGTTCAGGGCACAATTGTTGCCATAAGGCAAACAGGACTGCATTTGGCTACTGGCCAGTTTTCTTTTTATCAACCCCTGCTGCAAGTCAAACCACATTTGCTATGGCTGGTCTTGCTTGGTCCCCTCGGGATAAATTCCTGAGTATTTCTTGGGGTTTGGTCTTAGCCATCTTTTGGACCCCTTTTGCTTGTCTCCTATCCTCTACTTCACCCAAGCTGGCGATCATGGTTGTTACCTCATGTATAGAACGACCAATGTATGGGTTCAGTGTGACCATCAGTGACCCAAAGGATGTTGACGGGGCATTCTGCAGCCCTATGTCTCTCATGCTGCCTGTAAAATTTTCATCGTCTGGGCCACGGGTGTTCAAATTAAACATGGACTGCCACATCCCCAGCTCCTGAATTATTTGGACCAACTCAGTATAGGTTTGCCATTTACTAACAATCTTGGGCACTTCTCCAGCATTTGCCCATATGGTTCGGGCAGCTGCACTCATCAATTCTGTTAAGGAGCGATTACCTGGCCCTTGTGCATATCTGTGGCTATTCTGCAGCCGCTGCCTCAGGGACGGGAGCATGGTGATGGAGGCCAATTTCTCCACCTCCTCACCAGAGCATATCACACTATCCACCCCTAAGTCCCATAACCACAACAGCCAAGCAGCCAGGGGCTCCCCTTGTTTCTGCTGGAACTGTCTCCCCAAGTCAACCAATTCAACCTGGGTATACAAGACATAGGTAGTGAATTGGGTCACCTGTGGATAGCTCACCAGTTGTCCACCTGGTCCCATAGGCTGCTCACGTTTCACTTTCTGGTGCAGGACAGATTGTGCCTGGAGACACACGGTCTCCCCCAATTCACCACTGGGTTTGTCATCTTCCCTGGTGTGAGAGGCAGGAGTGGCCAGTCACTGCACATCATCTTCCAGGACATTTATCCACACTTCCAACAGCTCTGCTTTCTGTTTCAAATCTCGATCAGTTTGCAGTATAGTGAGCAGTAGCCAGGCTCTGGTCAGTAGGAAAGTGGCCACCGGACACAACATACTCAAGGACAGCCACATTTTCTCCCTGTCCCAAGGGGTTCTCTGCTGTAGTGCCTCATCTATGCTGACTTGTAGTGCAGTGAGCAGCAACCAGATCCCGGTCAACAGGAAAGTGGCCAAAGGGCACAACATATTCAAGAGTAGCCACATTTCCTCCTTCTCTCAAGGGGATTTTGGCTCTCATACCTGCTCAGAATCCTGTCGCAAAGCTAGGGCTGGAGCTCACAGACTTCTTGAGCCTGTTGTCTAGGCTGGGTCACAAACCCTTAACACACGGGTCTATGAGCTAGAGAACAGGAAAAAGTCCTTGGAGCTGTGGGTGAAGAAATAACAGGCTTTTATTTTTAGATGCGAGCTCTGCTGACCAGCAGTTGAGAGCCGCTGCCTCACACACACTGAAGAGCACACAAGAATAGCAACAAGCCAAAGGATACATGGGCACACATGTGCACTAACTCTACTCCCACACAACTTGCTTACAAAGGGTGTTCTGCACCACACCCAGCCAGAACTGAGGCGAGGGGACCTGATTAAACTACTCCATTTTCCTCACACTCCTGATCCTGACACTAACTTTATCAGTTACCTGGAACCCTGGCCTACCTGAGTTGCAGTTTCCTATTGTATAAAAAGAGTTAGAACTGAAAGCCATGAGGGTCTCTTCTAGTACTAAGACTCCATGGATAAATAAATTTGTGAATATTGACAATGGGAAAGAAATGAACAACGAAAAATCGTGGAGCAGAACGCATGGCCAGAGGCAAGGAACGTGTAGATTGTGTGGGTGGGCTCCACTGTTTTCAGTCCTCCTGGAGGGGTTCTCTTCCTTGTCTGGGGAGGACAGGAGAGAAGAACCCCTGGGAGCTTGGAGCTGGCCATCAGTCCTTCGGTTAGTTTTCCTTCTGTGTAGAATCAATGGGACTTCATGAGAGTTTTTCCTGTAAAGTTACAGTGTATTAAAAATCCTTGGAAACTGAAATTCTTTTCTTTAGAAACAGTAGTGAGGTGGTAGAAAAATCTGGAAAATAGCAAATTCTCAATTAATGTGTTTTTGCTTTCTTTATTTCTCCCAGGCTTCATAACTAGTACCTATCTGTTCTGACCTAGTGGAACTGTCTCTCTTCTCTTCTGCTCAGACACACAAGTGCTGTTTTGTACAGTCAGTGTTCATTTGTAAGTACCCAAATAGTATATTTGCTATTTACTGTCTCTGGCCTTTCACTGAGAATGTTTCCTTCTGCCTAAAGAAAGCCTCTAAGTATTTTATTTAGTGCGTGTCTGCTTGCAGCTTGCATACTTCAGTCTGTGTTGATTTAAAAATATCTTTCTTTAACTTTCACTCTTGAAGCATGCCTTCATCGTTTACAGGGTGCTGCTAGGTTGGCAGATAAATTCCTTCTGTCCTTTATAGATATCACGGTATTGTTTTCTCTCTCCCATTGTTTTTCTGCTGAAAATCAGCAGTTAGTCAAATTATTGCTTATTTGAAGATATGTTGTATTTTTTCCTCTGGCTGCTTTTGAGGTTTTCTTTTTCATTTTCTGCAGTTTTATAGGGATATGTCCAGGTGTGCATTTCTTCACACTTATCTTGCTTGGGGTTTGTAAAACTTCTTGATTCTGTAGATAAATAATTAAATAATCCATTATTCTTTTGCTTAACAAATATTTATGGAACACATGCCCCAGATCTTGGGATCTGGTGGGGAAAGAGAGGGAAAGAGTCCCTCTCCATAGGGAGGATCCATAGGGACTCGAGGGCAAGTGCAGAGCTGTGGCAGCATATTTCTCTGAGGCTGTTACCAGAACTGGGTCCTGAAGGGCAGGCTGAGGATCAGCAGGTAGAACCCGGGAGGAGGCTGGGGAGAGGGTCCTGAGCGTAGGTCTGCATATATAAAGGGACGAGGGCCTGAAGGTCGGCCTGTCTGAGTGTTGAGCAAGAGAGCAGGAGCTGTGAAGGACAGTGGCCAGAGACCAGGCTCGCCTATCACATGCCCCTCCCTTGAGCTGGCTGGTTAGCTCAGCTGGTTACAGTGCAGCCTTGCAGCACCAAGGTCATGGGTTCTGATCCCCATGCTGACCAGCTGCGAAAGAAAGAAAGAAAGAAAGAAAGAAAGAGAGAGAGAGAGAGAGAGAAAGAAAGAAAGAAAGAGAAAAATCAATTGTCCCTCCCCAGCTGCTGTGTCTCTCTTGAGCTTCAAACAGTATCTGCTTCCTATGTGACATCTTTCCTGGGATGATTCAAACTACCTCAAACAACTTGTCCAAGGCTCCAGTTCATGGAATTTTCCCAAGTCTCAGCCTCTTCCCAGAGTCCCAGTCCCAGATATTCTGTTATACACACTAGAGAACTGGACATGTGCTCTGTGGGCCTGGTGGCCCCTGCAGGCTCGTCCCCCTCTGCCTCTGCAGTGTCATCTCATGCTGTGCTCTGAATTGCCTTTTCCTCCCTAGCTCCATCCATCGACTTTCTTTTCCGTTTCCTCAGCACATGCTCCCTCCCATGAGAGAGACTTTAGGAGGGGCATCCACCCACCTGGAAGGTCCCCCACCCCTCCATCCCCACTCCCTTGGGGAAGATGCACACCCCCCCTCACCCCCGTTACACATTGTCATCCTGTGCGTGCTGTGTTTCCCTCGTGGCGCCCATCACAGCCTGTCGCTGGATGATTGGCTGTGACTCAAACAGCTCTGGGTGTGGTGCTGCCCCCAGCCCAGCCTACCGAGGGCAGGGACCACGCAAGCTCTGCTGCCAGTACCTGAAGAGACAGGCTCGGTAGATGCTGGTGAGTGGACATCCATGGCCCTTTGGAGGCGTCGGAGTGGGATCTCGAGGGCAGTGAGAAGCCACAAGTTGTAAAGGAGGAGATGACTTGACCACAGCGTGGAGGGAGGACTGGAGATGCCAGAGGGGAAGCAGAGGCAGCTGTCAAGGCACCGGCTGCTCAGGCAGGGGACACGGTGCCAGCCCCACCTACACCAGTGGCAGAGCGGCTGGGGAGAGGAGCTCCAGGGAGGCCACCTGGCCAGATGTGGTGACAGAGTGGAGGGGGAGGACTTCTGGCTTGAATCTTTGCAGCAATGGCGGTTCCATGTCGGAAGCAGGGAGCAGAGGGAGGAAGAAGAGGAAGGCGACTCGCTCGGCTCTGGGCTTGCGGAACTGAAGTGGAGACGCACAGGAGGTGACTGACCCTGCAGATTTAGTCTCAGCCCTGAGGATACAGGGCTGGGATTTGTCACACGCTCTGCTACAAAGTGCTTCATTTACAGGATGCCTCTGCCCTGAAGATTTTTTTTTTTTTTTTTAAGATGACCAGTAGGGGGATCTTAACCCTTGACTTGGTATTGTCAGCACCACGCTCTCCCAGTGAGCCAACCAGCCATCCCTATATTGGGATCTGAACCTTGGTGTTAGCAGCACCACAGTCTCCCAAGCGAGCCACGGACCGGCCCCTGCCCTGAAGATTTTTGACTAACTCCAGAGACTTGCCCATGTGTCACTTACAAACCCTGACAAGTGAACGATCTTTTTCTTTGCTCTTGCCATCTTTACGGGCAACAAACAGCAAAGACAGGTCAGAGAGGAGTCAGTGTGGAGCTTCCTGAAGGGACTGGAGCCTGGGAGGGCGTTTGCCTCTGATGGTGCCCGTTGAATGCAGAAGCTGCAGGAACGCTGGAGAAGGCTGACAGCAGGGCTCAGAGAAAGCCAGGTGGGCCCAGCTGACAAACACCCCACCTAGAGAGCTCTCTGCTTAGGCCCCTTTGATTTGCAAACAGTTTCTGCTTAGTTTTCAGTTCTCAAGAAGTCAGCACAAAAATTTCCATCACAACACACATTGGGCAGGTGCCCATTAACTACGTACTGACCTGGGCTCCTCTCGCAGCTGGTAAGTCAGGTACTGAACATTCCCAGGGTCGTGCATAGCCTGAAAAGTCTATATTGACTTTTGGGAGATTATAAAAGAGAAATGGGGTTTGCTGAACTGGGAACTATTTTCACACATCGAGATGGGCTTACCAGTCTGGGTCTCCCAGGCTGACACGGCCAAAAAGGAGACCTTGTGAGACTCACCCAGTCTGCTTCAGCCAAGCAAACTGAAGGGGGCAGAGGAGTTTGTCTGGAAAGTGGTCAAACTCTCTTCCTGACGTGGTTGATCCAGCGGGGCTGCTCCTCACACGTCCATGGGGTTGCTCTGCTCAAGTCTTAGAGAGTGACAGAAACCCTTACCAAAGAAGGAATTCCTCTGGGGACAGCATCAGTCCAGCCCGCAGGAAGTGGGGGAAGCCAGCTCGCCGCTTTGATTTTCACAGAAAGAGTTGGGCTTATGAAAGAAAGTCCTGCACAGAAATCCTCTGCATAGAACCAGAGTCTCCCTGGACTTGGCCCTGCTCCCTGTGGTCTTCTGTTTAGTGCCCAGGGACACCACCAACATTCACTCCAAGTCTTCCACCTTGCGACGTTGCAAGAGATACCAACATTTTAAACCTGTGCATTGCGCATGTGAAAAATTCTACCTTTTTTTCATAAACCGTCTAAAAGACACAAACAGATTTTATGACAAGTGTTTCTCTTTTCTTCTGTTCAATTTCTTTAGTTCCTGATTCTCATTTCATCACGGTGGCCTGATGAATTCCCTGAACAGCAGCCAGTGTTCAGGAAGCCCAGGGAATTCTCGCCGTGAAGCCGCTGGGAAGCATTCCCTGCTGCGGTGAAGAGCCACAGAGCCCAGCGTGGCGTGCGTGCTTGCCGTGTTCCCATAACGGAGTGGATGCGGTCACCCAGCTGCCTGCCCCTCAGCGCCTCTCTCTGACAGATAGCGAAGTCACGAAGGCCACTGTGAGCTCAGTGCCAATACTGGAGTCTTGTGTTCAGAATCCAACTCACTTTGCTTTTGCCTGCATTACCAAGAGTTTGAAAATACATTGTGGCAAATTTTTTCTGTATCATTTATCTTTTAAAATATTTATTTAATGAGCTGTGGACTGTTAGACTGAAATGGGAATGAATGAATCTGAGTTCTAACTTTTCCTTGTGAGATGGGACTAACCATTTAACCACCCGGCTTCAGTTTCCACAAAACATGAAACGAAAACCAAAGCGACATGATCTTTAAAGTGCTTTCCAGGTCTGGGATTTTGAACTCCCCTGACTCAGGGCCCAGCTTCCTGGCCCTCTGGCCCTCACCCCGTGCTGGCCCAGACCTCAGGCGGTGCTTTGCTGGGCTCTCCCTCCCTGGCCTCTGCCCAGTTTGTGGCTTGGTACCCTTTGGAACACGCGTAGCCTCGCCTGAGTCCAAGTTGCTGGCTGAGGCCAGGTCACCCCACACTATGTTGCTGTTACCCCTTCTTCTGAAACTGGCTCCCTCCCCTTCCCAGCTCAGCCAGCTCAAGGAAAACACTGGAAGGAGTCAAGTTTGTCTCCACATCCCTCCGCTCCCTATATATGTCCCCTTCCTTCTCCTGCCTCCTCTGGCCTTCTCCAAGGCCTGAGCCAGTGTCCTCATTCTGCAGACTCTCCCGTGAAAGAAGAAAGTCACCCGATGGGCAACTCCACGTTGAAATACCAGCGACAATCCATTTCCTTCTTGGGAGGAACTCCCATGTGCTGAGCATTTTTTTTTTTTTTTTTGTCTTTTTCGTGACCGGCACTCAGCCGGTGAGTGCACCGGCCTTTCCTATATAGGATCTGAACCCGCGGCGGGAGTGTAGCCGCGCTCCCAGCACCGCACTCTCCCGAGTGCGCCACGGGCTCGGCCCCATGTGCTGAGCATTTTGCATGTCCCAGGCTCACATTCACTCTTCTCCCAGCAGTATGGCGAGGTCAGCTTGTGATTATCCTCATCTAAGCCGAGGCTATGGAAGCCCTGAGCCGCCTCGCAGCCTGCCGTGTGGGTCAGCTCACCAGCACTGGCGAGTGTTTCAGGAAGACAAAGCTGCGGACAAGTGTTCGCACAAGGTCATTGCTGGAAGCCCTGGTCCTGGGCTGGGGACTGCGAGTCCTTGTGCTCTCACAGAGGCAGGGGTGCCTGCCCTGGTCACTCTGTACCAGAATCATTTAGCTCTGGCCTGAGCCCTGAGGCCCTCTGTGGGGTGGTGGGGACCGGCAGTTGCAGGCTCCTGCAGGAATCCGGGTGGGTGCACAGCTCAGGCACTGCCCCCACGGTCCATCACTGCCCCGCTGCTCTGCGATCTCTCCGTGGAGAGTCCTCGCATACTGTCAGTGGGGCGGGAGGGCAGTGTCACTAGCTGTGCAAGGTTCACTACGTTAACCCAGTATCGCAGACGTTCCCCAAAACCCACAATAAAAAAACAAAATATGACAATGAAAAATGATACAAGATAAAACACAGTACAGTGTAACAACTATTTACATTACATTCACATTGCATTAGGTATTATAAGTCATCTAGAGATGATTTAAAGTATATGTGTGAGGTTCGGTGAGACACGGAAGAGAGAGAGAGAGACCCAAGTCAGGTGCCATTTCAGCCAAAAGCTTTATTTCCACTAATGTAAGGGGAGACTGAGCCAGATCAGTTCCCCCGAACTAAGGAAAGCAGGGGGTTTATAAGATTTTTAGGGAGAGTTCAGAGTAATGGGCAATTTTGAAATCAGTGGTATGTAAAGTGACACGGTCCTTGTGGTCCGATAACATCTGGCAGGTTAAGTCATAGGCTCCCGATTAGCCCCTATCTCAGTACAAAGCATTCCAGCCCAAAGCCTGCTAGACCCAACCCAGAAGATGTTCCCTTGATGATAACAGTAATGTTTACCCCTTCCCAGGAGAGGAATCTCAGTTCCCAGAGAAGAAAAGAGAAAAGGGAGCGGGGGGCGGGGAGTAGCTTAACCTGGCTGTGCTGATGTTAAGCCAGCCATGAGGCCTAATAATACGGAGCATGTGTCTAGGTGATATGCAGATCCTGGGCCATTTTCTATCAGGGACTTGAGTGTCCAGGGATTTTGGTATCCGCAGAGGTCCTGGGACCGAGCCCCTGTAGATACCAAGGGAGGATAATTTCCCTCAAGAAAATGAAGAAGAGAAACATCTAGGTGCTAAGCATGTATTACAAGACGGAGACTTAAACATTCACTGCAGACTCTAAGAATGTGTGACTCTGACACGGCACCTGTCACAACCCAGTGTGTTTGCTTGCCCACTGGTCCAGTGTGGAGTCAAGAGTGGACTCTGAGGCATCAATTTCTCTCGCTCCTGGTGTTTTAGATCTGAGGGCAGAGGCTGGCCTGAGCTGCATGTTCGTGGGCAAAGTGCCGGCGCTTACCTCAGGAAGGGAGGCTGATCCCTGCACTGACGCTTGTGAGCATGAGAGGTTTTCATCCCACCAGGAAAAACCAGGTTTTCATCTGGTTTTGCCAGATGGGGTCATTCTGTCTGGTTACAGACAGAGAGTACAAAAGAGTGTGTCTGTGCATCCTACAAATTCATTCTGCATGAAAAATAAATTATTTCCTACATTTTGTGCCCATTTTAAAGGATGAGTTTATATTGGATTAAAAGCTTAGGCCAGAGCAATAACTTTGAGGACATGAAAGGTAATTTGGGGAATACTGGAAACTTCTATTCATAGCTTTCGTATTAGGGGACCACCTGCTTTAACTGGTGAGGCATGGGTGTTCTCTCTTTGAGTCCCACTTCTTGAAATGAAAGATGTGGTTAAATGTCTGCTCAAGGCATCTTGAAATGAGGTCTTATCAAAATAAGGAAGGGGAACAGAAAGGGAAGGTTCTAGACTCAACTTTGTCTGATCTGCATCTCAGTAGGAACTGAAATGTACTCAAGTCAATTACCTTACAATTTTAGATGCCTTCATGCTGGTTAGCATCCCAGGGAACTGCTGCCCTAAATGACGTCAGTCACAGAGGAGTAAATTGTGATCAGACACACCCAGGCCACAAACAGTCCTGCAAACTCCCGACCATTCCTTTAATGACCCTTTGGGAGGCAATTTGAGAGCCACATTTGATGAGGAAAAGCCCTTCCCTGGTGCTCAGGCAGGACCTGAGGTGCTTTTGGCTCCCCAACCTTTTCATAATCACTTCTCCTGGTTCTCGGGTGGTCACCTCATCCTGGCCACATGCATGGACATACTGAGCACCGATTTGCAAGGTATTGCATAGGAGTTGACTGAGGGACACAGATGGAGCAGAAGGGCCAGTGTTCCCCAGAGGTGTCAGCCCTGAGCGCCCTGTGTAGTGACGCTCGGGGACGTGTGTCAGCTTCTGCCAGCTTTGGACAGGAACTGGGAGCGGCCCCACGTGTGCACAGCCAGTGGCCACGCAGAAGCCTCCTGGCCTGGTGCTGATGGACACTTTTCTAGGCACTGGTCACCTGCTCAGACACAGGCCTGGCCTGATGGGGGCAGGGGGCAGAGCGGACACTTCAGTGAGGAAGGCTCTGAAGTCAAAACAAGACTCTTCCATCCTGACTGTGAACCAAAGGCCCCCTGCACTGGACACACCACTCCCACGAGCCCTCGGGAGCCACAGGGAGCTTTAAGTGACCAGACGTGACTGAAGTCACAGCGGGCCTCACCGTTGATACCTGAACTCTCCACTGACAACCGAGATCATTAAAAATAGATTGAACAGGGACCAAAAGAGAGTGTTAAAAACCTGAAAGAAATAGGAAAATGTTTTGAAGAGGAGTTTTTGAGAAGGTGCCTTGACACCTACTGCCAGATAACGGACAGTCGAGCTGGCCCTGTGCCCGCTTCCCGCGGTTGTCAGCAGATCTGCTCACGCTCAGGATTGCCCTGGGGCAGAGCATGCTGGGACGGATCACTACGGGGGAGCACTTCTAACCCTTCTCTGACTATGACTTACCCTAAGGTGTACATTGACATCCTATCCTGGTATCTCACACACACACCTGTCTGTAAATAACCTCGGTAGAGAGTTCATGAACGTTCCTGCCCTGTGCACGCGTTCTGCCCTGTGCCTTTCTTTTCTACTGTACTCCATTCTAATTCTGATTCTTTCATTAATTCATTAAAATACTAGTATCTAGTATTTTATAAAACTGATTCCAAATATATTTCATTATCCACGAATGCTTTGAAACCATCACTACAGGTCTTGAGTAGTGTTATGTGTGCACTGGGTTGCAAAATAAAATGTATTTCTTCCTGTGGGCTGTGGTCAGAAAACGCTTAAAACCATGTCTCCTGCCTCCACCCCACAGGGATAAGGGCCCTGATCCTCTTCCAGATGGAAGTTCCCTGAAGGGCACTAGGCAGAGCAGAAGGGACTCACTCCACACGTGTTGGAAAGGCCCACGCTTTTGCTCATGCAGTGGGTCTAGATCTTTTCCATCCAAACAGTCGCTGACAGAGACAGAGGGGTCAGTGGGCTACAGGCTGTGGCACCAAATGGTCTGCCACCTGTTTGGGGGCAGGACATGGCATGGTTCTCCCTGCAGTCTGTGGTTGCCTCGTGCTGTCACCGCCGGCTGCAGAGTCACCAGTCCATGTGGCCTGCACAGCTGGCTGTGGCGACTATCTGGCCCTTCACAGAAGCTGGCTATGCCCGTTGGTGCCTCAGGAGCTGTCAGGAGCCACCCCTGTGGCCTTGCATGGATGCAGCTTAGCAGCAGGAGAGGCTGTCGTGGTGGCAGCTCTCCCATTCTGCCCTGGACGGTCAGCCGCCCTTGCTGTCCCATGAGTGTGATTTTGAGGTCAATAGGGTGCCACAGAGAGAACCCCCTCCCCACTTTGCACATTGCTGCTGGCTGGCTAAGGGGACATCCTCCTATACAATGCCAGGGCCTGGACCACAGGTTGGTCGTGGGGAGGCAGGTGCTAAAGTGGAGTGGGGGGCACAGGATGAGCTTCTGTGGGAGGAAGGGGGCAGTGAGACCAGGCAGGAGAAGGAGCTGTGCTGTGGCATACGGGTCGCTGCTGCTGTCCTGGGTTCCTCAGGGCTGCCTGTCCCAATGGCAGCAGTGGCGGCTCTTGGCACGGCAGTCCCTGCAGCTGGAGGCCTTGTGGGAGCTGTGGGCTACCTGTGGATGGCACCCCCACCGGCGGGCAGTGAGGCCTTCCTGGAGGGCCAACTGGGCCTGTACAGTCTGCCCTGAGCTGCTGACACGTCTCTGCAGGAGCTCTTGGGAGCAGCTCCTCCCCGGTGCAGCCACCTCTCTTCCTGAGGGAAACCTAAAGGAGGGACTAGTGGGACACGTTACAGTCCCTGTGCCACAGTGGGTCTCAGGGTTGGTGCTGACCCCCTGGGGCAGTGGAGCAGACCCACTCTCAGAGCAGAGTCCCTCACCTCGACTCCCACCCATGCAGTCTTGGTGTCCTACCCAGTGGAGTGACTCAGACCCTCATTCCGGAGGGGGTCCAGTGTCCTGGTCACCAGGCTCTTCTCGAGCTGCACTTGCTGTATCTGCCCATTTACAGTCACAACGAGGTAAGGGCACACCAAGAGGGGTTAAAGTGGGCCCCTGCCACCACCGTGTAACAGTGGCCCAACCTTTCTCGATGGCCAGGCTCAGGGTGGTGGCTCCTCTCCTTGACTGCTGGTGCTTGCACACCACCGCCAAGTGCCCAGCTGGCTGTCGAGCATATGATTCAATGAGATCCTTGCTGTGGTCCCCTAGGGAAAGTGTGCCTTTTTGGGGATCAACACCTCTGACCCTGCAGAGTCCAGCACTTTGAGCACAGAAAACAAAAATTCCCCTGTTGGGACACTGGCAGTGATGGTACTCACTAGATGATGGTAGAATCCCCTCAACAGTGACAATTAAAAATGTCTCTGGACATTGCCAAACATCCCCAGGGGGACAAAATTGCCCCTGGTTGAGAACCACTGGCGTGCCGACCAGGAGTGTGTCTCTTGTTCTGTGCTGTTTATCCTGTTTGAGTTCTGCAGACTGGGGCTGAGTGAAATGGGGGTTCATTCTGGGAACTGGACCTCGTGTGACCACTTCTGGAATCTCATTTTGTGGCATTATAAAAGTCTGAAGACAGCTGAGGAAGAAAAGTCACAACAAAACAGAGTGCCAGAGGCTCTGGCCCTCCACGGGCACCTTTGGAGCTCCACACCACTCCAAAGGGACAGGAGTCTTGTGGTACACAACGGTCCCTTAGTTCCCACTCGCCCATGTGCACTGCCATGCCAGTGGCAGAGAAACAAAGCTTAGTATCTTCCCAAAGTTTCCAAACACTTTCTTGATTTGGCCACTGTTACCCACATGGAAACTTCTGACAAATGGATTTTGGAAGTTCTTTTGTAGACATTGGATGAGACACATTTTGAGTTTTGGACTAGAATCAGAGAGAAGACTCTGTTAATTGCCCTTTAATTACCTGGGACTTTTGAGATGCTGAAAACAGAAAATATTCCACAGACATATCCTAAGAAATCATTTCCATCTGAGGTGGTTTGGATCAAACGACTCTCCAAGAAAGGGGTGATGTGTCTCTTTCCAATTGAGCTTTCCCAAGAAATGGACATAGCAGTTGCAGTATTTCATGATTTCCTTCAGCTTATTAGTTTTAGGCATGTTCTCTGCTCCTTTCCAGGCATTTCTGAAACCACGAGAAATCAAAGTTAACATTCAGAGTTTACGTAATGTGGATTGTAGAAAATTCAGCACTAGAAATACAAATCAAGCACTGGGGAACTGCTCTCCACCCCCTGCCCCCGACTAGGAGTCTGGCATTCCTGATGGGGTGCGGGTCTACTTCCTGGTTTTTGGCACTTTTGAGGACTATCTTATCGCTCTCTCCTGACAGAGTGGGTGGCTTGGTTTCTCTGGCCTTCATCATGGTCTGGTTTTTCCTCTTTAATGAACTGGGCGTATTTCTCTTTACACCCGGTCTGAACTTTCTTGGGCATACTGGGGTAAATGCCATGATTAAACTATGCCTTGTTGGTGAGCTTCCAGGCCTGTGCAGTCTAATCCTTCCAGGGGTATAGACCTGCTCACCTGCAGCCCATCCACTCACCTGTCCTCCAGCACACTCAGCTCCACTTAGATCTGCATGGCTGCTGCCTGCAGTGTCTGTGCCTGCTCAGTTCACGCCGTGCACATCTGTCTCCCAGGCATAACATATCCCTGGCTGTGGTGACTAGTGTGGGATTGGATGGGCACACAGAAAAACACAGAAATCATGCCAATAGTAATCAAAATAGTCATTAATAGTCAGGATAATCATCATCCAGCCGCAGTGGCAATGCACTTGAAAGAATATTCTTTGGGTGTATTTTTTTAAATGTCCTAGATGGGACAGGAAGATTGGGCTTTTGAAGATATCAAAGAAACGAGAAAAGGACCAGTCTGTGATCAACGTCTGCCTCACTCATGCTAATGACTACCTAGTTTCTAGACGTGGCACCATTGGACTTTCCAGACATCTCTTGTGAAGTTGTTGGAAAGAAGAGTGGACGTGTGGAGAATGGACTGAAGGGGACAGAAGGTAGGGCCCGCCCTGCTGCCTGACGCTGTGATCTCTTCCCTTTAGATGGAGTTACCTGACCATTGCTGGCCCCACCCTTACCAGTTTTTAAGGATCTACGCTGACCTTGCAAAGTTTTAGGAAATGTTGGCCGTGAGCTTTGGGTGTATGCACATGTGGCTTCAAGCTTGTGTTCTGCCCCTCATAACCCAGGTGTTCTCCTCGCTGTGGGGACCAGACTCCACCTTCATCACTGTTGAATCATATGGGTCTCTTGTCTTTCCCTCTGTGTTCCAGTCTCTGTTCTAGTCTCTCCAGCACTGAGATCCTGTCCTTTAATTGCAGTAACGCGTTTACCCAACCCTCCATCCCGTGAGTCTGGGCAGGGCCCAGCCACCTGCTGACAGACTCCCATACTGATGTCACTCCACCTGGCCCTGGATTCCCGGTGCCCTGCTCTGGTCACCTGACAGAACAGAGTTAGGACATGAATTGGATGCTGGATTAGCCCCTGGATGTTTGTCCAACCTCTCAGCTCTTCAAGTAAGCCTAGGTCACAGAACTTGTGGGTTGGCTCTAGAGTATATGCATTTCCTATTTTCTGTAGTAATAGAACTCTCAATTTTTGATGGACATGGCTGCCCAGAATAAAGATATTTTCAAGCCACCATGTGTGCAGACATAATATAGGCAATCTTCAGATAATGCCCTAGATCAGGGGCCAGCAAACTTTTCCTGTAAAGGGCTAGATAGTCAATGTTTAGGATTTGCGGGTTATACAGTTTCTGTTGCAGACACTTACCATTGTAGTGTGAAAGCAGCCATAAATAATAACTAAATGAATGAGCATGGGTGTTTGTCAATAAACCTTTATTTACAAAAAAACGGGCTGTGGGTGAAATTTGGCTCAGGACTCGTGCTTGCCAGTTCCTGCTTTAGACCCAGTGCCCCAAGCCAGGCAGAGCAAGGCAGCGAATGGGTCCAGAGATCTGACACCTTGAAGACCTGTGTCTGCTCTGGACTGCTTCCATCCAGACTTTTATCTGAGAGAAATAAATGTCTATCTTGCTTAAGCTACTGTTTTAGTCTCTGTTCATGGTAGATGAAAGATGGCTCCAAAATCTTTGCTGCTCCTTCTACTGAGAAGTAGAGTCTAACTCCCCTCACCTCGAGTCTGCCTAAATGACTGGTTTGACCATACAGTGTAGTGGAAGTGGTGTTCTGGAACTTCTGGTATTAGGCCACCAGCAGCTTTGCAGCTTCCACCAGCACCATGGGACTTTCTCTCTGAATTGTCACGGAGGAATGTGGACTCACCTGAGACTGCCATGCTGGAGGGGTCTCTTGAGAGGCCGGTAGATGGCCCCAGCCCTGCTGGGGAGGGCTCCCGGAGCTCCAGTGGGCAGTCCCAGCTGAGTCAGCCTCCCAGTCATCCCTGCTGCCTGTTTAGTGCTATCTGGTTAGTGCTGTTATCACAGAACATCTGAAGCTGGGTAACTTACAAAGAAAAGAGGTTTATTTGGCTCAAAATTCTGGCAGCTGGAAAGTTCAACAGCTGCGTCCAGTGAGGGCCTCGGCTGTTTCAACTCATGGTGGAAAGTGGAGGGGAAGCGGGTGCGTGCAAAGAGACCGGAGGCTGGAAGGAACAATCACTCTGAGGATAACTGATCCAGTCCTGCAAGAATGAGAACTTATTCCCAAGAGACAGCATTCACCTATTCATGAGGGATCTACACCTATTCATGAGGGATCTACCCCCATGACCCAAACACCTCCCACTGGGTCCCACCTCCCAGCACTGCTGCATTGGGATTCAAATTTCAATATGAGTTTTGGTGGGGACATACCACATCTAAACTGTAGCACCTGCCCAAAGCCATCTTGGAACCTGCAGACCAGCTCATCCACCCTGGGTGGCCTCTGTTGATGCCAGGTAGGACAGAAAGCACCAACCAAGCCCTGCCTGAAGTTCTGACCCACAGAATTACTAGATGCAATGAAATGGCTGTTTTTAGCCACTAGGTTTTGGAGCGGTGGTGTCAGTGCCTGGCCTGCTCCAGTGGGCTGGTCCTGACTTCTGCCTTGCCCTCTGTTTCTCTCTACACATCTAGCCCTGAGAAGGCACACATTTGAGGAGCTAGAGAATTATTTGCTTTTTAAATGCTGAATGCAATATTGGTTCTGTCAATAATTCCTAATTATAGAGGAGATAAAATTAAACATCCCCTAGAGGAAATAACAATGAAGCTTTAAGGAAGGATATCATTGCTCATTAAATGGTGCTTCGGTTTCTGGTTTGTTATTTTCAATTGTAACATTCCATGGGAGCAGATGTTGAAAAAGCATGAGATTTGGGGTTAGATGAAAGTTTGAATACTGGCTCATTGCCTTATGATCCAAGTGATGTGGGTATGCTATTTGACCACTCCAGACCTTAAAGTGCCCTAGCCTTAGAAATGGAAGTAATTACTATATACCTCATAGTGGTGTTGGGAGCATTAAACGTACTAACATATGTAAATATCTGGCAAACCAAAGCTCAGTGAACACAATCACAAAATCCTTTATGACTCGAAGTACCTTCTAGATTTGTGCTGTCCAACAGGTCACCACCAGCCACAGGTAGCGACCGACTGTTTGAAATGTGGCTACTCTGAATTAAAATGTGCTATTGGTGTAGAATACACACTGGATTTTGAAGATTTAGTATCAGAAAGAAAAAAAAAAGAAATGCAAAATATTTAATAATTTTAAATATTGATTGCATGACAAACTAATAATATTTTAATATATTGGGGTAAATACAATATATTATTAAAATTAACTTTACTCATTTCTTTTAACATTTTTCACATGGCTACTTAGAAAGTGTACAATTATTTGTATGGTTCACATTTATGACTTGCACTATATTTCTGTTGGTTAGTGCTGTTTAGATGACTCAGCTAGTTTCAGAACACCTGAGCGAGGGCATCATTCTCTTCTCTCATGCAGTTTTGCCATCCAGGTGAGGCAGGGGTTTCTAGTGCCCTCCCATGTCTGTATCTCTTCTTCCAGACATGCAGGAGAATGGTGATTTCAGGCAGTAGCCAGTGGCTGCTTTCAGCTCGTGGTTGTGAGAGGCAGTGAGTGGGTTCACCTCCTATTGAGCCAAGTGTCTAATGAGTTGTGGGACCTGCCACGGCTGTTGCATCCCCTGCTGCGCTGACCACAGAGGTGCAGCAGCCTCTCAGCTTGGGGGACTGAGTCACCACATGCAGGATGGATGCTCTGGAGAGTTGTCCGGATCTGCAGTGGAATTGCATGGACGAAAAATAAACCATCATTGTGGAAGGCCATGGAGGTTCTGGGTTTGTTTATTGTAACAGCATAACCCAGTTTCTCCTGAATAATAGATGTGTTTTCTGATTAACAAACTCACATGAGCACCTTGAGTTTTTTCCATTTCACTCTATGCAGATAGACACAAAGAGAATTTTGAAAAAGCAGGTTTAAAAAGTAGATTTTTGATGGTTTGTAACAAGTTAAGGGAAAAAAGCTTGGCTGGGAATTAGAAATCTATGGAAAGTGTTTGAAAAAAAATGAGAAGTACAGTTAACTGTTTAGTAAAAATAAAAGAGTGCAATCCAAGTCCATCTTATCTTATTCTTGGGCATTAACAGAGTGACAGAACAGATACAGAGCTGAGCAGGATATACTCTAATGAGGGACCCCGGGTAAGGAGTCCACAAGCAGTGTGAAACATATTAAAAGAGTCAGGTGAACCTGAGCTAACCTGCCTACACGAGTACTAGTCAGCTCTCACTAGGCAATGCTGTGCCAACAGATAACCTTTGCAGCTCAGCGACCTCCAGAAACAGAAGTTCATCATCTCTGGTTACTGTTGCTGGAGGGGCTCTGTGCTCTGCTCCGCATCTTCTCCACCAGGGTGAAGGGCCAGCCCCTGGCTTGGTCTCACGGAAGAGGGGAAAAATCAATGCTGACCCAAGGGATGGTTCGTAAAGCTCCTGTTTGGACATGGAGTCATCACATCCACTCATGTGCCACTGGCCCGAGCAGGTCACTTGCCCAAGTCGATGTCACTTGTCAGTATCCTCCGCTGCTGATGCAGGTTCCACATCTTTGGACCCGGATGTATGCTCCTCTTCCAGGCAGGGGTGCAAAAAAGTGAGGACATCATAATACCATTTATTACACCATTCTAAGCCTTGATAATATATACATTTCAATAATTTTTTAAAATATTAAAACACAAAAAGAATGAAGGACACCGGAAACTTGAGGTCCTGTGGCAGGTCAGAGAGAAGGAGATTGTTAGCCTGCTGTATGTTGCAAATCAGGCAGTGAACAGGGCTGACCAGCCCCACAGACTGGAAAGCAAGTTTGGTAATTGCCTTAGGACTCCTTAATGGAAGACAGAATTAACATGGGCTTAAACAGCGAGATAATGAAGTCTTCCAACTGCCCTGCAGTAAGAAAAATGAAGAGTGAGACTATTTCCAGAGCTAAACTGGCCTTAGAGATTCTCATTATGAACACAGTAAGCCATTGGAGAATGTGTGTTAGTAGGGGTTAGGTTGGATGTGATAAACAGAGACCCAAAATAGGCAGCCTTAGGAAGACAAAATGTGTTACTCTCTCAGAGAGAAACCCAGAGGTGAGCAGCCCAGGAGTACTGCAGTGGCAGCTCAGCTCTGCGCAAGCCTCAAGCTCCCAGCTCCTCCCCTCGGGCTCTACGCTTCTTAGGGTGTGGCCTGTGTCCTCATGGTCCAGGACCGCACCATCGTATTCTCATTCCAGGCAGCGGAACTGAGGAAAAGATGAAGAGGAAAAAGAGGCTAAAGGCATGGGCCAGCAGACTCTTAATAACGGTTCCTAGAAGCTTCCACAGGGCACCTCCTCTTTAGTCCAGTGACCACAGGTCATTGACTACAGGACCCCATCTAGGTGCCAGGAAGCCTGGAAAATGGCTCTTAATTTGAGAGATCTTATGGCCAGCTAAAAACTCTACTGTTATGGAAGAAGTATACTGGGAATCCCATTAGCAGACTTTGCCACGGAATGTTTTTCCATGCTGTCTATGTGCTATTCCCTGGGGGTTTCTGTTTGCAGAGATGCACGTATCTCACACTGCCGGGGCATGGGGGCTCTGCACGACGGCAAGGGTGCTCACATCACTCGGAGCTTTCCTTCTGCTCAGAGAGCACAAAGTCTTAGGTTGGGTAATATTTGTGGGGAGGAATCTGCCAAAATTATGTTAAGTAAGCTGATAATACTATATCCTCAATGAGGTACCTGGAACTATCCAGAAAACCAGCAGGTACCCGTCAGGCAATAACAGCTTAAAAAAGGGGAGTGGTTATGACCCATGGTTAAACCTAGGGCTCAACTCTGGGATGTGAGGAAGTCATTTAGAAAGAACTAGCTGGCATCAATGAGTGCTGTTGTTTGAATGTTTGTGTCCCTCCAAAATTCTTGTTGAAACTCGATCCCAATGCAACAGCATTGGGAAGTGTGGCCTTTGGGAAGTGATTAGGCCGTGGGGGCTCCTCCTTTGTGATGGGGATTAGGTGCCCTGATAAAAGGGTTTGACTGAAGGAGTTCATCCCTCTTGCCCTTCCACCTTCTGCCGTGTGAGGACACAGTGTTTCTCCCCTCCAGAGGGTGCAGCCCTCCTGACACCAAACCCGCCGGCTCCTTGATCTTGGACTTCCCAGGGTCCAGAACTGTGAGAAATAAATTTCTGTTCTTTATAAATGACCCAGTCTCAGGTATTTTATTGTACCTGAGCAGCACAGAATGAATGGACTGCGACAATGAGTTGTTGTCTGATGTTATTATCTCTGTTCATGGGCTGGTGGCTTTACTGTCACAACTAGTTTTGGAAGCTCCTCAGGGCTAAATATATTACTTACATTTTTTTTTTTTTTTTGCATTTCAACATCAATTCTCTGACACCAACTGGATATCGTATAATTCAATTCAATTCTGACATTAACTACCTGGATTTAGTGTCAGATCCCATAAGTGGAAGGACAAGGTCCCCAACAAGGGTGCTCTCACCTCAGATGCCAGTTGCAAGTGGGGTCCCCAGGCTACTGACACTTCTATTTGACTTGGCTACAAATTTGGGGGTTCCTGTTCCTCTTCCTCCCTCCCCAGGCTAGATAATTTGCTAGAATGACTTACGGAACTCAAAAAAGCACTATACTCATGGCTGCCATGTTATTTTATAGGATACAAAGCAGCAACAAGATGAAGGGGAACACAGGATGGCAAGGTCTGGAAGGGCCCAAGTGCTGGGGGTGGGGCTCCTGCCTGTGTGGAGTGCGGGTGCACCACCCTCCCAGCACATCGAGGTGCTCTCCTCCCAGAAGCTCCCCCCTGAGCCTCGATGGTCAGGTTTTTTATTGAGTTTTCGTTAAATAAGCATTATTGGCCAAATTTTTGGCCACAGGATTGAAGTCATTCTCCAGACCCCACCCACTTGGAGGTCAGGGGTTGGGGTGTGCTTGGTCTTTCTGGTGTGGCCAGCTCCTCCCTTGGAGCTGTCTAAGAGTCCACCCTGTGTTACCTGATTAGCATTAATTCAGGCCTGGCTGAAAAGGGCTCATTATGAATAACAAAAGATACTCTCATCAGGAAATTCCAAGGGTTTTGAAGCTCCCTGCCAGAAACTGGGGACAAAGACCTGATATATTTCTTATTATATAACACCTTCGAATAGGACCTAGAATAAAAGGCGTTTGAAGGCTTGATGTTTCTGTCTGATAGACAGATATGACTTATTGTATTCATATATTATTATTATTACTATTTTTATAAGCACTTGTTTAGAGGTAATAGATTTAGTCTCTTCACAAAGAGACCAGAGAACAGATGTGCACTGAGAGGTAGACCGAGGCTTATCTGCTCCTCAGGGAGTGGTCTTTCCTGATTCGTGTCTCAGGGCCGCCTGTGAAGGCAGCAGCGTCATTATTGTCCTGATCCTGATGATTCAGACAAATGGGGGTGTAGAGCTAGGGCTGGGTCTGGAGCTCACAGACCCCTTGAGCCTGTTGCCCGGACTGGGCCACAAACCCTTCACATGCAGGTCTATGAGCTAGGTGACAGGAAAAAGGTCCTTGGAGCAGTAGGTGAAGAAAGAATAATCTTTATTCAGCATGCGACGCGCACGCATGTGCACACACGTCTAAGAGCTAGGCAGTCCAAAGAGAAACTGAGCAGCTGCCTCACACACTCTGAAGAGCACAGAATAGCAACAAGCTAAAAATACATGGGCACATGTGCACACTAACTCCACCCCCACACAACTTGTTTACAAGGAATGTGCTGCACCACCCCAACTGGACCTGAGGCAAGGGGGCCTGACTAAACTGCTCTATTTTTCTCTCAGGGGGCAACACGAGTGGGGTGGGGTCACGTCTTTCCTCCTTTCCCGTACACCTGGTGCTCTACCTCAGGTGTCCAACAGCCCCATGCATGCTGCAGACCCCTTTGGAGCCCCATCTGGGGAGGATATTGGTGCAGGTCATCTCGCCTTGGGTTGGTGGACACTATGAGCTCACCGGGACCTGTCCACAGTGTCCATCCATGTGTCCTTCTCCCACCTCCTGCGATGTAAGTGGCATGTAGTGATGGGGAAGCTGTTGAGAAAAGTGTTGGGTGCATCTGGCATCAAACACCCCAGTGACCAGTGAACAGTAGCAATGTTAATAATTTAAATATTTTCAGTGACTCAAGGGTATTGAAAACATTATTAAAATTTTGAGAAATTACTCAAAAGACAACAGTCATTGTGTGGATGTCTAGTCTCTCCATCATTAATTCTCTTTCTCATTCCTTTGTTTTATGCCATTTAATGGGGGGTAGTGACAATAGTAAGATGGAAACCTTTCCCTTCCCCCGGCCTCCCGGGATTGCTGCCGGTGGCTCCGAGGGCCAGGTCTGGAAGCCTCTGGGCCTGTGCAGGCACTGACTGGCTGCAGGGCCATGGGCAGCCATGGGCAAATGACAAGAACACCTGGAAGATCACCTGGGGACGCTGTTATCCATCCACTGATAACCAGACCTAAGTTTGAAAATGGAAACTTTTCAGTGGAAACAGGGATGGAGGTTAAACTCTCTCAGTGGCTCAGCATCACTCCTTGATTGGAGAGCTGAAAACACACTTTAAAGAGGTTTATAAACCGGTAAAACAGAGGTAAAAATAACAGTTCTGGAATTGCAGGCCTGCAAGGCTCCTGTCTGGAATCTCAGAGGCATCTTGCCACCAGCCGTCATGCTGATCACCAGCTGGCCACTGAGCCCTCCCTGAGAAACACTGCAGGAGAGCACCAGGCTCTTGCTCCTGTCCTGCGGCCTGCTCTTGCTGTCCCTGGTCTTGCTGTCGGAGGTAGGGCCCGGGGTGTCCAGTAGTCAGCCTTTACACACCCAGTCCTCTGATCAGGTTCATGACTCTGCCCCAGGAAAGACTTCAAGGGCAGAGTCACAGTGGACAGAGCAAGTTTAATGTGACAGACAAGAAATACCGTCTCCACAGAGAGAGTGCGGCATGCTCCAGACACTGAGCAGGGCCACACCAAGTCTAACACAAAGGTTCAGTGCAGACATGAGATCTAAACAACTAAACTAAACAACAATAGAAACATGCTTAAAGGTCAGTACAGAGCGCAGGCTGGCTCAAGACAGTGCGCAGCACTTGCTGAAAGTAAGTCAGATGCAAAGTAACATGCATGCCTCAGCCAGCCAAGTGTGGGCTGCCTGCAGGAAAGTGAGCAACAGCCCTGCCTTTGCTGAGATTCGGCTTTTATAGTTTTTCTAATGAATATTCAGTTAATGGGGTGCTTCCCAGTGATATATACTAGGCGTATTCAAGAATATTCTGTGCTCTGTACTGAGTATGCCCAGCCACTGGATTGCATAACCCAGCCCCTTGTGGTCTCATTTTCCCCATGTTGGTGCTAAAAATAAGTCTAACTGGCAGCAGGAACTTTCCTCCAGGGCAGAGCTCAGAGGAGGGGGCCTGAGACCTCAGCAAGTGGCCAGAAACCCAAGGCATGTCCTGAAACTGGAGCCAGGAAAACTGAGCACCTCCTGTATCAATAGGAGTTAGAAACAGGAAGTAAAATGTAAAACTTAACACCCTCAAGCAGAAAGACAGAAAAACCACACAGATTCTCCTCTTAAATATCAGGATTATTTTACTTTTGTGTCTTCTGTCTTTAGAGTTCATGTGTGTTTTCTTTTTTTTTTTTTTGTCTTTTCTGTGACCGACTGCACCGTGCTCGCGGTGGGAGCGTCGCTGCGCTCCCAGCGCCGCACTCTCCCGAGTGCACCACGGGCTCGGCCCTAAAGAGTAATTTTGCTTTAGAGCAAACAGAAAAATAATAATTAACTTAGTTTAGTACCTTTTTTGGTTTTACCAGTCATCCTTTTTGTGATAAATGTCAAATAATCTCAAATTATTTCTAAATGACTATTGAACATATGGAAACTGAAAAAGCTGAACTATTAATTGCAAGAAACAAAAAAATATGACCACCATAGAATTCCTTGGGCAGGGGAGGGGGAGTGGGGTCATGAAAATAGTCCATAAAAACTTTTGATGAATTAGTATTCATTGCAATACAATTTTATCTGTGTTAATGCTCCATAGTATTCTGACAATCATTGGCCAGTTAAAATCTCCAAACATCTTAAAGATCAAAATAGAAACTTGGCTCTTAAAGTTCAATTCTGAAAATCTGGATCTAGAAAACCTACTATAATTGAATTGCATTTTGTTTCTATAAATATGAACTATGGTTACTAGTCTAGTAAATTTTGTTTAACTAATCAAGAGCTTCAAAAATAATTTGAATACACCTGGAGGCTACTAAGTTTTAATTGGTAAATACATAATAAAAAATAAGTCATAAGAGCAACCTGAAAATCATAGTTTGTTTTCCAAAATAAGGAATATACATATGTACATAAACATATCCACACATTTATTATATATATACACACATATGCACACACGTGTACAACATGTTTGTGTATGTACACAGACACACACATACATGTAGAGAGTATATAAATTAATGTTTCCTCTTTTAATTAGGAAATGTTTTTATTAGTGATGGATATGGGTATTCCCAATTCTAAATTAAATGTATATATTTCTTAGAAAACTTTTAGAGGATGTGACAGGTCTTTTGCCAGTAATGTATTTTATTCTTGGTTAGCTTTAATCATGAATTCATGAACTCATTCATTCATTTCAATCTTTCACAAATAACAAACGTTTTCACCTTTCTTCATTAAAGTCTTCATTTAACAAAACCCATAAAGGTAGTTTTGTTATAGACACCTGGATAAAGAAGACCCTATCTGACCTTAAAAACTGAAATTCTCGGATTCTGAATAGGCATGTTGGGAAAATAGAATAGTTTGGTCAGGGGCCTTGTCCCATTGGGTGGGGTTTAGCACATCCTTTGTAAGCAATGTGTGTGTGTGTGTGTGTGCGCGCGCGCGCGCGCCCGTGTGAAGTTAGTGAGTTAGTGTGCATGTGTGCCAATATATCTTTCTCATTTTGTTGCTATTCTTGTGTTCTTCAGAGAGAGAGAGAGAGAGAGAGAGAGAGAGAGGGAGAGAGAGAGAGAGAGAGAGAGAGAGAGAGAGAGCGAGAGAGAGAGGAGTTTTAGTGAAGCAGGCGGGCGGGTGTCTGCCTCGAGCATCTGCCCTGCACAGCCATGCTTTCCAACCTATGGCTTCCAAGGACCTTTTGGCCGTTTACCTAGCTCATAGACCTGCGTGTAAGGAGTCTGGTGACCCAGCCTGGTGTGTGAGGGGTCTGGGGACCCAGCCTGACATGTGAAGGGTTTGTGACCCAATCTGTGAATGGCCTTGAGGGGCCCAGCCCTAGCTCAGCAATTGGCCCAGTCAGTACAGGATTACTGGGAGGTAAAAGAGCCGACAACTAGTGTGGTCGTGTAACTAGACAACTGGCATCATGAACAGGATTAAGAGCACTACAATTGGCGATGTTGACAGGATTCCAGGCATTAGCCGTGGCCACGCAAGGCACTTCCAATAAGTAGGCAGTGCCCTTCACTGCTCTGCTTAGAGAAGGTTTCTTCCGCTCTCCGGACTAGCTACACTTTAGGGACAGAGACGAAAGGGCAGACTTCAGGAGACACTCAAACCTAGAAAAAATTATCACCAGAGAGAGAGGAAGGAGAAACCATTGGCACAAGACAGAATGAAATGTTCAAAGGGGTTTGATCTGAAAGAATGGCACATTGCCTAAGAGTGTGGTAGAGTGGTCTGGGCCCGAGGTGGGAGTGAGGTCACCTGACCTAGGAGGCTATGCTTGCTTCTGCAGTTATAAGGAGTCACAAAAGTTTAAGAGGGGACTGAGAAAGCATGCATTCCCATTCTGCGGATGATGGCAGTGACACAGGAAGGACAGATTGAAGACGGATGAGACACGAGGCAGGACACCCAGTTTAACCTTGTTACAGACAGGACAGTAAATACAGAGACAGCAGGAAGAGCCTCTTCTACCATGGCAACTCTCCCAGTTGTAAAGCTGATCTCAGTATTTTAGATTTTCTTTTTTTTTTTAATATATGAGGTGGGAAAAGAGATTGAGGTTGAGGGCTTGGCCCAAGATGAAATTTATCTTCACCTGTGAGCCTGAGAAGATGAGACACATGTGAAAGGTCCTAACATCTTCCTCACTTTGCATCCATCGTTTACTTGTGTGTAGAAGTCTGGAAAATGCCATATTCAAGTTTAACTCTGTGGAGAAAGAAGCACAGAGCAAAAAGATGGTGTATCTGGACTTCAGAATAAACTGCAGCTCTGAAGATGTTTGGACACTTTCCCTTGGTCCCGTACAGAGTGTCGAGGCTACCTCAGATGAATGATTAGAGAGGACGGACAAGTTGTGCAGAGAGAAATGCAGTGTGGTCTGAATTCTCCCTCTTTGACATGTTTTTCCATGTTGCTTTATTAATCAAACCAAAGGAGTATGTGTCTTATTTCTCTGCTAAAAAAGGTGAAATTATTGCCAACATGTGATTGTAGTTCCCAAAGGATTTTTCAGTCTGGACCTTTCTAAATCAATATGTAGGAAAGGAAATCTAGTTTGTGGGTTCGTTGTCAAAATTTGTAGTGACTTACTGAGTGCTGCTTACTTTATTCGAGTTGGTTTGTTTGTTTCCAAAGCATGCGGGGAGCCCTAGTTAGGAAGCAGCAGAAGAATAAGCACTAAAGAGCGGCCGCGTGGCCTGGCAGGCTCACATGTGCTTACTGCTTGCCGAAGCCTGTTCGTGGGCTGAGAGCTGGACGAGGTGATTGGGGTCTTCTTAACGTGCCTATCAATGGTCCGTGATGGTTGAAATAACAGGAAAGCTCCTTGCAATTTTAATTCTCTGGCTGGGTTTATCAGTCCCCACCAAGCCACCATTTTGTTCTTGGGACCCACCTCATTTCTCCTCCCACCCTGGCTGTCCCTCCCCAGCAAAGATGTGGAACTGGTGACTAACAGCACCGAGCATTCTAACCCCAGAGACATCCAGATGTCTGCGCTGCCCTTCACTGAGCAAAGAGAAAGTGGGAGTGGGGACAGACAGTGAGAGAAAGAATGCCTCCTCCAGGGACTGTCACCACCCGAGGAAGTGAGACAGGCAGCACAGTGCAGCATGCTCCAGGTGCGGCCATGGCCCAGACACAAGGGAGATCAGCACGGTGGGGCCTGGCACAGCGAGCGCACGCGGACTCTGCCAGAAGCGTACCCAACCCCAACAAACCAGGCAATGTTTTTTTGTTTCTTTGTTTGTTTTCCAAAATCCTCTAAATCGAAGACTTTATGAGCAATCAGCTGGAAAATTCAGGATACGCTTTCTGGTGCCTGCTCAGGCAGAATTAGCCCAAGGGTCTCCTCTTTTAGCCCTTTGTCCCTTTCTCTGAGCAGAGCCCCGTCCCACGTGCAATATGGAGCCAGTCATCCGCCTGTCCACCTCCTTCTCTGGCTCACAGGACCAAACTCCTGGTTGGTCTCTAATTGCTATTGGCATTAAATGGATGATCAAATGGTCCAATGAAGGGAGCTGCTGTTGCCTGTTCCCTCCGTGTTTCCCTCCACATGTTGGTAAGCAAGAATCTTCAACGTGTTTGCATATACTAAACTCAGCCTCATCCTCCATTCCCACCCCACTCCACGTGGTAGAAGTTCGGAGCCCGGGTCTGAGTCTGGTGTTTCTTCAGTGTTTCCTGAGAGCTATTTATTACAATAGTGCTGAGGTTATTAAGTTTTGGCAATTTGGCTGACAGATGAAATAGGTAAGGGACAAACAGAAAATGCGTATCAAATAGAAGCTTAAAATAAATGTCTGAAATATGCTAATATAGATTTTTCTATACCTGTTTAAAATATGCAAGATGGGTTAAAGGAAATCCTCTGGTGAATCAGTTTTTTGAGTTCTTTTCAAACATTTTCATGATCCCTTTTCTTTTTATCAGGGCATTGGTTTCCCACCTTTTGGTACAAGCTTAGTGGTCCCAATTCTTTCTGTATGTGCAGAACAAACTGTGATTCACTGTGTGGCTGACGTGTCCAGACAAAATCTGAGGAGAGACCAGGGGTGTGCACGCACGTGTGTGTGTGCATGCGTGTGTGTGTGTGTATGCACATGCCCAATCTGTACAGGGGAACTTCAACAGTTTGTGGAGAAATTGAAAGATAACATCAGTGTTTCCACGAACGTTTTGAAGATCTCTCATATATACGTATGAGCCAAGTCAGGCAATTAACATTCTTTCTTTTGCTATAAAAAAATGAGTATTTCTTATATCTTCAAACACTGGCTTCCCAGAAAGGCTAAAAAATAAAGAAATTCTTTGCTGCAGACACTGCTGGTGGGTGGTGTTGGGGTTGCAAATTACCTTTCTTCCCTTCATCTTCTGGAGAATATAATAGTAAAAATTGAGATTACTGCAGCAGAGGATTTATCCTTCTGATGTTTCCTACTATTTGAACTACAAAAAAGGCTTTTTGTGGCTTTGTGGTTGTTGTCATTGCCATTTGTCTTTCTTAATAAGAATATTATTTTGTTAGCATTTGACATATTTGTCTTTATAGACACTGGGTTTTCCTTACTGGTTTGTTTGACCTGTTGAAGTGATACTGATCACGACAAAGATGACGTCAATAATGGAGGTAAGACCCAGGCAAGGTACCAGTGTCTTTTACATGGTGTTATGCTTAAATCCATGACGCAGGTTTCATCAATCTCCACTTTACAGATGGGTTCTAAAGCTCAGAGAAGTTACATGACCTGCTCAAAGTCACCTAGAAAGCTGGGTTCCAGCCTGGGCTTCCACTTTTCTCTCACTCTATCTAGTATGCCTGGCAACATTCATGCACATTCCATGGTTTTACCTGCTGCAAAAACATGCTGATGGTTTCAGCCTGGACGTGTCTGCCAAGCTTCAAACGTTGTACCGGGAGCCAGCTGCAGCTCTTCCCCTGCGTGTTGGAAAGATGAGTCCAGTCTGGGTTCAGCATCAATGCAGCGTCAACGTGACCCCTTGTTAATGTCTCCACCTTAAGCACAGGATTGTCAGACGTAGGGGAAGTGACTTCCTTTTGTATTGTTTGTTTCCATTATTGCATGGGGTGGGACATACTTACAGTAAAAAGAAAATTATCCATTGTTTATTTGAAGTGCAAATTAAACCGTGTATCTTCTATTTAATCTGGCAGTCCTATCAGAGATTTAAGCAGCAAGGGTGGGAATGGTCTGAATCCTCCATCATCTTCTCCAGCTATATCATCTGTCAGTTCCCACTCATTTCACCTCCTGAATATTTCTCAGGAACATATCTCTCTTCATTCCTAGAACTGCTGCCCTAATTCAGACCCCCACATCTCTAGCATGGATGAGAATTTTCTAAACATTTTCTCTATTTCTTATGGTGCTATTTCCCCACTCAACCCTTCCTCCAGTCTTAGTCAGAAAGACCCTTCCACATCACAGGACTGGCTATGCCTTTACTGAAAACTCTTCTGTGCCCTAACCCCACAACCGCAGCTCTCAGCCATGAGGGCACATCAGTCACCCCGGGAGCTGGACAAACAACCACACAGCCCCCGTCCATTAAGTCAGGGTCCTTCATAGCGAGGCTTGAACACTAAAACCTCTGCAAAGCTCCCTAAGGTGATCCGAATATGCAGCCAGAGAGGAGCCACCAACCTGCAGCATAGAGTTCATGCACTGTCCCGCAGGCCCTGTCACCTGCCCTGGAGAGGCCCCCAGTCTCAGTCATTGCCCTTCTCCAGCAACCCAGCCTTGTCCACAGCTCCTCCTACACCCTCACTGGCCCTCACCCTCACTGCTTTGTCCCCTGTCTGGAATACCCACTCTCTCCTCTGTCCACACCCTCCTACCACTTCTTCACTTTCAGTCAAGTTTAAAACCCAGATCAGGGGCCACTTCTCCTGAGATGCCTTCCCTTGTCATTGATCCCCCGCCTGCCCTCACACGGGCTCCATAAAAAACACTGGTGCCTCCTCTGCACGGCTATCTACTTCTATACCTGCCAGGTCTTTAATGGCAACTACTGTGTCTCCACTAAGTTTTACGTGTTCAGGACCAAGCGTACTGCTGGCAATGGAGTGAATGAATGAATGAATGCATGCATGGTGTGGGAGACCCTCGATCCTAACCCAGGTCTTCTTAAATCCAAAGTCTGTGCATCCTAATATCATATAGCAACATTTCTTGTGTCATCCACTAAATCGGAACTCTGCACTATTTGTTTATGGTAGAGAGCAGAGATCATTTAGGTCCAGGACGGTGGTCCTGAAGCCAGCTCCAGACAGCTCAGGCCCCTGCTTGCTTTCACATTTTCTTATGTCTTGCTCTCTCAGCCCACAATGTCTTTCTCTCTTTGCTCCGCCTGTGGAAGTGCCAGTCATCCTTCAGCATTCAGCTAAAATACATAACCTTGGGGGAGCCTCTGAGGTCTTCCCCACCTCCCCAGCCTGTGCCCTCCCATCTGTTCCTACAGTATCCACGCACACTCTGATTGCACTCCTGATGGCTTGGGACTGTGACTGTTCAAAGGTCTGTCTCCCACCAGACTGGAAGCTCTCTGGTGCCCTGTGTGACTTTTATGCAAAGCACAGTGTGGGCATTCAGTAGGTTGTGGGTTTTTTTTTTCTGAATGATTGTATTTCACAGACTCTTGTTAAGTATGTGTCACACTGTTCTAATTCTTTGAAAAATTGGTCAGATTATCCCATCCCACGACACTGCTAATGCCTAAGGACGGACGCTGCTTCCATCCTGCTTCTTCTCTGAGGCAGTTTGAACTCTTTGGCTAGGAATTCTTTGCCTTCCCCATGAAAGCCACAAGATCTAACTGTAAAGAAACCTCCGAAGCTTTTCACCCTCCACTTCCTGCCTACCTGTCATCAGTTGGGATTGGATTGGACAAACTGGGAAAACAGTTTTTGTCCTTCACAGCAGGGTACCCCCAATGCTTTTGCCATGGATAACTTTATGCAGCCCCAAAGCATGCGAGTGAGGCCGGAGCCAGGAAGGAGCCGCGCACACGTCCCGCAAGTCTTTGATGTGTGCCCTTGGCCCCTGCCTTCTCCACCCGCCCGGCAGCCACAGCTGGCTGCCATGTGCAGCGGCCGGGCTGGGGGAGGGGCTGGCCTGCACCGAGCCAAGTGCAATTCCACCGCTGAGGTGGAAAGTCCATGTTCTTGGTCCGATGAGGACAGTGAAGGCAGCACAGCAGCAAGTCAGAGCCAGGTGAAGCCTGACAATCCTGGGTCCGAATCCTCGCTCTGTCACCTACTCACAGCAATCGGAAGCACGTGCCTCAGGTTGTCTCACCTGAAGTCCTTCTCATCTGCAAAATGGAGTCAGCTCTCTCCACCTCAAGCATTGCTATGGGGACACATGACCTAACTCCATGGAAAGTCCCCATAATACTGAAACTTGATGACTGTTAGCCCCACTTACACTCCTCGCCCTTCCAGCAGGGGTTTCAAAAAAAAAAAAGAAAAAGAAAAAGGGAGTTAACAGCAATTCTACCCTCAGGATGCTCAGCAGGTGGCTTCGGTTTCAGTCTTGGGGAGTCACATCTGTCCCCCTGGCAGCTGAGAGCAATAATGAGCCTCTGTGCAGAGAAGAGTCTACTTCCTTCCTTCCTCTTCTGGTTCTTGCTAGGACAGAGAGGCCCTGAGGACATTAGAAACTCTCACTCTTAGAGCCCCTGGATGGGACCTCCCCTTCCTCAGCCTGCACAGGAAGACTGGGTTGACCAATGGCACCTGTGAGTTATGGGACCTCGTACAAGTCTGCATTTTATTATGACCCTAATTTCAAATGAATTCCTTGAACTTTTGTACCAAGAGACTTTAGGAGCCCTGGAAATTTCCTGGAGACAAGGCTCTTGCGCCTCAGCAGCCAGTGGTAGGCAGGTCCTACCCAGTCATTGCATAGGACGTGTTCCAGCCTTTGGAGGGGAAGGTCGGCTCACAAGGATGGTGAGGTGTGGTGTTGTGTCTCTCTCTGCTTGACTGTCTGGGCAGGAGGATGAGCAGAGAGCAAAGGGACTGGGACAAAGCAGGTGACAGATGGCCTCTCACTCCCCATCTCTCCACAGCCAGTGCCTACATGGCTGCTGTTGTAAAATTCTGGAAATGCAGGTCCTTAGTAAATCCTCAGGGTCTCAGGAGAGTCTAAAATCCAGGCCTTTCAACACAAGCTGCTCAAGTTAATCTCAAGGCCTAATCTACCGAGAGCACGGCTTGCAACTCGCATGGGAAGTGGCTCACAGGCAGCCTTGGGAGGGGCTCAGCCACCCTTGCACACTTGGTTAACCTTTCCAGGGCTTGTCCAATTGCATTACACACCGTGTGTGACTTATATTTTAGCTCTGGGGACAAAGCCCAAAGAATGGTGTCTCTGTGAGGAAGGGCCCCTTGGAAACCAGGATGGCACTAAATTACTGCCGGCCACCGTGGCTCTATCAGGAGCACTGCAGAGGCCCCACAAGCAACGACAGGACGAGGGGAGTCAAAAACCTCTCAGGCTGAGGGAGACCACATAGTCAGAAAAACAATGATCACGCTCTGGAAACAAAGAGGCGACAGGCTGCGAGTTCCTGGCAGAGGTTCACTCAAGATGCAGAAAGCAAACAGCACCCTCCCCGCAGCCCTTCCTGACAGGCCCGGTCCTGAGTCCCTCCCTGAACAGCCAGACAGGCCTGGCCACAAAATGAATTGATAAATAAATAAAACAAAAATAAACCTCCAGAGTTATTATTGCCAAAGACATAATAGGACATGGACAGCGGAGACATGAACTCATAGGAAGCAGAAATAGATATTTAAGTCATTTCCTCTTCTGTCCCACCTGACTTTTAAGTTGATTCCACTTTATTTTAAGACTTGAGTAATTTTAAGAAAATAAAATTATGTATATGATTCTTTAAGTCAACCTAGCTCTTGCCTTGTCTTCTAAGGATGTAAATGTCAGGTTAAAACTTCTTTTCCCAAATTCCCTTTCCTTAGCAAAAATAAAAGTGTGTATGCACATGCTCGTGTGTGCACACACGTGTGTTGTATCCTTTCTCCTACCATGAAGCATAAACCGCTGGCCTTACTCTGGCCCCCAAGGTGATGCAGCAAGTGCCCTGTGCAGTCCCAATGCACGAGGCCAACTTTGCTGGCCTCATTAAAGCCTCCTGCATTAAAGCCACACATGACCACATCTGTGGCGAGACAGTGAGCAAGGCTTTGGCCTACCTGGGCCCCAGCTTCCTCATCCATCAAACGAGCTGACAGGAGCAGACAACCTTGAAAGCCACTCTCCTATTAAATTCTGTGATGCTAGCTGTGGGGAAAATAGAATGGTTTAGTCAGGGCCCCTGCCAAGGTCTGGTTGGGGGTCGAGCAGCACATTTCTTGTAAACAAGTTGCGTGTGGGCGGAGTTAGTGCCCATGTGCACGCATGTATCTTTTTAGTTTGTTGCTATTGTGTGTTCTTCAGTGTGTGAAGCAGAAGCTGGCAGGGCAGAGCTCACATCTAAAAATAGAGCATGTTTACTCTGCTGGCAGCTGCTCAGTTTTTTTTTGGACTTTGCTGGTAGCAGTTGAGTTTCTGAGTTTTTCTTGGGACTGTTTAGCTCTGAGACATGTGTGTGCTGAATAAAGACTATTCATTCTTCAGCCAAGGCTCCAAGGACCTTTTTGCCGGTTACCTAGCTCGTAGACCTGCGTGCGAAGGGTTTGTAAACAGGCTCGAGGGGTCTGTGAGCTCCAGACCCAGCCCTAGCTCTACACTAGGAAAGTCCCCACCTACCAAACATATGCTAAGGGCTCATTTTCTTTTCCAAAGGATTGGCAATGAGAGCGCTTCATGCAGGAAGACCTTCAGGCAGTGTGCATTTCAGGAGCAGGGATCCATATCCCAGCACTCATCTGACTGATGATTTAACCTGAAATTGATTCACACATATTTTTAGGAGTAGGTGGATTGCACTCATCTTATAAGCAAGTTGGTAAGTTCTAGCCTCACCAGGATAAGAAAGTCAGGTCAATTAAAACTTAAAAATTGCAATTTGTTTATAAATACAACATCCCGAGCTCTTCCCAGTCCCAGAACATTTCTGTTCATCTCTGTTTCCCCTAGCGCAGTACCTGGATCCAAAAGGCGTTCAGGAGATGTTTATGAATTGAATTTAGGCCACCGCTAAGACAAAGGTGAGAAGCAGTCATCAGCAAATGTTGTCACACCAAACTCCAGAATGGCTGGTGCCTTTACATAAGAGATCATTGCTCTTTGGGGGGGATTAAACTGTTTCATATAAATCCTGTTTATGTTTCCCCAAGAGTGTGCTGAAAGCTTTCAGACACAAGTAATGTGCCTGGCCTCCTCATCTCACTGCGGAAGACAAAAGGAACTTTTTTCTTTTGAAGTGAGTGGGTAGCAGCTCCATTTATTCTAAACTTCCCTGGAATGGGCCGGCTGGGTGGAAGGTGCTGGAATGTGGAGGAGGAAACCAGAGAAGGCAAAGCCATGACCCACCCTGCCCCCCAGGGCCTCTCTGGTTTGGCTGCCATAATGGCCTGATACTCTCTTTGGGTGGGTTTGTGCCATACTGTTCTGAGTTGGCAAGGCCGCAGACATGCTGTCCACTTCCCCACAGGTCCAGAGCCACTCGGAAACATGAGTCCAGCAGGATGAGTCTTGGGTCTGCAGCCAGCCCGAATCAAGGCTGGACCCATGCTGTGGAAGAGGTGAGGTCTGTGGGGTTCTTGGTCAGGCAAGGACCCTTAAAGGTGAACCCAGGCCCCTCAGAGAGGCTGGACTATTCTGAAAATCTACCTAAGCAATAAGCCTCTCCTTGCCCTCTGGGACTTCCAAGGTACTGAACACAGTCACTCTCTACCCCCACCCCACACAAACACCTCTCCCCGGCCCGAAGGCCTAAGGGCCTGGTACTGGGAACCCAGTGCTTTATGTTTGCCTCAGGCTGTGCATTGTGACTGTGGGCTATGTTAAGAGTCATTTTAATAAGAGGACCAGAGAAGAAGTGATCACATCAGCTCCCGAGGTGCAGATGGAGAAGGGAGAACAGAATCACGTGGGCGGGGGGGCAGAGTGACTGTGCCGATATCAGGTGCGACCAACTTTCCAATTTGCTCCCCCTGCAAAGGTTGTCCATAGACACCCCATGTAGCCCAAAGCCCCCAATGGATCGTGTTCCCTTAGGTCTCTGGAGACCAGTGCTGAGGGTCAAGAAAAGCCACAAGCCCCAACCTCAGAACAATGAGAGGACTTTCCCTGGAAGCGGGAGGATGTGGCCCTGCATCCCCTGCCCATCCCCTCGGGAGCCTCAGCCCTGCCGCTCTGTGGGCCCCGCACCCAGGCTGGCCAAGGAGCTGCCAGGAGCCTGGGGTCAGAGCCACACACTGTCCTGTGCGCACAGTCCGAATGGAGTCAAGCGTCCGGTTCATTTCCCTGACCGAGCCAGAACAGGATCGTGTATTCACATCTGCTGCTCTTTTCCTCTGAAGGAGATCTAAACGGAAGCACAACAAAACAGCATCCGTCCCCAAGGCCTCTTTATACAGTGCTGCTGTCCCCACGGCCTACTGGAAACACAGTCACCTGGTCGATTTTTCAAGAGTGAACAATAAATTCTCAATACCTGTGAGTTCTGGCTGCTTGTCCTGCTCCTGGTCCATGAAATTACACTGAGACTTGCGTAAGCTGTCTCCGCTGACCTCTCTGAAGAGCCATGGGGACAGTTCTCATTTGTACTCTCAAGGAAGAATGTCTTTCTAGAGGAATCTTGTGTTCTCTGCATACTTATTACACTGGAGTAAAGGAAATGGGCTTTTCCCATGATTGAAAACAATTGACCCATCCCGGGCTGGGTGCAAGTCCTGTGTCATCCACAGGTGCGGAAGAATCACCATCAAGCTCCTCTCACTGCCTTCGTTTTCCGCGGTCCCAGGTCATCTTCTTCGAAGCTTCATGAAGACTGAATGTCTGAGCACGATCACTCAGATTCCTTCTCTTGGGTCTTATTCCATCACTTTTTAGAACAGATTGACTCATGAACTCTAAATCAGTTTGATGTTATTAACATTTATTGACATATAAAACATCTTTCTGGAGATATTTAGAGATCACGTACACATAATTTGTGTTCAACTACAATGTCCTGGGATGTACACAAAATGCATGCTTCTTTGAAAGCCAAAGTAGAAAACTCTGCCTGGGAACATGCCATGAATCAGTGTGTGTAGCGGGAGCCAGTTTCATTAAAATGATCAGAAACAAAAACATATCTGAAATTATGGTTGGGACTTAGTACCTCATGCCTGCTGTGGTCTGAATGTTTGTGTTCCCCAGGAGTTCATATGTTGAAACCCTGATCCCAGTGTGGTAGCATTAGGAGACTGGGCCGTGGGGAGGGCTGGGCCGCGAGGGTGAACCCTCATGCGTGGGAGCGGTGCCTATAAACGAGGCCTGAGCGCGCTGCCGTGCCCTTCAGCCCCGTGAGCACGCGGCTGCAAGGCGCCTTCTGTGAGTCAGAAAACAGGCCGTCACCAGACACTGAGTCTGCTGGAGACTTGATAGTGGACTTCCAGCCTCCAGAACTGAGAAATAAGTTTACGTTGTTTATAAGCCACCCAGTTTGTGGTATTCTGTTATAGCAGCATGAATGGGTGAAGATAATGCCCCACTTTATGGAAGAAGAAATGATTGACCCTGAAGGAAATTTGGGAATGTTTCCAGTGATTTGCTGAAGTCAACTATCTCAGCTACCCTGTCCTTCAGCTTACACTTCAGGACATACTTTCTCTTATCAAGCACTCATCAAGAAAGTGTCTTTGATACATGGTATTAGTCAGTTTCTTTTGCTTATAACAGAATACCTGCAACTGGGTAATTGATAAGAAAATGAAATTTATTTCCTACAGTTTTGGAAGCTGGGAAGTCCAAAGTCTGAAGGGCACATCTGGTGAGGGCCTTGTTCTCGGTGGGAACTCTGTGCAGAGCCCCAGGGCGGTGCAGGGCGTGTCCTGGCCAGGCTGAGCACGGCGTGTTTCTGCGTGCTGTCCTCTCTGCTCACAGAGCCTGCAGTCTGCTCCTGGTCACCCACTCATCCACGACTCCGTCCACAAGAACAGATCCTCACGATCCAGCGGCCTCCCAGATGCCCCACCTTTCAAGCACAGTGGTCTGATTTCCCACCCTCTTAACCCCGTTAGAGTGAGGAAGAAGCTTTGGTGAGTTTGGGGGGCCATTCGCACCATTGCAGATGGAAAACATGAGACAGGGAAAGGTGCTCAGGAACTTCCCAATTATCATGTTGTGGAAATGACAGGTTTAGAATGACAACTGGTTTTGGAGGTCTGAATGTGTGTGACACTGTGAAAGTCAACGTGTAAGCATACCTTCACTGTAACAGAGCTGAAGAACAACCCAGGGACATAGGCTTGTTTCGCAAATTAACCCAGAAAAAGCCAACTGCCCACTTGCGTGACCGTCTGCAACCCAGGAGGTGGCCTTGGGGGAGTGTGTATGTACTCTGTCTACACCTCCCACCCACATTCCCCTTGACTCCAAGGTGAGGGAGGGGACGGAAGTGGATATAATTCTCCGCAGCGGTGTGGGTTGTGGAAACGCCTCCCACTTGCCCTGGGAGGCCCAGGATGGCGACCAGGAGTGGGAGTGAAGGCTGCTGATAGAGTCTGATTTGGGGTCCGTTCTTCAAGTGTCTCGGCCAGGTGTCAGGGAGGCTTGGTCTAGAGCCCTCAGGGAAAGGGTCCAGGGAACACGTGCTCTCCAAATACAGTCCCCTGGTAGGACGGACCCCTCCTGTGCGAGGGCAGCCAATAAAATGGCTCATGCTGACAAGTCCCGCTAAATATCAGAGCAGAAATAACAAAGGACAGCTCCGTGGGACAACAGTGACTTGCTCGCCCAAGTGGTGTGAGAGCTCAGTAAGGTAAGCCAGGAGTCCCCATCCTTCCAGGCTTGACGGTCCCACTTAAACAGCACACACGTCCGTGCCCCTCATGGTAGAGTTGCATCTCCAGCACATGCCGACGGGAGTGTGTCTGAGGACATAATGACAAAAAGCTGTATGCATCGGCAGACTTTAAATGACTGTGTATGTGTCAGTTACCGCAGTATCTACACACATCTGAGATAAGTATGAGGAATATCACTTGTCAAGTCCCCAGACAGAGGGAGCGGTTGCGAGGACTTACCCCGGCTTCCACTACTGACATGCGGGGAGGCTGCCCGCCAGGGGCCTCTGGACTGCACAGATCCTGGTTATTTCATAGAGCTGAATGCGGAGCTCCAAATTCCTTTCAACTGTAGAGAGATACATAGATAGATGCGTGTGGGGCTTGTGGTGCGTGTGGTGAATGTGGTGTGTGCGGTGCGTGTCATGCATGTGGTGTGTGTGGTGCCTATAGTGCATGTGGTACATGTGGTGCGTGTGGTGTGTGTGGTGTGTATGGTATGTGTGGTGTTTGTATGGTGTGTGTGGTGTGTGTGTGGTGTATGTAGTGTGTGTGGGTGTGTGTTGTGTGTATCAGACAAGCACTGATCTGCCCTGACTGAAGGGGTGCAGCGAGGTAGAAGCCAGAAGCCCACATCCCCGTTTTCTCTTCGGGCCCCACTTGAACACCTCCCATGACCCCAGCCTCACTTAGGCAGGTCCATATTTGTCATCGTCCACAAGGGAAAACCTCCTGTGACCTTGTCACACTTGGGGTGCTTGTACTGAGAACTGCCCTCCATGTGACAGAGGGAAGATGGGCTCCTGAGGTGGAAACACCTTAGATTTTAGAGACTACTTTGAGTGGTTTGTTCCTTCATTGATGAATATTTGTCCCTTTGGAGATTAAGATGAAAGGGTAACATATGTTTGTTTGTTTTTTTATAACACAAAATCATGCTGCTAATATATTTCCAACCCCAAGGATTCCATTAGGAATTGGACACTGGTCAGGATAGGTAACCAAGGTGTCAGCCACCATTACTCCTCTTGCAAGAATCAACACTTGGTCTTGAAAGAAGACCAAAGACCTTACTGGAATTAAAACCAAGCTGGCATATTACACAGGAGATAAGAGCAGATGTGGCCAAAGACAGCTGAATAATGGTGTAGGATAGAGCATGCTCAGTGATGACCGAGGCGGGACCAGCTCCAGTGCAGTGCCAAGAATGTGATCAATGATTTGCAACTCGCAGCCTGGCCCAGAAGACCGTGATGTTATGATGATCTTGTTAAAGGGGTGCATATGGCTGCCCCTGGATCCAGGAATTTCTCGGCTATCTAACTTGCACTGCAACCAGGAGAATAAAAATCTGCTGCAATAGATGGAGGGCAGCTCTCTGGATACAGATGCCCTGTGTGCGACAGGGTTAGAGCAGGTGTTCCCTTGTAAGGTGAAAGCAGTATTGCTGCTGGGCCCTGAGGTAGGAACCGTCTCAAATATGGGGCTCTACAAGGTGGCTAAGTCTGTGGGGGGTGGCATGCGGAGGTCCATTTGCAAGAGGGACAAAGGAGCCCCACAATAAAGCCCAGGGGCTGTATCCTCTGAGGCTGGCCCTTCCCCAGGTCTAAGAACATGTGGCTGCTGGGGTCCAGGGGCATCCCTGACCATCTCCACCTTGCAGCGGACAGGAAGGAGCATGTCCTGACATGGGGACAGGGCTGGGGCTGGGGCTGGGGCAGGGCATGCAAGCTCTGGTGCCAGGACTTACACAGCACTGAGGTCTGCCTATGAGCGGAGGGTAACCGCGAGGAGAGGAGAGAGACAGCTCTCTCAAGGCCACTAAAGTGGAGAGAGGACAGCCGACAAGGCCCTGCTGGGAAAAGGGCGGATTCCATCCCACAGAGACAGCAGGTGGGGTGAGCCAGCCGGTAGGGACCCGCCCTCGCCCTCCGGACAGGCCGGACAGGCTGACCCGTGGCCCCTGCCATGTGACCAGCCTGGAAGAAATCTGCAGCGCTCTGAGGAGCTGTGAGAGGACCGGGAAAGAGTCACCAGTCTTGGCTGACAGGCTGTGAGCTGGGCTACACCCGTGACTGCTCAGAAGCAGTAGCCTCTGTCTGGACCAAAAGGAAAGTGCTGGAGAGAGAGGAAGGCTGCAAGAGGGCCAGGCTCTGAGGTGGCTTCTCTCGAACCCTAAGAAAATCTATTTTAAATTTCTGCCTGGTTGCTAAAGCTTCTGAGTTCCATACCCAGCATTAGCAGTAGCTAATATTTATTGTACATTCACTCTATGTCATGCCCAGTGCTAAGTCCTTCGTGGATTTATCCTGGTAACATCTTGTGGGGTAAGTCCACTTTTGCTTATCTTTGTTCTACAAGCGAGGAAACTGAGGCTTGGGGAGGTCACGTAGCTTGTGAGAAGCAGAGTAGACTTTGACTACAGGATCTTCAATCACTAGACCCTTCACCGGCAGAATATACCAGTAGCTATAGCATTCTTGTCTAGATTTGAACATAGCATCAGGCCACTGTGAACTGCAAACAGGTCACCTAAAATTCACACCTAGCTCTAAGCCTTCTGGAAGTGAGAAACAACTCTCAAATCAAAAAGAGTTTTTGAAGCATAGATGAAAACAGTTAAAAAGTTATGATAGGGCAACATCAGTTAGAGTAAGAGTTTTTAGAATGTCATATCGGGAGGATCTAATCATCACAGCAGAATGAGAAAGGATTTGCAGCTAATGACACAGAACCACAAGAAATTTAATCAGAATAAGAAAAGTTTTTCTTAATCAGGAAAACCTTTAGGTTTCTGGACGCTTTTCCAAAGGCAGGTTATGGAAAGCTCGTTAGCTGAGTCACTTAGAATGGAACCAGACAAAATGTTCACCAACACCCAGGGGCAATCCCTCTCACACTGGACAGAATGACCTAATCGATCTTTTCATCCCCAATTGTAATGCATCTCTTCATCTTTCCACACAAAACTCCGCAGTCAGCTCGTCACTCTTGCCCCTCTTTTGGGTTCACAGAAAATATGAAACTAGAACATTATGGCTCCCTGGAAAATTAAAACAATTGTTATGTTAGATTATGCTAAAATCTTCCTGTTTTCTGGCAACACAGTGAGAAGCAATTTTTAAAATTTGAGCACATGTAGAAACAATCTCATGGAAAAACCCCTAACGGTACAGCACACTGAGAAAGGAAACACCCGGGTGCAGGAGGACCCTGTCGCCTGTGCCTACGTGCCATGCATGCAAACCCACGCGGTTCCTTCCTCCTGCAGACACGGTGTGGGGCTGGCAGCCTCACCATAACAAAAAAATACGTATTCATATTATTATAACATAGTAATATGAGTGTTATAATTTATGTTAATAATTATAACAGCAACAGCCATCTCTGCAGTGCGTACCACACACCATCAGATCCTCATAACAACCTATGAGGTGGCTATCATCCTTCCATTCTTCGGAGGAGGAAACTGGGAATGGGAAAGGACGAGGTGCCCAGGGTCTAGGGCTGGTGGGAGGGGAGCAGGCTCAGAGCCTGGGTCTAGCTGCACAGCTGGGACCTTGACCTTCATGCCACAGCCTCCCGGCCATGGCCGTGGACGCTGGGACACCCACACACAGTGGGAAAATTGGGGAGGGGGTCTGTATTTGTTTCTTGGGGTTGCTGTGACAAATTACTGCAAATTAGATAGCTTTACACAACTGAAATTTATTCTCTCAGAGTTCTACAGGCCAGAAGTCCAAAACTGGGGATTGGTGGGCAAGTTCCTCCTGAGGTCTCTAAGGGAGAACGTGCTCTGTGCTCTGACAGTGTCCCGCACTTCTGGGCCTTCCTTGAGAACGCCAGGCTTGTGCCACGACACTCACATGGCCCGTTTGCTCACGTGTCTGTCTCAAGTCTCCCTCTCCTTTCTCTACTGAGACAGCCCTAAATCCACAAGCATCTTCTTCCAAGATCCTTAGCTCAATTACATCTGCAAAGGCCCTATTTCCAAACAAGGCCGCATTCACAGGTTCCAGGGGTTAGGATATGGACCTATCTTTGGGGGGACATGTTCAACCCACTGCTTGCTTCTTCTCTACTGTGGAGTACAACAGCAGCACATCCAGAACAGCACTAGGTCTCCAGACAGGGTTTCATCAGAATCACAGCGTGGCTGTTACCTGTGCCACCCCTCTCTGAAACAACAGCCTCACAACATAGAACATGGGCGACAGGAGAGGTTTGCTGGAACTGACACAACAAAGGACTATGACTGGGTGGCTTAAATGACAGAAATTTATCTCCTCACAGTTCTAGAGGCTGGAAGTCTCAGACCAAAGCAGGGCTGGTTTCCTCTGAGGGCTTTCTCCGTGGTGTGCAGGGGGCTGTCTTCTCCCTGTATCGTCATATGGTCTTCCCTTCTTATAAGGACAGAGTCATATTGGATTAGGCCCCCTCACATGACTTCGTTTTATCTTATTCATCTCTTTAAAGGACCTATCTCCAAATACAGCCACAGTCTGTGGGTTAGGACTTCAGCATATGAATGAAGGTGGGGGCACGATTCAGCCCATAGCAAGCAGCCTAAGCAAAGATCTGGAACCTGGAAGGAGCCCACCATTGGGAAAGGGGACATCGGAGCGGCCCACCTGTGGAGGGGTGCAGATCTGTGGTGTGGAGGTATCGTTGCCAAGGACCACTTTCACCCTTCAGCACCAGGCTTGCGAGAACATACTGCGGGGCACTTCTGCCGGTGCCAAGCCCAGCTCAGGGCAACGGCGGCTCCTTTTGGGCCCCCAGGAAGAAATAGTCCAGCTCTTCTGGGGTAAGAATGTGAATAAGTTTGTTGTTTCCTTGGCCTTGTCCACACTGACAGAAGGCAACTGAATTAATTTAGGTGCATTTCTTTCCGAGATTCTCATCTCATGTGATCAGGAGAGTATTAGTAATTGGCACTTTGTTATGGTGCTGTACTGTCAGCAGTGCCCTGCTGTTTGTCTCTCTCCCTATGCGCTGGCGTTCAGAACCACTCTGCGACACTGGTACTATTCCCTTCATCCGCCTTTGCAAATGGACTCAAAGCTGTTCACTCAGGAAGTGGGACCTACGAGATTCAAACCCAGGGCTCCTATCTCTTCCTCCCGCAGGACACAGCCTTGCCCAAGGCCTGTGCACGAAGGCTAGAAACAAGCTGAGGACGTGTGTATCCAGGCCCTCACCTCCTCCTGCTCTCCATAGATGGTCCCACTCAGAAGCCAGCCACGTCTGGTTCTAGAAGGTGGTCCAAGCCCACAGGAGGACTGCTGCAGACCCAGCCCCACAGTCCCCACGGGTGTGGATAGAGACAGGGTCAGCAGACCTGGGTTAAGGTGCTTTTGTGCTGAGACACCCTTCAGCCACCTTCTGTCCCCACCCGGCCTGTACTGGTGCTGTCTGCAGACACAGCCCACCCGCACTCCCTCCCTCACACTGCCGCCTGGGCCTGAGCCCACCCGATGGGGTGACTGTCCAGTCCTTAGAGGCCCTGCCAGAATCCCAGCCCTGGCACCTGAGGAACGCCTCTACCAGCTTCAGCCCCTCCTGCTCCCCACTTTCCTGTGTTGTGTTGAGGCCCATCAGGCCTCCAAGCCCACCAGAGGGCTCTGCTCTGGCGTCACCTCCTAGAGGGGACCCCTGGCCAGCCCAGCAGGTGTTCCTCACCTGCTTGATCTCCTGCCCCTCTACTCACCCGCAAAGTCACTCTCAGTTACATGACCTTCTTATAGCACACATCACTGCTTGAAATGATTTGAGTTAGGATTTTCCCTTGCTTTGCAAGCGTCTGGAGCCCCAGAGCAATAGCACGCCTGGCCCAAGCATCCCATCAATAAGGGCACGTGTGATGGGGCCCACAGCAAGCGCTCTCCCCTGTCAGCACCAGGGCAGCCTGGGCTCGCATCACAGTCTCATTAGGTGGAGAAACTCCCCGAGGGCACACTGGGAGTCTGATCACCTGCGTGAGGGCCCCTGCTGGCTCTAGAACAAGTATGGTCTCCATAGGGACAGATGGGCCTCATGTCACCAGCCCGTTCCATTGGAGTCTGAGGATCTCGGGCTTGCCTTTTCTTCCCTGCAGCCAGCATCGAGGACTGAGATGCAGGCAGACCCAGACCCAGGCGGAGGACGATGCCACCAGCAGAGGCTTCTTTTGCTGTTGGAACTCTCCCTCTTTCTTCCCCTCCTCTCCTTTCCTCTAATCCTCTCTCTACCTTCTCCCTTGACACAACGAAACTTCTGCATCCAGACTTGTTTAATTTGCATTAAGTAAACAAAGAGGTTCTATTGGCCAAATCAAGCGTTTATCAAAAGCCGGAATCTCTTTCCCACTGAGAAGTGCCTGGGCCAGAATGTGCCAGGCTCTCAGGCTGGCCACATGGGCCCTGAGCTCTGGGGCTCCCGTGGCAGCCCAGCCCTGTCCTGGAGGAGCAGGGAGGAAGGCAGGGTGACCCTGCATCTGGGGTGAGGCTGGTTGGATCGAAACTCCCATTTTCTCCCAGTGGCTGTGACATCAGTGCTAAATCATGGCCCTGGCACAGCTGTTCAGTGTTGAAGCTGAGCTCCTTTGCTCGGTGGGTTTGATTGCCTGAAGTGGATTTCCTCACTTCTGGGGTCCGACTACTGCCCACCTCCCTGTTGTCCCTCTCCTCCCCATCCCTGTCCCTTACCCATGTTTAAAAAAAAGGAAAAAGAAGTCTTCTTCAAGCCCGTTGAGTGCTCTAGGCTTCCCATTCACAGCTGGGCAGTGTGAGTCCTGTTGTCCACAAGGAAAGGGGACAGTCTGCTCATAGCAGCCTGGAACACGTGCCCCACCGTAGCCAAGCTTCACATGAAGTGATTCTGTGTGTGGCCAAACCTAGCTCAAAACCTTAAAGTGTCTGGGGCTTCTGCATCCTCCCCTCAAAACATCTGCTGAAATTAAACTCGATGAGATGGCTAAGCTGCCTGAGAAATGAGACCTGCAGCCGCAGCCTGAAGGCCCCACCCATCCCTTGGCTGGGATCAAGTGGGGGCTGAAAACTTTCAGGAAGAGGATCCGTGGATCTTGGAAACAGCCATCCTAAAAGCCAGGATGGGGAAAGACCTGAGAAGACCACAAAGCATCTGTCACTCCTGACAGATGGACCCAGAGGCACTGGAGATAAGGCAGGTCTGAGTGACTCTTCTAGGGACAGGTCCCTGACCCCCAATCTAGCTGTCCCAGGCTTCTAGGTACTGCACCTATAGTGCCTGTGGCAGAATCCAAAACTATTCCATGGGAAAGGAAAAAAAATTCCGTAAGTTAGAGGAACCTGCCCATTAGTGACCCAACACAAAACAGAAAATGTTCAGAGAACACCTTATGGCCAAAGCCCTTTTACTAATGAGCATTACTGAAAATATTAAATTGCCACATTTCTCTCAAACCTAAGTCCCTGTTTAGTGGTATGTCAGGAGCTTAGCAGTATGTTCAGACAGTCCACAGATGTCCCCTAGGAGGGCAGTGTTAACGAGATTTCCCAGCCCCCTGAGTTCTGTTGAGTTAGGGTTAGACTCACTCCACTGTGTAGTAGAGCTGTGGGCTGAATGTGTCCCCAAAGGTTAGTGATTGGAAACTCAACCTTCATTGTAACCATGTTGAAAGGGTGGAAAATACAAAAGTGGTCATGGAAAGGCGGGCCTTTAGGAGGTGAGTGGATTGTGAGGACTGTGCCCTCATGAATGGATGGACCCCTTGATGGTTTACTGGGAGGTCATGGGCGTGGTTCTCACAGCTTTAAAAGGAGAGCGAGTGAGCCAGTCCGTCTCTCTTGCTCGGCCCGTTCTTTCCAGATACATTCCCGGACTCTGAACTTTCCCACCTCTGAAACTGTAAGAAATAAATTCTATCTCTTTATAAGTTACCCAGCTTCAGGTATGGTGTTACAAGCAACAGAAACAGACTCATACAAGCAGGGTAGCCTGGCAGAAAACTGTGGATGCCTGTAGATTTGGATTTTCATGAAACAGCGTATGATTCTATTTACACCAAATACATACAGAGTTTTCCCTTCCTCCATCTCTTTCATTCTTCGTTTCAACTCTAATTCCTCCATCCTTTTCCTCTGAATAATTTCCTCATTCTCTTCCTTGATTATTCCCACCCTGACCCCCCCCCCATTCTCTCTCTAGGGGCCGAAAACCTGTCCTTACCCCACCCTGCAGTCTGGGAAGGATTAGTCACTCCCTGCAAAGACGAAAATCTTTCAACCTCGATTTGCTTTTGAAACTGTAAGTCCCGCATCCTGGAAATCCCCTCAACCCCAGGCCACCACAGTAGTGACAGCAAATCAGACCTGGAGTTTCGGCCCCTCTTGCCACAAATTTTCCCTTGGGGCCTGCGCTGGCCGATTTCCTCTTTGGCACATCACACTTGTACATCACTTTGTCCAACAAGGAAATCAGAGAATTAAGAACAGGGGTTTATGCTAGAACTGCCCTGGAAAGCTTTTATAGTTTTCCATTGTGGGGATGCATCTCAGACCAATTAACCATTAAATCATGATCTAATTATTGAATCACGATTGATTATTATGAATTATCAGATGGCACTCTCTGGAAGGTGGTGGCAGTCATCAGCGTGTTGTTTGATGCTGCTGCTGTTGTTTGTCTCCCAGGGATTCCAGGACACTGCCAGGAGTCAGCACCCATGTTAGAACTCTGTTCCCCTGCCCCACAGGCGGTCCTGGCGGGCCATGGGACCATGTAATGCAGACCGTGGTGATCTGCAGATGAACGTGCCTTGTCTGCTTGGTTCTATCTTGCATGTTTGCCATCATCCGTTATGGTTGCTGTTATCAGTATGAGAGAAATGAACGCTTTGGTCAGCAATCCATGTATTTGCATTACGAGCCGCATTGCTAATGACAAGCAGCATATGCATTTTTTGAAATGCCAAGTAAGTACCCAAATAAGGTGAAAGAGCTGGAGAGCAAATCCTACTGTTGCCAGAACTCACCGTCCATGGGCCTGACTAGCTTCCCCGGCTCCACTGCCTGGGGTGTGTGCCTGGCACAGGCTCTGGTCACCAGCAAGCCCCCTACCAACCCGCGTGAGAGCCGTGGTGGCCTGGGCAGCCTGCATGGTCTCAAAAGGCTGCTCCCCTCTCTTTGAGGAGCAAGGCTATTAGGGGGAGGAGGGGTGAAGGGGAGTGGGCAAGCTGTTCTTTAGAACTTTCTGCTAGAATGAGATATGAAAATATATGTAAACATAATTTGGGAATAATGTATACCTAAGTCCTAATAAAAAGGCTGATTTTGATTCACATTTTCGTATTTCACAATGAGGTATCCCCTAATAACTAAAGCTGACGTTCAGAGGGTAGGCCTGGGGACTGAAGAAAAGCCAGTCTGGGTCCATAAATCTCAGTCAGTGCAGATGGCTTTAGGCCTGTGCGCAGGAGCTGTGGCTGGCAGGATGACAGTTTCCCAGGGCCGTCACTGGCGGTACCAGGTGTCACCTCGGGTGTCTGGTGAGTTACTTCACCCTCTGCCCATGTCCCCTTGATGTAAATGGAAGGTTCCAACCACACTGCGAAATGAGCCGAACCCTCTGAGAGGCTGGCTCTGAAGAGCCACCTGTCTCTTACTCTGCAGGTATTTCCCAGAAGGGCCTGACTGTGCCAAATGTTTCTGCTTCCCTGCGTACCCCTGGTTACTGACCAACATGATGCGCCCATCATGTGCCTTCTGGGTCCCCAGTGTATGGCCCTTACCCCCACGCACCCACCCAGCCTCTACCCTCTGCTTCTCTGATCCCCGATTTACTGGGCCTGCCTGCCATCCCTCATGCCCAGCTGATGTCCCCTGAGGCTAACCTGCCTCAGCCATCCCAGCTCACAGGGCTAGTAACAGGGCATGCCCAGAGTCCTTTGGCACAAGTCTGAAATTCACAAAGAGCTGAAAAACAAAAGTTCTTCATACAGACCTCATGCAGCAGCAAAACCTGACCTGAACTGCCATGATGCTCTTTGTAGTCTTCATGCGTCCCCCCTTAGCATGCCAGGCCTGTGGGTCCCCATTCTCTGTGGCTCAGACCTAAGGTCCCTCGAGCCCACCTTGATGCCAGTGCAGAGCCAGCATGGGCCAGCTGTCACTGCAGGGAGCTCTAGGGTCTGAGCTGACAAGAGCACTCCTTGTAAACCCCTGACTCAAGAGAACCTCACGTTTGGAGTGTTTGCCGTGGTGCCTGGCACGTCGTGATGGCCGAGGGGTGTTTGTTAGTTCAGGCCCAGAATCACTTATTTGAAATCCCTGGGGCCAGATGTGTTGCAGAATTTAGAATTTTTCATATTTTAGGAAAGGAAGATGGCATGTATACCATGTGTCGCCAAAAAAACCCGCAACAGGGTCTGGGGCCTACCCCCTAATCACACGTGCTAACATTTCTGCCTGGCACGAAACACTCAGTATGGCTGTGGATAATGTTGCAGTCACATACAAACAGCCGGTGTGCTAGGTTGATACGAATGAATGAGTATTTGTGGTATCTTTCCCCGGAAGGAAGAAAGACAGATAGATTCTAAGGAACAGACCAAAAGGTGTAAGAAGTTTTGGAAAGGGAGAAAAAAAAGGAATTTTAGCTGTTTTAGAATTTTGGTATTTGCTATTCCTTTTCAGTAATTTTGCTGCTGAGACTCTGATGGGGCAGGATTTGGAGCAAGGTCCTGACTCCTGACACTTGAAGCCACCTGGCTCCATCGCCAATGGGTCCTTTCCTGGAGGCATTGCCCAACCTGTCCAAAGACAGACAGGCTCTTACCCTGGAGTTAACTTTTAATTACTTTTTCTAGACAAAGGAGAAAGGGCTCATCAGGCAGACCCCAGGTTTCTGGAGCAAACCAAGCCCGGGAGTGGGTGCTGGTGGGCAGAGCAGAGGAAGAGTTACCGAGTGGGCACTGGGAAAGCCGTGACCGCCCCGGGAACAAAAGTGCTGGGAATGAGGACAGGGTCAAGACTTCCCAGGGCAGGAGGAAAGATGTCAAGTAGAGAACTATAGGGGCTGTGTTCCAGGATGAGAGATGCTGTTCTCAGATAGCAGGTGCCTTTTTGTTTAAGGTAAAATAAAGCTGGTTTGCTCTAAATCATTTTTTTTAAAGGAAAAAAGGAAAGAAAGAAGGGGGGAAGGGAAAGAAAGAAACAATAAAATCTAGAGGTTTTCTAGCCCATAGGAAGAGGGCAGGAAATGTGAGGGGGCTTGGGGCAGAATGGGGTGTCTGAGCAACAGCCACGGGCAGACCCCGGGGAGCAAGTCAGCCAGCACACGATTCCCTCTGGGGCAAGTGGAGGCGAAGCCACTTGAGCCCCTCCTGCTCCTGATGCCAGCTGCTGGCTGCAGGGTCCCCCCAGTGATGTCCCCAGCCTCACACACTTTTACCTGCACAGCAGCCTTGGCTGCACTTGTTCGGAGACTGACAGGAAAAAGGGTGGTGTCCCAACTTGCAGCTGACACTGAGAACACAGAAGCTCCATGGAAAGCAGATTGTGAGCGCCATCAGGGACTCACAGGGACAAGAAGTCAGAGTGCGAGGTGGTGACACAAGACCCAAAGCCCTTAAAATGTTTCAGAAATGTGGTGGAGACAGCCCTTGCTTTGCTGCTGAAGACCCACAGGAGGCGTACAGGGGTGGTTGCTTTGATGACATTTCCCAGTGGTCCTTGCTAAGCCTTTCAGATTGAATTTTCTACTTGGAAGAGCCGGGGAGGGTTATTTAGGCCAGTGACATTGCCCGTATATTTCTTTCTTCAGCCTCACAGTGACTATTCAAACTGCACCAGACCCTAAAGCACGTAAATACAGCAGGTACAGGTTGAAGAGAGAAGTAGGTCCCACAGGAAGCAGGTGGGGCCTGGGCAAGAGTGCAGTGAAGCCCTGTCCCTTCTCCCCCTCTTGCCTCCCTCCATCTTGCTGCTCTCAGGGCAGCACGCCTGTGCCTGTGGACACCCAGATTGTGTGGCCAAGCTCTGTCCCCTCCTGCCAGAACAGTCCCTGCCCTCTGTCCCCTTCCAAGCCTGAGGGGGCACACACCTGTGGTGGCTGTGCAAGAGGAGGCCCACACATACCTGGCAGCAGCTCTCAGAGACCCAGGGAGCAGGGGCTTCCCGGGCCTGGGGACCAGGTTCAGGGCCCAGAGGAGGGCACAGGTTCTGGGTGGGCACATTTCCCTGGTGTCAGGACCCCTTGCCAGTGAGAGGGGCCCAGCCAGAGGACAGCCAAGTGGCCAAGTGGGGCCGAGTAGCTGTGGGGCCCAGGCTTGGGCCTGCACGCAGCGTTGCTCCTAAAAGCACATAGCTGTTGGCCAGGCTGGAGAGATAGGTGTGGTTAGCCATCCAGACACAGTCCTCCACAGGAGACTCAGTCCAGACGCGCCCCCTCGGATGGGCAGCCAGGGTAACTCAGAGGCACAAATTTTATACCATTTCCCCCGATGTCCTCAGTCTATCTGCGATTCCGCTCCGGTTACGCACTGTGGGAACTGGCTTATGTGCGCACGGTGAGGGCTGCTCCCTTCCCTGCCGTCAGTACCCGCTCACTGACGGGTTCCCTTCACCTCCCAAAATATACAGTGTGGACTCGCATCGGGATCTGCTCTCAGGAGAACCCAAACCAAGACATCACGGTACCAATATCGAGGATACTCTCTTGGAGCATCTACTTTAGCTCTTTTTGTTTGTTTTTATTTTGGCCTGAGGTCAATGTACCATATAAAAATATGAAGTTTATATTTTTGTATGTTTTTTTTTTAAAGATGACCAGTAAGGGGATCTTAACACTTGACTTGGTGTTGTCAGCACCATGTTCTCCAAGTGAGCTAACCGGCCATCCCTATATAGGATCCGAACTCATGGCCTTGGTGTTATCAGCACCACACTCTCCCAAGTGAGCCACAGGCCAGCCCTTATATTTTTGTATGTTTTTAAGAAAAGTAAAATCATGATTTCATTTGAAAGTGGTCATGTGAGTATGACTGTGACCTTGTTTCCATCAGACCAGCTTCTCTGGGAGGCTTGCAGAGCAGAACCTGGAGCACAGGCTCCAGCAATGCAAGTACATACTGGAGGTGATGAGCCCTGGACTGCTCCCGTGCGGGCCTGTGGACATCCAGTATAGAGCTACTGAGCAACCTCCTTCCTGAGTCCTTACTCCAGTGAAAATAGCATCCAGTGCCAAATCCGATGCTCACCCACGGACTTGCTTCTCTTTTTCCCTTGAGTGCAGGGAACAAGCTTACAGAATGAACCTCATCAGCTCTTAGGAAACTGATCTATGCTGCAACAGGCAAAGCATCAAAAGAGTAGCACTGGCTGGAAGAATTAACAAGGAGAACCAAATCTGCTGTTTTCTGGCTCCTTCAATAGCTGTTGTGAGGAACAGCCACGACAGAACCCGGCCAGCTGAGAGCTGCTGAGCGCTGGGCAGGCAAGGGGCCCGCACCTGCAGCTGAGCCGCCCTGGGCCTGGAAGGGTGTGGGCTCACTGTGCAAGCTTTGATTTGTTGCAGAAACCATTAGAACCTCTGTGTTCATAACAAGACACGTATACATTACAAGGGAGAATGAAGTCACTCAGGGACAAAGGCTGCCACACACACCGCTGCCTGTGATGTTCTGGGAAAGCGTCTATTGCACCAGGTGGGGGCTGTGGCTGTCCCGCTCCATATGTGTCTGCTGGATGCTATAAATTCATTGGGCTGACTTCTTTATTCAGGCACTGAGGTGCTGCTGAAATCAAAATTTAATGTTTGAAAAATAAATTGTTTCTAACAATGTTGCCATATCTGTAACATATAAAGTATTATCCACCAAAAAGATATAGTGATCATGAACCAAAATAGTCACCCCCCAGAAAGCAAAAAGATTCAGAATTATGACAAGAACTTGACAAGCCCTTAATCATAGTGGGAGATTTGACACTCCTCCTGGAGAAATGAGCAGACAAATCAACAAAAGTTAGGTAGGCTATGAATGCTTTAAGCAATAAAATGTAGGGCCTGATCTAATATTACAAATGTAAATATCATTTATCCAAGGTAGAAAAATGCATTCTTTTCAAGTACATATCAATGAGTTGCCTCTTCAAAAAAATGACCACACATTAAGTACAAAAGAAATGTTAACAAAGGCCTGAGAATTTTCTCTGACAACTTGCAATTATATTAGAGACACACAATTAAAAGTTGTTTAAATAAATATACTTGGAAATATTAAAATTTCACTCGTCTATAACTCCAGGTTAAGAGAAATCTTTAACAGAAATTGCAAAATATCTAGAAGGGAAAGGAAAGTTACTTCAATGCCTATTAAAAGTGGTACTGAGAGAAAAATTTATTGCCTTCAAGTATTTATTTAAAAAAACAAAATGAATGAATGAGTCCATATCAATGTATTGACTACTCAACTCAAAAAGCTTGAAAAAAGAATAATTAAGTAAATGTAAAGAAGGTATAAGATGTAAATAAAGATAAGAGTAGATATCGATGAAATAGGAAACAAAGATTTAATAGAGAAGATCAATAAGACAAAAGCTGATCCTTTGAAAAAACTAAGTAGGACACACATCTAGACAGACTCATGCAGACAAAGAGAAAAAACAACAAAACAGCTGTCATCGGTCACGTGAAAGTAAACACCATAAAGATTTTAAAAATCACAAGAAGGTACCATGAACAACTTTCTGCCAACAAATTTGAAAACCTGGAAGAATGGGTATTTTTCTGGAAAAATATAAATAAATTTACTCATCAATTTAAATTAAATAGAAACGTTCACATAAAGTTTATTTAAGAAAATATACAAAACCCAAATAAACATGTAACCATTACAGAAACTGATTTGGAAAAGTCTTACACACAGAAAACAGCAGACCCCAGAGGCTTTACAGGGAAGTATAGTGCAAAAAAAACCCTGTCCAATCTCATTTATGAAAATATGCAAAGGTCTCAAAATATTGGCAAATTGAGTTTACCAGTATGAAAAAAACAAAATAAATTATAAAAATGTTGCAGTGAATTCAAGAACGCAAGGATGGCTTGAAATCAGTGTTGAAGAAGGGTAAAAACTGTTGCCTACCCCTGATCCATGGGAGATCCCAGCCCCTGCGGGAGGGAAGGGTGCAATGGCTTCCACAGCACAGAAAGGAGAAGCTGAGAAAAACTTGGCCGCAGGGAAGGTGAAGGTCAGCCAATGATGTGATTGCAGAAGAGAAAACCACAAAATGAGGAGGTGAGTAAGAGAATGTTGCAATTTTAAAATAGTATGTTTTTAATTATATTTTAAATCTAGTAGTCATCCTACAGAAGGTTCATTTGTAAGTTGCCTTTCATTCATTTTTTTCCTTTCATTCATTTTTTTCAGATATGATCGAAGTCTATGTAGAACATGTTCTAACTAATAAAAAATCTTATAATTAAATCATATGATTTAATCAAAATACCTTGTTTTTTGAAATGTGTGTAGTTTGTGATTGCTGCTGGTATTTCTGCTACCTTGATGGCATATGGGCTGTCAAGTCCTCTGTGACATAAAAAGTTGGAGGAAAAAGAGGGAAAGGTTCAGTCTGAGCCCAGGGGAGACCTGCAAGCTGAAGCAAGCAGCTTTGCCACTGCGATCTGCACAACAGCAGGAATGCGGTGCTCGCACCAGGGGCTGCTGCCCTGGTAAGGCCCCAGCAGAAACCAGACTACGGCTAGCTTCAGCAGACCCAGCTTCCCTTGGTCTGGATGGCAAGGCGTCCTTTCCAGGGCAGTCCTGAGGACACCTGGCACCTACATCCCAGTTCATTAAGGTGCTTTCACTGCCCAAAGGAAGAGGCAGCACCTTCTTGGAGATGTTTCTACAAAAAGAAGAGATGGCACTCCCCTGTGCAAACAGGTGTATCCTGAGCAAGTTGGTAAAGATATTCAGATTAGGAATGCTTTTAACAGGAAGGCCTGGGGACAGTCATAATCCAAGAGCAGGGAAATGAGGCAGAGAGGATCTGCCTTCATTGGCACAACAATCCTGAGGCCTCCAGAGGGTGAGGTCACCCAGGATGGTGACATTTACCAATGTAATTCAGCGGGGGGTGTCCATCTCCCATGTCTCCAGCCTCAATGTACTCAGCAGTTTATGCAAAGTGCTCCTCAGACCATGGGAGGAGAAATGTAAACAGTTAAATAACTAGAAGCAAAACATAATAATTTTTAAAACCACAAGTGTTATGTGATTTATGGGGATGAAAACTAAACTAAGAACCTCTGGTTTCCCCAGCAGCCCTCCCCTGCCCTGGTGCACCAGCCAGGGCAGAGCTTCTGTTCATTTCTCGTCAGGGATTCCACCCTCCCCGAGGGCCCCAGAACCTGCCAGGATGTCACAGCAAACCCCAGACCAGCAACTTGGGGACACCATTGGGGGTACTGTCTGGGGGGACCATCTGGGAGGGGAGGTGCCTGCTCCTGCAGGCATTGGCAAGAGAAGAGCTGGAGTTTCAAAGTGGTCAGACACTCTGGGTCCGTTTGATATGGGATGTGCTCAGTTTCCCTGGGCTTGGGTTTCAGGACATGCCTTGGGTTTCTGGCCACTCCCTGAGGTCTCAGGCCCCCTCCTCTGAGCTCTCCCCTGGAGGAAAGTTACGGTTGCCAGTTAGACCTATTTTTAGCACAGACACAGGGAAAATGTGACCACAAGGGGCTGGTTTTTACAATCCAGTGGCTGGGCATGCTCAGTACAGAGCACAGAATATTCTTGAATACGCCTAGTATATATCACTGGGAAGCACCCCATTAACTGAATATTCATTAGAAAAACTATGAAAGCCGAATCTCAGCAAAGGCAGGGCTGCTGCTCACTTTCCTGCAGGCAGCCCACACTTGGCTGGCTGGGGCGTGCATGTTACTTTGCATCTGACTTACTTTCAGCAAGTGCTGCGCACTCTCTTGAGCCAGCCTGTGCTCTGTACTGACCTTTAAGCATGTTTCTGTTGTTTAGTTTAGTTGTTTGGACTTGATGTCTGCACTGAACTTTTGTTACTCTCTGGAGCATGCCGCACTCTCTCTGTGGAGACGGTATTTCTTATCTGTCACATTAAACTTGCTCTGTCTACTGTGACTCTGCCCTTGAATTCTTTCCTGGGGCAGAGTCATAACCCAGGTCAGAGGACTGGGTGTTTTCAGGCCGACTACTGGGCCCCCTGGACCCCACCTCTGACATCAAGACCAGGCACTGTTTGTCTTTCTGGGCCCGATTCAGCTCATGTCACATCAGGAACCCCCTTCATGCCCAATCAGTGAGAGGAGGAAGATGCATAAAATGAATCAATGAAATGAAAAATGACAGGACAAGAACATATCACCCTTCTGACCTATGAGAGGGGAGACCCTAAGGGAGCTCATTTGTTTGTGTAACTGTGACATCTGCAAGGATGGAATCACCAGTCCAGCATTCACCAGCTGGGAGCCCTGATCGGTCTTTGCAGATGGGTCACGGACACGGTCTTAGAACAGAAACCAGCTACGACAGGTGTGCACACATGTGCACACAAGCACGCATGCACACACACACATGTGCAAGGTCTCAGTCTGCTCCTGGGTCAGCAGCCCCCCCACTGGCCAAATAAGCTGCTGCATTCACTCTGACCCCACCACGCTTCCCTCACTGTCCTGTCCCTTGGCCGGTGGTCAGCAGCATCCATTGTGACCTGCCCCCACACGCGCTCAGTATGCAAGAGTGCCAGATGCCAGGAGTAGGAATAGAGAGGAAGAAGAGGAGGAAAAGAGGGAAGGAAGTTCCTCCAGAGCCCAATCAGCCCAGAAACAAAGGTGACTGTAGATCATCCCAGGGACGCTTTACACAGACTCATTGCCTGTCCCATACTCCGCTGGCACCCTACTCATTTACTCCCCCGCCAGTCCTCCCTGGGCTCTTGCCACGCAAAGGTTGAACTACAGTAAATCACTCGATGGCCTTGACCCTGGTGTCTAGCTGAGAGTGGGAGGCTGTGGGCCTGTGGCCTCTAATGAGGTATGTGGGAACCTGGGCTCTGGGTGGCCACTGGCCTGCTGAGGCCCTTGCCAGGGGGAGGCTTGGAGAAGCTGGTCTGTGGCCTGGGCTGCACTGCCCTGACCTTTCTCCTGCCCCAGAGTGTCCTGCGCTTCCTACAGAGCTCTGGGAGCCGCAGAAACAGGCACATTGTAACTGCTAACAATTTATTTTGTAGGAACCCACAAGGAGAGGTGGGCTCAAGTCCTAGGGTCACCCAGCATGAGCATGTAGGGTGCACTGCCAGCTGGCTGGTACTGGGAGGACATCATGCTCTCCCTCCTCTATAGTGGCCCACAAGTGTCCAGCCTCCCCAGTGACATTGGTTTTCAGTTGAGGAGCCATCTAGGGCTGCAGGGCAGCTTGCCGGGTGCTGCCCCAGCTTCTTTGGGGCTGTGTGTGTCCCTGCCTTCAGAAGGAGGTCGAATGCAGAGACCACCGTGTGGGGAGCTGACTTGGGCCTTCCCTGTGAGCCTTCAGTGGGCACAGCAGGGCCTGGTAATGGGGCTACTGTGGGTGCAGGACTGGGCCTGTTCTGTGGCCCTGGGGGTGGCCATGGCTGATGGGGAAGTGGCAGGGACCCAGCACTCCTGTTGAAAGCTGACCTTGGGGAAAAATGGGGCCCCAAAGTCCACATTAGTGGGGAGGTTTGGGAGTGAGCTCCATTGCAGGAGTGTCCTGGACTGGGGACAGGCCGGCCAGACCCTCATTTCTCTGGGTTCCCAGTGAGAGACCTGCAGCCCTGGGCAGTGCACAGGCCCCCCCCCCCTGCTGCTGGGCTTCTGTCTTCCAAAGCTGCTGGGCCTGTGCTGGTGGGCCAGAGAGGGCCAGTCCGTTATTGTTAGGGTGAGTCTCCATGCTGCTGGAGGCCAGCCGAGGCCCGAGTCCCGAGGACACCAGCTCCTGGCCCAAGACCTCCCTCGGAAATTCATCATGTGTTGCTGAAAGGGAAGCAGACATGGTCAGCTGCCACACAGAGCCTATCCGGCCCTTCTGGGACAGACCCCACGGACCCAGGTCACTGGAGTGCTCCTGGTTGCTGCGTGGCCTCTCTGGCCTGACACTGAGGACATTCCTATAGGCTGCTGACCCCAAAGCAAAAGGTATGGTCAGCCCAAGGCTTTGGAACTGGCAGGGCACCTCCAGCTGCTCCTGGGACGTCCCCATGGTGTTCGGTTTGGGCTGGCTCGGGCTTTCTGCATCAGGCCCTCACTCCATAGCAGCTGGGTCTGGGCTTCAGCCTTGACTCAGAACTCAAGTGGGTGACACCTAACTGTCACCTGACCCACTTGCCATCTAACATGAGGGACACTCCCCATACTGGGGGAGATGCCACCAGGCACTTGGCCCCTCTGCCCTCTAGGGCCATCCACACCTTGCCAGGACTGGGCCGTTCCCACACTCAGCAGAACTCTAGGTACTGCCTCGGGCCTGGGGGTCCCATGTATGCCCTCGCCCCGAGTCCTCTTGAGCTGTGGGACTTGATTCTTTTCAGAATCTGGCTTGTTGTCCTGACATCCTTGTGTGGGAGTTGAGGATGGAAGGGGGCGCCCTGCTGCTCTCTGGGGGGGCAGTTGCTGCTCTTAGGTGGGCTCTTCTGCTTGAACACATAGGTCTGAAGGCTGCTGGGGCTGTCAGGGGGTCTTGGAGGGCAAGAACTGGAGGGCGTGGGAGAGGAGCTGGTGGCAGATGGCCCACGTTCCCTTCCTTGCCTCGGAAGCATCTGAGGCCAGCCCCTGCCCTGAGTCCCTGCTGGGCTCGCTTTCAGAAGCTTCTTAGAGCAGAGGAGGGAAGAGAAGGCAGAAAGCCCCGAGAGCAGGGCTGGGGGTTCCAGGGCCCTCCTGACTATTTACTGCTGCAGATGGTGAGTCACCAGGGCACCTACTGCTGCACCCACCTGAGGGGGCCAGGCCACACTTGGCTCCTGCAGTTCCGCCCTGGAAGCCTGGAGGTGCCTCAGCACCTAGTCGTCATCGAGGGCCCAGTCCGCAGAGAGCTGGCCATTTAATAATGACATGATGTCTTCCAGGGGCAGCTTCTGGAGGAGTTCTAAACATGGGGGTGGGAGTCAGGCCAGAACAGGTCCCCTCCAGGTGATTCAGTGCCTGGACGCTGCTCACTTTCAGGGCACCTCCTCCTGGGTGGCTGCAGACCTCCCTGCAGCCCTCCCTGCTCCTGCCCTCTGTCAGTGTGATGTTGGGGGTTGGGCCTGGTGTCTGGAAACACCCATGGGTGCCCTGCCCCACTCCCCATGCTTGGCCTGGCCTGGGCCCTCCCCCTCCACAACTGGCTCACTTTGGGCTGGGGCAGCCTTGTGGCCTTGCAGTCAGTGTAAACTGTTGCCCTTGGCACAGCCAGGGCCCGTCCTGTCTGCTTGCCACCCTGAGTCCCTGGGGAACAGGCGTACTTACCTCCATGAACCTTCATGGTGGTATAGGCTGTGGCTGTAAGCAGTCACTCACTCTCCAGTAAATACACGTCCCACAGCCTCAGGGTGAGGTGGAACAGGGTCTGCAGGAAGAGCAGGCACGGGAGATGCAGGCCTGCCTGGGCCGAGCGCTGGTGGCCTGAGCTCGGCTCACTGGGGCCTCACTTTGTAGTGTGGAGCCCTGAGCAGGGAGGAGATTCTCCATGAGGCTGCCTGAGACACGCTCCTGCAGCTTCTCAAGGGGTGAGCTCAGAGCAGAGGGGCGTGTCTCCTGGACAGAGGGGCTCCCTCGGGGCTCAGGGCTTCCTAGGCCTCTTCCAGGATAGGTCATGGCTGGGTCGGCCTGTGATTCTGACTCAAAGCCCTGGCTTTCCGCATGGGACAGGCCTCTGCAGGGCCTGGCCTGTCTGCCCAGCAGGGACATGCCTGTGCCTCCTGTGAGGTGGGATCATCTGGGTTCGACCAAGGGAGCCACATGCCCAGGTTGGGGGAGCCAGGTGCTGTGTGGAAGGAGTGGTCCTGCACAGCCTTACCTCCTGGATAAAACACTGGCTGAACCAGTATGTGTGTACTGCTTCTGTCACTCCCTGGTCATCCTGACAGAAAGAACACAGGTGCTCAGGGCCCCCTGGGATGGCCTGAAAACTGCCAATTCCAGAGCCCTCTGGCAGACAGTTTCCCAAGGGGCAACACACCTGGTGGTGGTGGCCAGGGCTACCTCTAGCCTGTTCCCTGCACAGATCCTTGGGTGACCAAATTTCCTTAGCCCCGGTCATCCTGAGTCTGGCCCTAGTCCCTGTACTTTTGTCCCTCCTGGTGAAGGAAAAGGAAACCAAACTTTAAACCCATTGACAACTGCACATTCCAGAAAAGGCTCTGGTGACTATGCCCCTCACCGTGGCAGGAGGGGTTCAGGCTTTCCTTGTTCCCCTGGCCTGCCCGCACCCAGGGCCTCTGGGGAGGAGGCTAGGGGAAGGTTCACTCACCAGGTGCTTCTGTAGCTGGGGAAGCATCGTTCTGAGCACGTGCTCCTGAAAGAACTGGAGTCTTCGCAGCTTCAGGAATCCTGGTACATAGAATCCTGAGAAAACCAAGGTCCCCCATGTCAGCCTCTGCTTCCCCAGCCAGGTGGAGCCAGCCATGCAAGGCCATACACTGACACAGCTGAGGTCCAAGGCTGGAGGAGTTGGGTAGTGGCAAGGTGCCCCCCAAACCCAAGGCTTCTTCCTCTTCCCACCCAGTGACCCCACTAGCTGTCCTTGGCCTTGAGAACGATGGGTGGGGATGTCCTCTCAAGCATGGGTAGACTCACTGCGCAGCTCTGTCCTGGGATGAGGCCCTAGTGGAACTGGGCCAATTTCCAGGCAGTAAGGAAGGATGATGGAAGATTGAAGGGCCACGTCAGCCACATTGGAACCCTGTGTGGCCATCGGGGTGACAGGTGTGAGTGATGGGGTGTGTGTGGCTGTCTTTTAGACTCTGTGTCTGGCTGGGGGAGCCAAGTTGGGGAGACACTGCTAACTGAGCTTTGTCTGGTTATTGGAAGGGTGGCTGGAAGGATGGCCAGATGTGAGACAGAAGAACCAGCAGAAAGGAGAGAAAGGCCTGGACAAGGACGAGGCCAGAGGGCTGTGGCTGCCGGCCACAGAGGGCAGGCCACAGCGAGGCTGCAGGGCCCTTCTCTGATGGAGACATGAGGTATCCAACTCAGGGTTGTGGGTCCCTGTCCAGACCTGGGCTGCTGGGATTCTCCCTAGGGGACTGTCCTAGAGTCTCAAAACCAGTCGAAGAGAGAAGGTGCCATGTCTGTAAGTCGCCATCACTTGGCCAGTGTGGCCATCCCTGGCTTGGCCGCACAAGGCACTGTGGGCAGCTGTTCACCTACTGTGCATGCTGTGACTGATTTGTCATGAGCTGGACCAGTGCCCAGAAGGAGTCCTCCTCATTTAGGTGCATGAGCAGGATGGCAGCAATGTGGCTCATTCCCTCACAGTAGCCCATCTCCTGCAAGAGCCAAAGTCACCATGCAAGGTCGGGCCCTGAGACAGCTAAGGTCACATGGGATGGCTGAGATCAAATGGGAGGACTGAGGTTGCCAGGGAGGACTTTGGTCAGCTGTGAGGGCTGAGGTCACCTGGGAGGGCTCAGGTCAGCTGGGAAGGCTGAGAATACCTGAGAAGACTGAATGAAGGTACCCTGAAAGAGTTGATGTCACATGGGAGGCTAAGGTCACCTAGGAAGGCTGATGTGAACTAGAGTGACTGAGATCACCTGAGAATGCTGAGGTCACTGGGGAGGGCTGATGTCACCTGAGAGAGCTAAGATCATCCAGGAGGGCTGGTGAATTCTAGAGGGGCTGAAGTCACCTGGAAGGACTGAGATCACCTGGGAGAGCTTAGGTCATCTGGGAGGCCAAACACAGACCTCCGAGTATGTGGGGTCCAGCCTCTGTGCCCCTCCTGGGACACTGGACATCAAAACTGAGCATGTCCCACACATGTCAGGTTACACAGAGCTCCTGGAGGGAGTCCTGCAACGCAGTGGCCAAATCTTCTGGCCAGAAAGGTCAGATCAAGAACTGGCGAGGGCCCCCCTCCCACATGCCAGGACAGGGAGGCCTCTGCGCCAGGCTCAGGCCAGCACCCACTGTCTGGATTTGCCATGAGGGCTGGCTCTCATTGAGCGCCCCCCACACAGAGTCCAGAGACGGCCCACAGGCTGCCTGGCACAGGAGGACAGCTAAGTTCAGGCCCCACGTGGGCAGCCTGGGGAGTCCTCTCAGCGGCTTTCTCTTGAAAGAGCCATCTGGAAATCAGGAGCAGAGCGACGAGCAGCTGCTCAGGAACCCCTCCCAGGCTGCTGCACTCTGGGGTGCAGGAAATGGGAACTTTGATCTCCACCCAGCGTTGCACGAATCAAATGACGTTTGTCAATCCACACTCATCTGATGAATGCCCACGAGGCACCTCGCTCCCCTGGAGAAGATCACTCCAGACATGAGCATCCTGTGACACTGCCAAGCTCTTGGGGTTTTGGAGCAACCCTAGCAGGAAGGGGTCTGTCCTTGTTCTAAGGAGTGGTCATCAGGTCCGCTTGAGAGAGGAGCCTGGACCCACCGTCTCCATCTCAGTTTGAGCTTAGAGACCTTCCTCTCCTTGCTGGGACCTCTGTGAGACCTCTGTCACCCACTCTGTGACCTTGCACACTAACTAGCATGTCCTGGGTGCTCATGAATCCTGAATTTTCAAGAAGCAACCACCCCCTGGGACATCCAAGCCAGTGACTATGGGAATGGGGCCCAGAGTGTCATTGGCCAGGGATGCTCACCATGTCATACACAGCGGAGGCTGCCAGCATGTGGAAGAGATCCTGCTGCCTAGGAAAGGGTGAATAGAGGGTTCTGTTGGCTCGGTGCCCATGCTGTTCGTTTCCTGTGGCCTCACAGACCCTGAGATGCACCTGCCCTTCCCAGTCTCCCCTCCCTGGGCCTTGGGTCTCCCCCTGTGGTGGTCTGGTAAGGGCAAGGGCATAGCCAGCCGCTCAGGCCCGGCCACAGCCTCGGCTCGGCACCTGCCTTCTGCCTCCCTCAGGCTACAGCTCGGTGGCTCCTTTCCTGTCCCCATCCCTGCCTCCCACACCAGACTTGTTCCCTCACTGTTCACTCTGCCAGCTCCCTGTCACCCATTAGGTCTCCAGTCACAAGCAAAAGGTCGGGAGTCCCTGGTCCTGCCACCCTCCCATAGGTCCCTACCCCAGGCCTTCCTGGCTCATGGAGAACAGTTTTCACCATGTGGCATTGTTGTGTTTGCTGCCATCATTTGGGGGCCAGCTGGGTTCTGGCCCCACATGCCTCAGCCCCCAGTCCAGGACTCAGTACCCGGTACGTGCTGGGTACATGGTGCAGGCTGCTCCCTGTGCCAGGAGAGAGCTTGGCAGCTGTGTCACCTCCCTCCTCTGGGAACCCTGCCTCTCACCTGGGACATCTCCATGTTCCTGGCGCTCCCATGTCCCTCTGGATTTCCTCATCTCCCCTGGGACCTCCACCCTCTGAAATCACCTCCCCCCGAAGGGGATTACTTGACGCCATAGCGGTCTTGATACATTACATGGTTGGTGAAGGTGCAGCTGACTTCAAGTTCAATTTTCTGTATTTGTTGGCAGAGCACCTTGCCCTGCTCCTTCATTCACTGCAGGGCAGGGCCAGGAGAAGAAAGGGTGTCAGAATATATCCAAGACTCGCTGCCATGGGCAGCAATCATACAGGGGTTAGCACATGTGGCCAGAAAGGGAGTTTTTGCTGCAGAAATGTCCTTGTGATTGTTTCCACAGCCAGGGACGGTCGCCGGAACACAGCATGGACTTGGTGCTCGTGTCATAGCCAGTGCTCAGCAGTCCTGGTGGGGGCACCACTGAGGATGGCCCATTGCTGATGGTCAGACCCCAGGGGCTTCTGCAGGCCCCAGACCCCTGCCCCTCACACCCCTTTTAAATACATGGGGACCAGACCACCCCAGCTCAGGCCTCCTGCTCCATCTCCCTGGGGACTCAGTCCTCACTTGGGGCTGCCCCCTGCTGACCATCTGTCACTTTCCTTCTCTACACAAGGGGTCTCTCCCCATGGATGACAGAGAGTATCCCCCTGTGTCCTGAGCTTGCTTCCCCTGGAATGTTTTACTCAGGACCTGTTCCCGGGGCTGCCTGGCCCCTACCCCTCAGGGCTTTCCAGGAGTCAAGGAGGGCAGCTCGTGCCTGGGCTTCCACTCCCTGATGCCTGCCTGTCAGGGTGAGAGGATGGAGCTGATGCCGACCCTTGTGACAGCTGCCATGCTGAGCTCACTCACTTCTCAGGAGCACCCGAGAGGAGTCTTACAGAGGGACAGGGACTGCCCGGGGTGCCAGGAAAGCTGGGTCTGGGGAGTGCACTTTTAGGCCTGTCTGCTGTGATGGCTCCCACACTCCCTGCTGCTAAAAATGTCCTGGAGGAGCCCAAGCCCCACAGCCCTGACGCGCCCAGTTTTGGGCTTAGGGCTCCAGCTCGGCCTCACTGATGTGCGTGTTTCCCCGTTTCCACTGCTGTTTCCTTATGGAGAGGACAAGGTCAGACACCTGCATCTTCTCTTGCAGCCCCCAACCTGCTAGACTAGATTTTGTAGAGTCTTTTGAGTTGTCCTATATGATAATGTACTTAGAATGCACTCTTCTGCAGATAAAGATAAATCCTTTTTGTTTGTTTGTTTAATCTGTTGAAGTTTCCTTTATTTTCTAGCTTAACTGTGTTAGTTAGATCTACCCCAAATTTTCTGAAACCAGGGAGGATAGCAAAGTCCCATGTTTCTTTCCTTCTATCTGATTTTCCTGGGACTGGCTTCAGGACTTCATGGCCCTCTAAGATACTTTCTATTGTTTTTTCCCAAATAGTTTAAAACTAATAGTTAGTTTATTTCTACTCAAATGTTAGTTAGTGCTTTGTAAATGGCTGCTGAGCTTCGTGTACCAGCTTTCTGGAATCTCCCAATGACATTCGTGCCTTTTCCCCGTTACTGTGTCCATGGGTTACTGAGCACCCATCGACTCCTGCCGAGCCTCCCGTGGCTTCTGGAATGTGTCCTCCTTGGTCAGGATATATCCCTTTTTTGACCTCTCCCTACCTTCCAGCTGGGAAGAACATATTTAGAATGTTCTATCTATAAAGTTCCACAGGAAATTAATCCCTAGGTCTTTCTTTCTGGGCTAGGTTTACAAGGTTTGGGTTCTTAGGCTCACAGCCTCAGTGAGCATTTGAGAGCTTCCCCCTTTCATCAGGTCTGGAAGGCCCAGGCTGAGGAGCTGCCCGTGTTTAGAAGACCGTGTGCACCTCGGCCATGACCAGCCCGGCCCTTGCCCCCTGACAGTGGTCCCTACCTTTTCAATCTGTACTTTGGTGGTCGTTCAAGGAAGCCTTTTCTTTTTCTTCTACCTGGTTCGGTGTTGCTTGGAAACTCACTGTTTCCTCGATTTTCAAAAGTGTCCCCAGCAAGATGCAGGCTGCTCTCCCCGCAATTCCCTTTATCCTCACCTTGCCTGTGCTCGGTGCCCCCTTTCTACAAATTCTTCACATTTTATTCTCTCTCCTTTTCTTGCATTATGCTTGGGAGAAGTTTTGTGCTGAAACTGGCCTTTTCAGAAAACTAGTTTTGTGTTTTTGTTTGTTTCTCCTAGCTCTTTTGGTTTTCCATCTCATTTTGCATTTTTAAACTCCTTCTTTCTACTGTTTTGTTCCACCTGAAATTCAGGTGTCCAGGCATGGCTGGGGCAGGTGCCACGTGGTCTGGGTGCATCCCGGTCCTGTCACTGTCAGGTGTGCCCAGAGTGCCCACCATGTGCGGCCCCCGAGCTGGAGGGTGGGGGCTGCCCCCACACCCTGGACATCGCTCAGTCTCACAAGGTGTGTAAATCCTGCCGGACGGAGACGACCTGCCTCCACCACCGCTGCCTCCTAGGGCTCCTGCTCTTCTTCCTGACCTGTGAGCTTTCTGACCCTTTCAATATTGGGATGGTTTGATGATATGCCCCAAATGCTGTGACACATCTTGCTGGAAAAGGTGCAGCCTAACTGCTGTTCCTTTGAGTGTTGGCCAGACTTGGGGACATACTACTCGTAAAGACAATGTGCCAGAAGAGACAGAGAAAAACTTCAAGGCCGGTTGCAGGAGACATGGCTGTGAAAAAGCAGGACCAGCGTGGAGTCCCAGATCCCCGGGATGTGCACCTGAGCACCCTGCAGGCACCACTTTTCCCAGATAGGACACCCAGCTCCTGACCACGCCAGTCCTGTGCGTGCTGTGTGTGCTTGAGTGGAAAAGGGCCACATCTGGTATTTGCCTGGGTTCTGCATCTTGACCTTGTCCACACCCAGTAGAAGAGACCAGGCCCGACCCCGCACTTGGGGGGGGGGGTATCCCCTTGTACACCCGGCGAGACATCTGTGAAGAGAAGAATGCTCTGGAGAGAGAGTCCATAGGGTGACCATGGAGGGGGAAGAGGTGAGAATCACAGGGTGAGAGTTCTGGAAGATTCCAGTGTTTGTCTTCATGTTTCCTCAGGAGAGGCTGAGTCTACCTGGAACTGGGTCTTGTCTCTCATGAGTACCAACTGGATGAGGGCTGTGAACTGCGATCTCCACGTCTTCCTTCTTTTGGGGCCACCATGAGGCATCCCTGTCCTTGACCTACAGGTGGTCCAAACTCTGGCATCAGATTCTCTCCCAGCAGGGTGACCTTTGCAGGGGTGTGCAGCAAAGCTGTGGCCCTTCGGCATCAGGACAGGATGGTGCCCACCATCTGAGAGGCTGGCGACTCCAGGAATCAGGTGTGATCACCACTCACCCTCACTCTGCAGAGGGTGGCCATGGGGGCCTCCACTCCCCATGTTGCCTTTTGGCTGCTTTTATGCTTATTCCAGTGTTGAAACATCTTCAGCCATTTGTGGCATCGGGTGATTTCCTTCTGCATTTGCTGTAAAATGAGAGATGATGGACTTAGCTTAGCTGCCGCCCTTTTTAAAGCGGCCCTTGGATGCCATGTCACTCTTGTGCTTGGGGGCCCCGATGGGACAGAACTGGCAAGAGCCAAACAAGGTGCAGAGCCTGGGCTGAGACCCTCTGACTGGGTGAGCATGAGTGGCCTGGCCTGGTCAACACAGGACATTCTGTCCTCTGGCCACAAACCTCCAGGCCTAGATGGGGTCCCAGCCTCAATGTGGGGTCCTGCTGGCCAGTGGTCAGTCACCCCTGAGCTGCATGTGCAAATCTGGGATGGGCGTGTTCGGTAATCAGCCCCTGGGATCAAGTCCTGGGATCAGGAACTCAGAATCTCGGCCCATCCTGGTGACTGTGTGTCCTTCTCATGGACACTTGCCTGTGGCCACGGGCAGGCCAGGTTTGCCTAACAGATGACCAACCAAGCCCTGGCAGAAGAAACAGCTCTTACCTTCACGTCTTGGGTGGTGACATGGGGAAGCTCCATCTCACTAAAAGGCAACGGAGTCAGAGCTGAGGACTCGCTGCAGGCCAGGAGCCATCCCCTTCCCTGAGTGGACCCCAAGGAAGGACGGGCCCCCTTCCCATCCACCTGCAAGTCACAGCCCAGGAGACCACATGGGAAAGGGAGGACAGGGCCTTTTTGCTGGCTGCCATCCAGGAAGGTCTGAGACACAAAAGCAAAGGAGCAGCAGGGCCAGCCAGGGCCACTCAGGGACTGTGGGGGCTGGGGTGCGGCATGTACCTGCCCCTCCTGGGCTGCAGGCAGCGCCCTCTGGGTGAGGCGAGAGAGTCCAGAGCTGCTAAGAAAGAGCGTGGCCTGAGGGTCAGTTAGCTGGTCTCTGACAGCTGCCCCCAAGGAATTGACCCCATCACCTCCATGGGGTCCAAGAGGTCTGGGCTGAGACCTTCCCAGTGGGTTGAGGGTGCACCCTGGAGCTGTCCCACCTGGCACCCCCCCCCAGCCAAGCTCTGAGCATCCAACACCCTTCTGCCCATCTCTGCACCCCTGGCCGACGGTCGTGCCCGTTCCTTGACTTCACCCCATCCCGTCTGGCCCACAGACCCTGCTGTCACCTCAGCCACTTTGGCTCTTCTCTTTCCCTTGTCCTGTGACATCCTCTGAACATGGCCCCCCAGCCCCCCATCAGCCCAAACTCCTTCCTCACGCCTGTTCTCCCTGGGCTGGGAGACACCGCTGGGCAATGAATGGTGACTGAGGGCCCTGCAGGCAGCCGGGATCACCCTGGGCCAGATCTCCAGCCCCAGCTGGCTCTCGGGGACGTCAGCACTGCATCCTCCTGCCTCCCCTGCAGTGGCTTTCATCCTCATGCCTTCCTGCCCTGTCCTGGCCCGTGGCATCCGCTCCCTGCCCATGGTGCTCCCGAGCAAGCGGAGAGCAGAGTCTTCAGTGGGCACTGCAGGCCTTGGGAGTGACCGAGGCGCCGGAGGCTCAGGGGTCCCAGGTGGAGCTGCTATCCCTGGCCCCACCTCATCCAGCCTGTCCTCCCCAGCACCTTCACTCTAACCCCAGCCTTGCTCAGTCAGGCACGTCCCTGAGTCACCCGTCACTTCTGGTCCCCTGCAGCCCAGCTGCCCCAGGCTCTGTCCCTCCCTCCATCCTGTGGCCTCTGGAAAGACAGACGCCAGGCTGGCCTCCTCCCCTCCAGGCCTCACATGACCTCCCAGCACCAGACCAACAGGTCAGGTGACCTTCATCTGCCACCTCGCCTGCCTCCATGGCCTTCCCCCTCCCATTCCCGGGCCAGGGCCCTGTCCCTGCCCCTCATCTCACTATGTGGCCACATTCTTCCCTGCCCCTTGTGCCTCTTTGTGCCCCTCTGAGCCTCGGGAGACCTGAGGGACGACTGTCCACAGGCTGGACCAAGTGTCCTCGTGCCCTCTGGCCCCACCCTGCTGAGCTGACAGCAGGACAGGCTCCTTCTGGGGACAGGGCTCAGCCCTCAGGTTGTCCCTTTCTTTTGCAGACATAAAGGCCACACTTCTGGGCACCCAAGGGCCTGGCCCAACCACAGCTTGGTCCCTGCCCTGTCTCCAGAGCTCCCTGGATGAGCCACAGAACTGCAGCCACGTGCTGACTGGGGTGGACCTCCAGGGGAGCCGGGGCTTGTACCCACCCTGGGAAGGTCAGCGCAAGCCTGGCAGACACGCCCTGTCTCGTGCTGGCCTTTTCAAGGGTGGATCCCAGCCCCGAGATGAGACAGGGGATGACAGAGAACTCACTGCAGAAAACAAGCCGGTCGACGCGTCTGTAGATACTGAACTCCTCGTCCCAGCTTTTCACCAGTGCCCAGCTCAGTGTCCCTGCAATCCCTCTGGAGTGAGGGGGTCATGGTAATGGGCTTGGGGCACGAGTGGCTTTGGATGGCTCCTTCCTACCCTGCGTCCCCAGTGAGCCCAGGCCCCTCTGACCTCGGACACAGCAGAAAAGGCCAGGACTTGCCTCATGGGCACAGCTGACCCTGTACCTGCTGCTACTTCTCCTTAGTGCCCACCTGCTCCTGGGCCCACAGGGTCTCCATGCCCATCTTCATGTTTAGTCTGCAAGACAAAAGTAATCCAAAGCTAACGATGCCCCCGAGAGCTTCAGAGAGTACCCTAACTGCTACGGTCAGGGACCCAAATTCCACCAGCACCACCTCCACCTTCCACCCTCACCCCCCAGTACGAGGGGACCAGACTCTGTCTCCACCCCACAGTGGTCTCTGGGGTTTCTTCCCCTGGCCAAAGATAAGCTCCTGCCTGAGGGCTTGAGAACCAGGGACCTGGACGGTGAGGCCTGTTGTCTCCAAGGTCCCAGCACAGGGACACCCATGAGGGGAGGGGTGGGTGAGGCCTCTAGAGGACGAGACAGAGGACAGGACACACAGGATAAGCCCCTTTCCCCACACCCTGGCCCATAGGGCAGGCACTTGTCACCTGCCTGGCCGCCCTCAGTGGCTCCTTCCCTGTCCACGACTGCTGCAAGACAGAGGGCTCCCCACCCTACTCCCAGCCTGGGGACCTCACAATTGGGTGGGCCTTACATTGGCCATAAGTGATGCTCTGTGAAGCCAGAGGTGTCCAGATGCCCGCCCAGGGGACCCATCTCCCATCACAGACCAGGACACAGGCCGCCCCTCCACCCCCACTCTCCATCTGTGCAGCCCACAGAGGCCCCATTTCAGTGGCTCTTCCAGGGACAGACTCTGCCTTATCAGGGTCTGGAATCTCAGGAAGAACCCAAATCTAGGGACGGAGGCTCCAGAGGTCAGAAGTTGTGTCTAACATGACACAGGGCAGGATGGAGAGCACAGCCCAGGGTCCCCTCTGGGTCCCTGGCCCAGTTACCTGCCCTCTGACCCCAGGCTTCTCACCTGCCAAATGGACACATTAGCCCTCACTCCACAGAGTGTCTGTGAGGATGAATGGGACGACTGTATACGTGGTCAGCACAGAACAGGCACACAGTGAGTGCCCAGGGGGCATTACCCTCGGCAGCCACCCAGAGCGGCCCAGGCCACCCACCTGGTAGCACCTGTGTGGAAGTAAGTAGGAAGGGAAGAGAGCAGGTCACAGTCACCTGAATCTGTTCATCTGTGCAGAGATGTACCTGTAGCCTGCAGAAGAGACCTACACACACAGCCCACAGACTCCAGAATGAGCCTCCAACTGCCACGGAACTTGGAGGCAGTGACATCATTGGGTCCCATCACCCCGTCACAGTGGCCCCTCCCCGGGTTGGCAGAGCCCAACACTGCATCCTCCACCCCCTGAACTGTCCAGCTGTGTGGGTGCATGTGTGTTTGTGTGTGTGAGTGTGCATGTGTGCGTGCGTGAACACGTGTGTGCCCATGTGTGCTGCTTCTCCTCCAGGCCTGGCTGCTCTTCTCAAGTGTGCACGCAGGTCCTCATCACTGTCACCCCCAGGGTGTGTGGCTCTCATCAGAGAGGCCATGTGTGCTGTCCCATCTTTGCCGTGCCCACCTGGGGCTGGCTCTAGGGTGCAGAAGGGAGAGGGTAGAGGGTTGGCCCCTGAGGAGGTGGGCCTCAGGTGTGTGACATGCTGACTTTGCCTGGCAGGTCGGTAATCACCACTTTTCTCATGTCCTCCTCCCAGCAGTTCTCTGGGGTGCTGTGACTAGTTCCCCCCTCAACAGATGGAGGCAACGGGGCTTCACAGTGACACCCCCAGCCTCGAGTCAATGGTGACCTGCTGAGCAGACCCCACTGACCATATTTCTCCCTGACTTGACACGGGGCTGGGGTAAGCCCAGGAGGAAGGCGGGTGGATTCAACTCTCAGATGTCACTGTCTGTCTCTCCTGTGTCAGGTGGGCTCTTCCATCTGTCATCTCCATCTATGAAATCTGCTGTGGCCCCCAACAATGAAACTAGAAGGAAATGGGGTCACTTATTCCTGCAACCCCACCATCCCCTCAAAAGTCTTCCTGTGGCCCCAAGGACACCCCCTCCTGCCTCCTCCTGCTCTCATTCCTGTAACCTGACTTGGGCAAGGGGGCCACGGTGGCCTGAAGAGCTCATCTGCCATGTGTCCACTGGGTCCTGCCCTTGCTCAGGATGCGCCATCAGCCGCCCCATCCAAATGGGATTTTTTGATGGACGCCATCCCCCCATAGCTCCACCCAACCACACAACAACAACCTACATTTTAATTGAGGGATAAGTAGATAAAGAAAACACATTTTATCTATATGGAATATGGTTCAACCTTCAGAAAGAAGGAAAACCTGCCATGTGCAACAACATGGATCAACCTTGAGGATGTCATGCTAAGTGATATCAGCCAGTCACAAAACAACAAATACTGCAGGATCCCGCTGACATGTGCCTAAACTAGTCACACTCATCAAGGCAGAGAGTGCAAGGTGGTCGTTAGGGGTAGGGGAGGGGTCAATAAGGAGCTACTGTGGGAAAGGTGTGACATTCTGATTACGGTAGAGGAATAAGGTCTAGAGATCTGCTGCACAGCATCCTGCCTGTAGCTGACAATGCCGAATTGTACATTTAAACATTTCTACTAACACTGGGACGTCAATATGTGAGTGTGCGTACTTATCAGGTCTATTTTTCTTTGAGCTGTGTTTCATTACATGGTGTATCACAGTATTTTATCCGTTCATTTCTTTCTTTTTTTTTTTTATTAAGTTTTATTTTGTCGATATACATTGTGGCTGATTATTGCTCCCCATCACCAAAACCTCCTTCCCTCCTCCCTCCCCCCTCCCCCCCAACAATGTCCTTTCTGTTTGCTTGTCGTATCAACTTCAAGTAGTTGTGGTTGTTATATCCGTTCATTTCTTAAAACATATTTAGGTTGCTTCTAGGTTTGCCTATTGTGACTGAGGCCTCTGTAAGCATTTGTGTACAGGTGTCTGTGTGGACATAAGCTTTTATTTTTTTAATTCATTTACTTTATTTTATTTTGTGGCTTGGGATTTGCATATGTGCATAGTCTGAAGTCGCATGGCTTTGCTGGGAGATTGGGGTTATTCATGTCATTTTATAGCTGGGGTTGGGGTCAGTGCCATGGCTCAGCATCTCCTCCCTGGCCCTGCAGACAGGGGGTCAGAGTGGACCCCAACCATCACCCGCTCATCCTGGTGCAGCCACCCAAGCGTTTTTCTTTTAGGGTAAAGACCAGGGGTGTGATGGCTGAGACCTGTGGTGAGCCTGTGCTGACCTTTATATGAGAAACTTAAACTTCTTTCCAGTGCTGCTGAGCCATGTGGCTTTCCCACCAGTGATGTTTTAGAGTTTCTGCTGCTCCACATCCTTGCCAGGGCTTGAGATTTTCATTCATTTTTATTTAGACTTTCTAATAGGTGCGCAGTGGGATTTTGTTGTGGTTTCAATGTGCTGTTCCTATGACTGACAGTGTTGAGCATCTTGTCATTGTTTTATTTAAAAATTCCATTTTATTTACACTTGTTTTTGTGGGGTACAGTGTGTTGTTTCCACACATGCATACACTGCACAATGAGTCACTTGGGGTAGATAGTAGTTTTGTACCCATTAGTCTACACTTCTCCTCCCCACCTCCCTCCCCCCCAGCCTCTGGTAACTATTACTCTATTCTCTACTTTTATGAGAACCATTCTTTTATTTCCCTTTGATTACCCATATGGGTGAGACTGATACAGGAGGTGCTCAGTTTCCCTGGGCTTGGGTTTCAGGACATGCCTTGGGTTTCTGGCCCCAGAAACTCCCTGAGGTCTCAGGCCCCCTCTTCTGTGTTCTCCCCTGGAGGAAAGTTACTGTTGCCAGTTAGACCTATTTTTGGCACAAACACAGGGAAAATGAGAACACAGGGGGCTGGTTCATGCAATCCCATGGCCCGGCATGCTCAATAGAGAGCACAGAACACTCTTGAATATGCCTTATGCATATAACAGGGAACTAAACCTTAACTGAATATTCATTAGAGAAACTATAAAAGCCGAATCCCAGCAAAGGCAGGGCTGCTGCTCACTTTCCTGCAGGCAGCCCACACTTGGCTGGCTGAGGCGTGCATGTTACTTTGCATCTGACTTTCTTTCAGCAAGTGCTGCACACTCTCTTGAGCCAGCCTGCGCTCTGTACTGACCTTTAAGCATGTTTCTGTTGTTGTTTAGTTTAGTTGTTTAGACCTCATGTCTGCACTGAACCTTTGTGTTAGACTTGGTGTGGTGTGGCCCTGCTCAGTCTCTGGAGCATGCCGCACTCTCTCTGTGGAGATGGTATTTCTTATCTGTCACATCAAACTTGTTCTCACCATCTACTGTGACTCTGCCCTTGAAGTCTTTCCTGGGGCAGAGTCACGAACCTGGTCAGAGGACTGGGTGTATAGAGGCTGACTACTGGACACCCCGGGCCCTACTTCCAACACCACTATTAATTGACTGTGTACCTTGCGATTTATAGCCTGGTATCATACAAGAAGGGAATCACAGCTATGAAAAGCTTTAAAGAAAAATAAAACAGCGTAGTGTCCTGTGAACTTCGTTCAACTGGGTTTGTCCTCAGCACATGGGAATCATCAGGAAAATAGCAGGTTCTCCAAGATGGAGGTAAAAACTGTCTCATGAAATGGCATCCCTCCTCTTTCTCAAAAGAGTGGCTGGACAGCTGGCCAGTTAGCTCCGTTGGTTAGAGCATGGTTCTGTGCCTTAGTCCATTTGCGTTGCTATAACAGAAATACCTGAGACTGGGTAATTTATAAAGGAAAGAGGTTTATTTGGCTTATGATTCTGGGACAGCTGCATCTGGCACGGGCCTCAGGCTGCGTCTACTCATGGTGGAAAGTGGCAGGCAGCAGAGGGTACAAGCAAATCACATGGCAAGAGGAAGAAAGAGAGAGAAGGTGCCAGGGTCTTTGAAACAACCAGCTCTTGTGGGAACTAATAGAGTGAGAACTCACTCATTAATCTCCCCATCTAGGGAGAACATTAATCCATTCATGAGGGATCCGCCTCATGACCCAAACTGTCACAGTGGGGATCAGATTTCCACAAGAGTTCTGGGAGGACAATACATCCAAACTCCATCATGCTGATAACACCAAGGTCAATGGTTCTGATCCCTGTACTGGCCAGCTGCCAAAAAAACCCAAAAAACAACAAAAACAAGACAACAGCAACAACAACAAAAAAGAGTAGCTGCAGACACTTAAAACAGTAATTAAAATAATCTTGAAAACCTTGAGCTGAGGCTGGATCCAGAAACTTGTGTACACTCTTACTTGTATACAAAATTACAGACATCTTAGCTCCTTTCCAAGATAAATAGGTCAATGGTTATCAGCACTTATTAATTAAATTAAAGGCCATTATATTTTCAATGGAATCAATTGTCTTCCACTGAAATAGAATCTTTCAAAATCTGAGATGGCAATGAAAAAAATTTTAATGGCTATCCACAAATACCTAAATGGTATTTATATTAATTTAGAGTGGTTCTCCTGCTTATGATTTTCCTATATCAATGTCAGTAGCCATTTTTTAAAGTTCTAAAATATTTTCCTGTAATTTTGAATTTATAATATAAATGGAATCCAATTTCATCTTTTGACACAGAATGCCTTTTATACTCATTCTACCAAACAAATGTAACAGCTAAGTTCTAAATCAATTAAAAATACTGAGGTAGAATGTGTATTACAGCTGCCATGACCTTGATAATTAAAAAATCGTCAATTGAAATTGTGTGAGGTCTCAGAAACAGACCAGCCAAAAATTCTTTTTAAGAAGGAAGGTGGAGGTGATGTTGACTTTTGGGGTTTATATTAAAAACACCATAAGAAACCCGGGAGGTCACATTAGAAGAGGAAGAAAGAGAAACAAGATCATAGCCTAGGGGTGACGACCTCAAAAGTCTGGAGTTAGGGACGAAATGGGATGAAAGACCTGGATTTTGTTCCACATCTGACTCACTAGCATGTAACCCAAATAAGTCACTTGACGCTCCTGTAAATGAGAGAAGTGGCTTCTCTGTTGCTACAAGGTTATACCCCTTGACTCTGTGGCTAAATTGATACACCAGAGCAAGACCAGGTAAGTCTATAGGCCACAAATGCCCAGAGTCACTCAGCACTGCAGGAAGACAAAGATGCGTACTTATGTGAGGCTGGAGAAGTGGAACCTGCTGGCATGGAGAGCCCGGCTCTGGAATAGATCCATCCCAGCCGTGTCACTTGTAGGACTGTGACCCCAGAGGAGTTCTTTATCTCTGTCTTCCATGCCCTGGTCTGTGACATGGTACAGTAGTGCTACTGACCTAGAGGTTGTGATGATCAAGTAACACGTGTCAGGAAGGACTTCTGTCAGAGTGCTGACACGCAGGCCGTAACAATGCATGGACTGAGAACTACTGCCCAATTCACAGCAGTCTCTGGGCTTGCTGTGCAGGTGGCTTCTCTGACCCAGGTGGCCTGGCCCAGGTCTCCTGTCAGCCCTTCTCCCTCCATGCTGAGATGGCATGATAGTCACCCCTTGGTTTCACAGATGTGGAAGGTGATATCTACTTTGGTTATGGAAGTTTTCAGACAGAGGACAGACATGGTTGCATTTGTGTTTTAAGGAGCTGTGAGGAAAACAGAGTAGTTTAGTGAGGCTCTCTTGCCTCAGGTCTGGTTGGGGGTGGTGCTGCACATTCTTTGTAAATAAGTTGTGTGGGGGGTAGAGTTAGTGCACATGCATGCCCATATATCTTTTAGCTTGTTGCTATTTTTAGTGTGTTCTTCAGTGTGTGTGTGAGGCAGTGGCTCTGAACTGCTGGTCGGCAGAGTTCGCATCTAGAAATAGAGCATGTTTACTTTGCTGGCAGCTGCTCAGTTCTTCTTTGGACTTTGCCAGCAGCTGCTCAGTTTCTCTTTGGACTGCCTAGCTCTTAGATGTGTGTGTGCTGAATAAAGACTATTCTTTCTTCACTATGGCTCCAAGGACCTTTTCCTGTTACCTAGTTCATAGACCGGTGTGTGAAGGGTTTGTGACCCAGTTAAGACAACGGACTCAAGGGGTCTGTGAGCTCCAGACCCAGCCCTAGCTCTACAGGAGTTAATTGAGGCATATGTGGAGGGTGACTCCAGGAAGGGAGAGACTGGACAGTGAGACCTGCGAGGCAGACCAGAGAGATTTTTAAAACTTGGCTGCAGATCAGCATGGGAAAAGAGACGAGGAAAGGGACTCCCTCCAATTCGCCCTCCACACTGCTGCTGGAGGTGTTTATCACCACCCTGTCTGTGAAGTCTCCCCCAGTTCCCCATTGCCCACAAGGGAAAGATCAAGCCCCTTAGCATGCAGGGTCTGGGCCGTGCAGACCTTTCCAGCCACCCTGCTCCAGCCCGCACGGCCCCTGGCTCAGCCCTGCTGAGCTGTGTGCTCCTCTGTGAGCTCTGCCGGGGCCCATATCCCCTCCCAGGGTGTCACCCATGCCTGTTTCCTTCTTTTCCTAGAGTGAAATCTTACTCAGTGTGTGAAATGCAGATGCAGCAGGTGCCCCATGTCCTCACCACATCGGAATGAGTGGGTTTGTTCTGCCTGTAGTTTGGCCAAGGAGATGGCTGAGCTGCATGAGAGGGGGTAAGACAGGTGACATTCTTTCCATCGCAGACCATGAGGCTGTTGGGACAGTGATATGGTTTTATTCCTCTGGGGCTGGGGACGCTGGTGGAAGGACGGAATGAGAGTCTGCCCCAGGTTGAATGGGGTCGACCAGCCATGTGATGACAGAGGGGCCAGGCTGGGAGGGCGGAGGAAAGTGTGGGGGCCGAACAGGTGTAACGAAATCCAGGAGTCTTTGAGCCCTGATGGAAGACCAGTGTAGGAATGGGGGTTATTTGTGGGTAGACATGAGGAAAAAAGAAGGACCTGCAAAGGCTGTTAGTGGGAAATATGGCTGGGGACTCTGACTCTGAGGGCCCTAAAGGTGGAAAAGATGCTGCCTTGGATTGACGTCCCCCTAAACTTGACCTGCACTGTGACAATGTTAAGAGGTGGAAAACTTATTATGCTAATTGAAAGATAGGGTCTTGAAGAGGTGATTAGATTGTAAGACCGAATGGATTAATAATGGTGGTCTGGGGTTTTAAAAGAACAGCACATGAGGAGCTGTCTCTCACTCCTTCTGCTCCGTGTTTTTCTGCCCCGTGTTTTTCTGCCATGGGAGACCCTGCATTGCTGTAAAGCCACCACCAAAGAAGACCCTCACCAGGTGTGTGCCCTGGACTTTGGACTTTCCAGCCTCAGAAATGTAAGCAATAAATTTTATTTTCTTATAAATTGCCTCGTTTCAGGTGTTTTGTTATAAGCAACAGAAACAGATGAATACAAATGCCCTGAAGGAGTCTAGGCATGATGGCCCCAAAGTTTCCTGTTTAAGATGAAACTTCGTTACAGCCAGTCATGGCATTGAATAACCCACTGGGCATCTCCTATCTGGTTTCTATTGCTTCTATGGAAAACATCAAATTTGAATGTTTCCAATTATTCACTCTCTAAAGTGAATAATTTAAGTTTGAATTCTACATTTGTATCCCTGCAAGTTCTGTTGTTTTATTATATTTTACTAAAGTGGGTTACAAATTATATACAGATATCAACAATCTACTAGAAATAATATGACAATAACCACTCACTCTCTAATTTTATTGCATATCAGATCAGAATGGCTTTAAGCCTACTGTCCCCATGGGCTTGAACTGTCTGTTCCTGTGGGAAACCACCAAGGTCAGAACCATACTCAAAAGGATAACGTTTTTGTGTGTGGGTGTAAGAGGGTGTGTGTGGACGAAACCAAAAGATTAATGTTCTTGAACATTTAAGTCACTTTTTGACAGCACACAACGGGGTGTGGCTGGAGCTGTGAGCCCTTGTTCTGTTTAAAACACTCTGGTGACCTGGTCCCTCTGCTGGCACAGCTGCTGGAATAAAGGCCAGGCAGAGCAGGCCAGGGCTTTGCCTGCGCGACGTGTGAGCCCAGACGTGGCGCTGGTCTCAGCCTAAGGGTGCCGTCGAGCAGTGTCGGCGCTGTTTGGAAACACCAGCTGGCACATGGGCACCTCGCATGGTATTTTCTCTTTGTCCCAGGAGAGCATTTTTCCTCTGGGGCATCTTGTCATTTGTCAAACCTTGTCCCAGTTTATCTGGCCCAGAAATTTGGGAAGGAAAATGGGAAATGAGAGGGAGGAAAGAAGACAGAGGGGCGGGAGGATGGGAGAGAGAGGTGTCAGTGGAGCAGAGTTCCGCCCGCATGGACCCCGTGGGTCCTGTGTAACAAAGCCAACCTTGCCCCTGCCATTTCCCACCGTAACACAGGACGGGAGGACAAGGTGCTTTGAGGAGCCACGTCTGGTCCTGACTCAGAGGGACCCTCGCTGCCACTGTGCTGCCAGTCAGGTCAGGTGGGGGCTGTCTCGTGTGGGCATGTGGGTGACACGTGGTGGGTCCGTGTGGCCTCGGAGCCTCCCTGTTCTCTCGCAGCAGGCTGCTGCCCCACTGGCCTGTCGCTGCCACTGTCCTCTCTTCCTGGAATGCCCTGCCGACACTCCATGTGTTGAAATGTGAGCATCCTTTAACATTCAGGTCCAATGTCATCTCACTATGGACTTTTCCCCCAAACACCGTAACTAAGCCCTCCTTTGGCTGTGTTTCCAGACCACCTCCTGTTCTTGCTTCTCATCTCAGGGAATTGCGGGGGAGCTTGTTTCTCCTCCTGTCATAGCCCCTCTCCTTGGAGACCACGGCAGAGCCTCATTTCAGTTTTCAGCACCAAGCACTCGCCCGGGACACAGCAGTGTTAGTGGAATGACATACTGCCGAATGGTCTGCTATTTTCTTGATCAGTTGATTGTGAGTAGCATTAATCTTGTACATTGCATACTGACAAACAGCAAGGGACTTATCATTGCCCCTTTGACATACATCGGTTGGATCTGACATTTTCCCCACTTGCTCTCCGCCTCTCCCAGGCTAGGAATTTCAGAAGCAGCCACAGAGTGGAACACCTGCACAGGGTTGTCCCAGATGGGCTCCCACGTGTGCCGTACCACAGGCTGCTCAAGTGCTGGGCAGATAACCCATCTCGCACCTTCCCACTCAGCAATTACAGTGAAAAACTGCGTAAAATACAAATAAACAAAAACACAAAAATGGGCAGACTGCAGAGAGGAGTCAAAACTTGGATAACTGACCCCACACAACAGTAGGTCCCAGTCATAGAATGCCTAAAATTAAGAGACACTCCATCTTTCTTGCCAGTGGAACTAGGAAAAGGGACCCCCCAGATGAACACGGTGCAGGTAATCCCAGGGTAAAAAACTAAGAAAGAGGATTCCCTAATTCTGTTCATAAATCTACATAAGTATTAGTCTAACCCCAGAACCACACATGCAAAGGACAGACCCAAAGCAGAATAGCAGGTGTATTAGATTTCTGTGGCTGTTGTAAAAATCGTCACAAAGTTGGTAACTTAAAACAACAGAAAATTGGGCCAACCCTGTGGCACACTCAGGAGAGTGCGGTGTTGGGAGCGCAGTGGCACTCCCGCCGCAGGTTCGGATCCTATGTAGGGATGGCTGGTGTGCTCACTGGCTGGTGCGGATGACACCAAGCCAAGGGTTGCAATCCCCTTACCGGTCACAAAAAAAGACAAAAAAAAAAAAAAAAAAAACCAGAAAATTTATTCTCTCACAGTTCTGGAGGTCAGAAATCTCAGATCAGTTTCAATTTTAATAAGTTGGACTTTATCAAAATTAAAAAAAATTTTTTTTTCTTCCAAAGGTACTAGTAAGGACCTGAAAAAGGGAGCATTGGATTGGGAGAAAACATCAGGCATAGTATTTGTATGGAGATTATATCAAGAACTCTTAGAACTCAATTATAAGAATACAAAAAACTCAACAAAACATGGGCGAAAGATTTGGACACTTATAATGCAGATTTGTAAGACACTTACAAATGCCTCGTAAGCATATGAAATGTTGCCAACAGAATTTATAGCAGAGAAAGACAAATGTCCACTGGAAAGTAAGTAAAAATTATTTTCTCCGTTTATAAAGGGCAGAGACCATTTTCTTTTCTCCCTCTTAGAGTATTTTCTTGAGGATTTAGTGAATCTGAGTCCTTGTTCCAACCTTTGGACTAGAGAGACATCTCTTGAGGATTGATCACGGTCTCCAGTGTTTACAGTGTGAGGCTCCATCTCAGGTCTGGTCAAATACATGTATCTGAGGTAGCAGCTCGAGGCTCTCTCGCAGGAAATGTGCAGGGAATATGCAAGGCCAGTTGTGCAGTCTCGCCAGGATGAGAGGAGTCATCAGTCTTCCTCCTTTGCTCCACAAAAATGTGTCAGATGTTTTCCTAGCTCCGTAGCCATTTTCAGGCTGCCTTCCATGCGTGTAGCTAGGTCCATGCTTACTCAATGATAAAGCATTCTCTCTCTCTTCTATGGGCACGGGGGGTCCTTTTCTTGGCTGGATCACTTTATTCTGCCAACACCTCTCGCCGGTGGGTGGGTAAATGATTGCTGTCTGTTCACACAATGGAATACTGCTCGGCAACGGAAAAGAATGCATTATTGATTTGTGCAACAACAGGAATGGATTTCAAAATAATTATGGTCAAAGAAGAAGCCAGGCACAAAAGAGGACCTTCTGTATGATTACATTTCTGTGAATTTCTAGAAAATGCAAACCAATCTCTAGTGACAGAAAGCAGAGCAGAGATTACCAGAGAACAGAGAATGAAGGGAAGGATGAATTACAAAGGGACACAAGGAAACTTTGAGGGTGATGGAAATACACACATTTCCATCATGGCGATGCTTTCATGAGTGCATATGTGTGCGTGTGTGTAGATATGCATGCATGTGCGTGTGTGCGCATGTGTGTGGATATGCATGCATGTGCGTGTGTGCATGTGTGTGTTCATATACATGAGTATACCCACACACAACAAAACCAGCCGAAGTGTAACTTTCAAAGATGTGGAGCTTGTTGCACACCAATTACACCCGAATAAAGTCTAAAAACAATAACAACAAAAAAAGGCTCATTCCCAACTCCCCTGTTTCTCCCTGAGAGTTGGTCTGCATTTTTTAAAGTTCCAAGGGTGATTCTGAGAACGAGCTGAGGTTGAGGAAGACACATAATCACAGGTAATCTCAGGTAACCCACACCCTGCATGCCAGGAAGGAGGAGGAGACCGTGCCAGGCTATGGAGTAGCTGGGGGAGGGAGAGGTCTGAGGGCAGGAAGGGGACAGTCCCGGGCAGCTAGCAACCGCGGTGCTTCTCACGGATGGCTCAGAAAAGCAGGGGATTTGCTGTGGTCCTGCACAGTGGGGCCTGAGCTATTTTATATGGTCATTAAAAAGAAAGAGATGTTCTGGAAAACTTGGAACACTCACCTTTTTCTAGGTTGTGCCAACTTTTTTTCATTAAATATTTTTGCATGAAATAGTTATATGAAGATTTTCAAAGTGTTTTGCCTCACCCCTGGCCCATTGCCTGCAAGATGTGATTCCTGGAGTGTGGGAAAGACTCCCTTGCTTGAAAATGACCTCCCCATCCAGCTACCTGAGACCTAGAAGGTTACCATCCCAGCTTCCCGCCAGCAGCTGAAGGCTTTTAGGAAATGGCTTGTTATTATTTTTAATTGCAGAAGTAACACATACAAAATCAGCAGTCAATCCACAAGGATATAAACTGGGAAAAAAATCTCAACCCAACCTCTGTCTTTCTTCCTAGAGGTAACAAAAATTGCTAACATTTCTTTATGGATCCTTCCAGACATTTTCTATGTATTTACTAAATATATGTTTGTGTAAGCGTATTGGGAGTTAGCCCCATGACATATGTGTTGCAAATATTTTCCTAGCCCGTCAAGTTTCTTCTAATTTTGTTTTCAGCATTAAAGTCATCATCATCGTCTTCTGTGCAGATGTTTGATGTTTTTATACAGACATATTTATCAGTATTTCCTTCCTTGTCTTCTGGGCCTTATGTCGTGCTTACAAAAGGCTTCCAGAAGCTAATACCACTTAAAAAACCTGCAGTTTTTTCTATATTCATGTTTTTTTAAATTTAAAACTTTGGTCTATAATTTGGTGTATGGACTGAGGTAGGGATTGTAACTTTTTTCTTCCAATGGCTCTGCAGTTTTCCCAGGGTGAGTTATTGAATGATCCATCTTTCCCTTGATTTGAAATGCTATTTGTGTAGAGTCTGTTGGTGGAATCTGCCATCGCTTCCATTTTCTTGGTTTGTTTATAAACTCTTGGCCCGGGGCCCAGCCGTTCAGTTGTCATGTGCTTGACACGGGTGAAGAGCCCTCGGCCCCAGCTCGCCCTCCGCCAGGTGCATCAGGGCTGCCAGCCACCCAGGTGCTCCGCCCCAGCACGCTGACTCTTTTTGCTTGTTCTTGGTTCTGTGTTCCTGAGGGAGGAGTCTGATCCTACCTTCTCTCTGATCTTCTCAGGGATGGCCTGTCCTCAGCTGGGTTAAATCCACGTGCCTGCTCAGCCTGCTCAGGTGGGGACATAGGTACAGCAGACCTGAGCAGAACACCAGGGCTCGAAGTGCTGAAGGGCTGCTAGGCCCTGGGGATGCACTCACTGCATCAGGGGAAATGGAGGCAGAAACTCAGGTCACGTGAGAATGTGGCAGTGGTAGCTATCACAGTTGAGGGGCAGGTGCTAGTCAGACACCATTTCTGGTTCCTGGTGAGAGGAGGCCACTCTTGGCATAGGGGGGCAGGAGCCCACCTGAATCTGTGCTGGATCCCCACCCCTCCCCCAGCCCCAGGCTCCATCCTGCCTCAGTTGTCTGGATATTTCCCATCACAGAGCTCTGGGACCAGAAGCAGCTATGCATTTGCCTTAGTTCTTTATATTATCTTATGACTATTTTTCATAGCCACAGTAGAATTTGTAATTGGGGGAGGGGAGAGGGTCAGACATCCATTTTGTGATTTAAAAAATGTCTATTAAACTATGCAGCAAAATGGCAGAAATCCCGAGAACGGGTTCCCAAGTCTGGATGGCAGACGGGGGCTGGCTGCAGAGCTGCTTCACAGTTGCCTGGGGGCTTTTCCAAACATCGAGTCTCCTGGCTGCCTCTGGAAATTCTGATTTCACAGCTTGGGGTCGGTGCTGGGAATGTGTATTGTTATGAAGGATGTCAGGTTATTCTAACTTTCTGTCAAGTGTGAGCACCGTGGCCCTGAGGGGTGCACGGGTGGCTTCATTGACTGGAAAACCCCATCTCCTCTTTGCTTCCCCCTTCCGCCTCCATCAAGGGGCCTGCGGCGGCCACGGCACAAGTGCCCAAGGCCACAGGCAAGCTGCTCCCGTCACCTGTGCACTTCGCTCTTATTTCTTCTGACTAAGCCTTTGAAGCCCGTCAAGTTCAAAATCACTTGGGCAGTGGTAGTGAACTAGAGATGTCAAGAATTCTTTGCCATTGCTCCCACGGAGAGGCGAGGGCTGTGTCCCTTCCCCCTTGAATCCTTCACCTGCTTTGAAGGACAGAACATGGCAGAAGCGATGCTGTGCCATCTTCTGAGACCAGGCCTTGAGAAGCTGGCAGCTTCCACTTCCTGCCTCGTGAATCTGAATTTGGAACTCGGCTGCCGTGCTGCGAGGAAGTCCACGAAGCCCTGTGCAGAGACCCACGTGGAGAGGGGCCGAGGCGTCCAGCAGCAATCCCAGCAGGGCTGCCCAGCCATGGCAGAAGTGGATCTCCAGCCCCAGGGAATCACCCCAGTGGTGCCACAAAGATCAGAGATGAGCTGTTCCTGCGAGGCCCAGCCCAGGCTGCAGGCTTGTGAGCAAAATAAGGATGGTCATTATTTCAGGGTGGTTTGTTATGTGGAGTGGATGACTGGGACAGGGAAGCGTCCAAACTGCCAGTTGTTCAGCACAGGCTCTCTCCTGTCCCTGTTCCTCCACTAAGCCGCTGGGTGACAGTGGACAAGTTACTGATCCTTACAAACCTCAGTTTTCTCCATTGTAAGTTTGGGTAAAACTGCACTAAACAATCCAGATACTTAAGATTCAATGATTTTGTGAAACTTAATGATTTTTATTTTTGTCCGAATGAGGGGTTGGTGAGTAGCTTTGGAGAGAGGGTAGAAAGAGGGATGGATTTTAGTTTTTTTGGGGAAATGGTCCTTGACACCCCATCACCTTTGGGATGAGTGTGGCTGCCTTGCCTGTCGCCCAGTACACACCTTCAACGTGGAATTTGTTACAGCAATATATTAAAATTGTCTCTTCGTTTATCTTCCTCTAGAGCAAAGATCATGATGTATTATCTCTCTAACACCTCGTACCCAGCTTAGCAGGTAATAAGGTGCTCAATAAATATTGATTGAATGAATAGATGGATATGATCAAGATGAACAGATTTTGAATATGGATGAAGCAAAAACCATTCATAAGAAAAGGGCCAGAAATTTTAGCGATTTTTAAGTACAGGGTAGGCAGATAGTGCTGAAGAACTCATATTTGAACTTTGTCATTGCTTGAGTGAGGTTTTAGTCACCAAGTTTGTTTTACTATTTAATACAGTTTAAAGGGGGATATGAGATTTTGAGTCATTTATAGGAAGCATGTGTTAGGAAGAGGTGGACACATGGTGTGCCGGCTGCTTTGTGATCTGCTTGGGGCTGGCCCTGTAACCGTACCCCTGTCTCTCGAGCAGAGACCACAGTGCTATCCCACATAAGACCTGCAGAACCTCTGGAAGGAAACCTGGGCCGGGCAATCTCCTTTACCAAATTGCTTGAAACTATCCGGGCAGACACTGCAGGGCTTGGGCTGGAAACAGGCTTCATTCTTTTCTTTAGTGCTGCTGTTTAGGATGCTGGGGGTGTCCAATTGGCCTCTAAGCTCAGGGAACCACACAAGAAGACCTGCCCCAGAAATGCAGTGAGCTCCAACCATCCTGGAAAGGGCAGCCAGGAAGGCTCTCCTATGGTCCGTTGAGATTGAATCCAGTTAATAGACGGGGGATTCCCTGGCTTAGGAGTAAAAAGGTGCAGCCGTGCCAGGCATAATGAAACACTTACCCTCAGATGTTTTTCGGAATGTGTTCACACCACCGACCTGTGGTCTGTGTCCTGCTGGGAATGCAAGGTTATTGCACTGAAAGGAAGGGGGATTTTTTTATTTCCCCTGAAATTTTCCACTTGCTTCTGAGCTGTACAGTTTTCAACAGGAAGAACCGACTTTCACAATAACCTGTGAGATGCCGTATTACTCTCCTTCTGTTTCTTTTCTTACAAATTGGGGGAACTCAAGATTTCAAGGCTACAGGTAGATTGATATTTCTTCCCGATTTTTCCAGAAGTCTGTCTATTCTTCTCTTACGTGGACTTGTATTTCAGACTTGTGAAAGCTTTGTAACACCTCTTGCCTTCTGATTCCTGAGATATTTATTCTTTCCCTGTTTTTTATCCTGCACTTAAAGCATTTCAGGCCATCGGACTTAGAGTATTTTTGTTGTTGCTGTTGTGCCTTTATTTATTTTAATGGACCAATAAAAATTGTATATATTTATTGCATACACATATTTTGGAGTACGTGTACATTGTGGGAGGGCTAAATCACCTAATTAACATACGTGTTACCTCATGTATTCATCACTGTTTGTGGTGAGAACGCTTACAATCTACTCTCAGCAATTTTTAAGGATATAATACATTTTTACTGACTATCGTCACCATTTTGCACATAAAGTATTGTTCTTGTATCTGTACTGACCTCTTTGAATTATGTTCTCTGATCTTTGCTGGAAACCAAAGCCAATCTATCAACTATAAATACAAATCCACCTCTATAGCTAAAGGAAAAACCATGCAGAACTCAGGGGAGCTAGAGAGGCAGGGGAAACAGGCAGTAAACAGACATGTGTGAGTAAAGAAACAGACACCAGAGTGGAACCCAGATGTTTGCGGTTGAGAGGGACAAGGTGAGGGATCCGTGAGTCGCCAGGGCAGACTGGGCCTGAGCTCGGCTCCTGAAACCCGTGCAAGTTGATTCCTCACACAGGGAAGTTCCCCTGTGGCTCAGGTGACCCTCTAGGGTGGCGCCTGCTGGTGGCCTGACTCCATACATAGCATCTGATCAGTGCAAACTGCTAGCTCGTCCCTGCGCCACCTGTGGCTGCCCCCGCGCTGTGGCAGAGGGGGTCGGTGAGACGCTGCCCAGCTGGGGTCAGGCGCGCAGTGTTGCCCTCTGTGGTGGGACCTCGGCCTTCTGCGTGGTGGCATGTGCCTCCAGCACTGCCTCACCCAGAGGGGACTCAGTCACTTTCTCAATGCAGGACCAAGGCCTGACTTTGACCATGTGGGGCAGCGCTGGCAGTGCAGGGAACTGCCACCAGTGACCTAAAGGAGTGGCCTTCAGGGAATGGGAAGAGGGAGCAGGGGAAGTGAGGACGGCTGCAGACATGAGCAGAGGCCCAGGCAGGAGGACGTGGGGTTCGGAGCCAAGATTTTGGGTACAAGACTCCGGGCCTTTGAGGGAACTTGAGGGATTGTCACCCCTTGTTCCCACCCAGCCACTGATTCCACTGAAAAGGGAGACAGGAGAGCATGCAATGGGAACTGAAAGCTCGCCTGCAGACTCAGGTGTCACGGAGCCCCAGAACAGGGGACACCCGTCCCGACTCGGGCCTGCCCACGTGGAGAGGCAGCCAGGCTCACCTGTGGGGAGAGCCGTGGGGAGAAGGGCTCTGCGTCTTCCTTGCCGCGCAGGGGGACAGAGGTTGGCAGGGGTGAGCGCGTGGCTAATGGAGAGCCGCCCGGTAGAGACGGCTCAGGGGGGACACGGAGCGTCTTTTCTCCCATCTGAGACCTGGAGAAGAAGTTGCCGGCTCCCATCCAGGTGGTTCCAGCTCAGTGGAAGGGCGGTCATGGGCCTCGTGTTCTCAAGGACAGGGTGGATGAGAGAAAGCCAGACACAGAGAAGACTTAGGGAGAGCAGAGACGCGGAGGCAGATGGAGAAAAATGCAGAAGAGGAGGACCGAGAGAGTCCAGGAGAAAAACCGAGGGACCCCAGGAGAAGCAGTGAGAGATGGAGGTAGAGATGGAGATGGGGGTGGGGATGAGAAGGAGGCAGAGACAGACAGACTGAGAGACCAGGCCTTCTGGGGGAACTGAGGCAGTGAGCACCATAGACCTTACCTGGCCGGCCAGGGAGACTCTGCATGGCTGGGAAGGGCGGGCCAGGGCACCTGGCCCGTCCGTGTGTCCCCCCACATTCCTCACCCTGCAGTGCTCTACCACGTCTGAGTGTGGTGTTGTGGGTGACCCATTGTTCAGGAGATGGTCAGAGCCCACACCTGCCAGGCCTCCAGGGCTTTGGGCAGCCTTTCCTGCTTCTTGGAGCCTGGCCTGGCGGGTGGCGGGCACCGAGAGCAGCAGGACCCCTGGTTTGCCATCCTTCATCACCTGGTGACCTGGCTGTGAGGAGCACCTCTCTGGGCTGTGCTTTCAATCTTTAGGAAGATTGTTAATGTTTGGCCTGTGAAAGCAGAATCCATTTCCTTTTTTTTTTTTTTTTTTTTGACTGGTAAGGGGATCTTAACCCTTGACTTGGTGTTGTCAGCACCACGCTCTCCCAAGTGAGCCACGGGCCAGCCCAAAGCAGAATCTATTTCCAGCCACACCATTTTAAGCATTTTTTTAACCAGCCAAAAGCACATAGAAAACCTTTGCATTGATTCTCTCATTTGATACTTTTCAACTTGGAATGTTAAAGAAAAGGGTAGGAGCAGGAATGTCTTTCTCACAAAGGACATTGAGTTAAATCCCAGTTTCCCTCTTTGACGGCAGTCAGCACTATTGTCTTGTCTGTGGATATTCCTTTCGGTTGTTTGCAAAAACCGCTTTCTGGGTATTAGAGGATGCATGGGTGGACGTCCTCTTGGTGAGGTTCCCGAGCCAAGAGGTTCACACGATAGAATACTTGCCCCGCGCAGAGCACTTTGCTGAAATTCTCAGTCACATTTGGCATTTAGATAGTATCTGAAGTCGTTTACATCCTCTCTGGCCTTGACAAAATCCATATGCACTTTCCCAAGCACTTTGCCCCTTCCCTTTTCAAGTGATCTATTTTCTCAGGGAAATGCAATCCGTATGTTTCTGACTCATTTACACTACACTCATCGGCCTGCTCTTTGGTAAAGGCCGATGGTGTCCAAGGAACTGGACGACACTGCCACACACTTTCCAGCACACAAGGGCTGCCCACAGCCAGACTAAGACTCCTCCCCTCAATACGCAAACTCGGAAACTAATTGTCACGGACCAAACTAAATGTGTCTCTTTTTTCCTAAGATTTGTGACGGATACCCCTCGAAACCCTCATAAGGAGTCAATGAGAAAAACGGCCCGAGCCCTCCTCCCACCTCTCCACTTTCCTTTCTCTTGAAATAATTCCAGTGCTCAGGGTTGCGACTGAATCTGGGGAGACAGATGACCTTAAGGAGTTCTGACTTCTGATTATAGGGGTTCACCGTGCTCTTGAGTTCAACTGACACTGGGCTTCTGCCACTGGTACCACTCCCCTCTGCTTAGGGAAGACTAACGTGCATCATAAAATGAGGAATAAACAAAACTCCAATTACCTACAAGCCAGCCCTCAGCTGGGAATGCAGCCAACCCTGCACATAGCTCCAATCTGCCCTGATAAGTAAAAGGCGAACTCTAGTAAAGGACTCTGGTAGCAGAGATTTATTTAAAACAAAACCTGCTTGCTTAGGGGTTGGTGCCGATCCTTGGGTCTGCATAGCTTCTCACATGGGCCTCTGAGTGCCCAACAGTGAGAAGCCTGCACTCAGAATGGTTGTCCTGGGCTGCAGAAAAATCGTCACAGAAAAATTCAAGCATGTTCAATTCTGTGAAGGAAAAATCAATGCACACACATGTTTTAGAAACGTCTCTCTCATGGAGGAGGGAAACAACTAGAATTTTCTGGTTATAATAAACTTCAGCCCCCAAATTCAAATCACTGTAATATATCATTGCCTCCAATATTAAAAAAAAAAAAAAAAAAGGATAAAAGTCACCATTTATTGATGGCTTATTATGAGCCAGGAACATTATGTGCATTATCTTTAAGCCTCACGATCTTTTTCAAGGGTCGATGCTGTCTCTGCTGTGCGGCTGAGCGTGCAGCTTGGGAGGCTCAGTCAGTATGCGGGGAACAGGGGTCAGCACCCCGTTGTCCAGGGCCTGTGGGCTTTGCCCGTAGCACACTACTTCCCCTAAGATGTTCTGACACAGGCATGGGGTTCTTCACCTAAATTCTGCTGCAGCTGGAAAAACGGGCCCCAAGTTCTCTTCCAAGGTAGCCAGGTTAAGTTGGATACCATCCAAGGAATCAAGAATGAGTTTTTTCTACGGTAGATGCAAAGAGCAATTGCAGAGAAAGCCACCATACTTGGAGAAGCTGGGAATTTCACTTAGAATTCCCTGAAAAGTGATTTTGGAGAGGCCAGAGGTGGAGGTAGACGCAGGGCCCTGGTTCTGGGGCTGGGCGTGGGAGGAAGGCTCACTGCGGGGCTGGGGGCAGCCTGCACCCTAAGGCTCTATCCTCGACCTGTGGATGGGTGGTACATAATCATGCCAATTTTCCCGGGCTCTTCTGAGGGTTAGACGAGAAGTGGCCCATCATAGTGTCTGGTCGTGGTCACTCATCCTACATTAGGTGAATCTGGACCTACAAACAGTTTAGATTTGACTAAGGAAACGTTCTTCTCATTGTGGAATGGCCATTTTGGCTTTTCAATATGGCACTATTGAGGCTGGTCAGTGGACAGGCTTCTGGTCAAGATCATTTTCTCTTCTCTTCTTTTGTTTTGTGTGCTTGATTAACCTATGTGGTAGAATTTATCTGATTTAAACACACTCCACTGCATGCAGTCTGAAGTGGGTCTGCAAAACGAATCTGACCACACACGTCTTGGGGATGGTCCTAGGTCTTCCCGCTGGCAGTCAGTCTGGAGGCTCTGGAGGGGAGCCTCTTCCTCCCACTTCCAGGCCTGTGAGAGAAACAGCTGCCCAGACACACACACTCCAAACATGCAGGACGAAAGACAACCTTTCTGAACATTTTCCAGCCTCTTAAAATATGTGTGGGTTTTGAAAGATGGCAAGGGGCTGGTTTTAATCTTGGCTAACTAAGGAAACCGGTCATGATTACTTATCAGCTCAATTATTTATCAATAGTAAAATAACTTGAAGAAAAACATGTGGCCAGTGCAGGGTACTGGGTGAAGGCCGAGGCTGTGTTCACATTTTGCCTGTTTAGGATAAGCATGGGCCTAATCCCGTCTGCTTTTCTCACCTCTTGTGGATGAAGCACTTCAGAGGCTGCAAAGCCTGTTCACTTTCAGGTGTCATTAAACATTCCCAGCAACTGGGAGAGGTGGTTATTACACTTATCTTCTAGGTGAGACGGCTGAGGCTTGAAGGACATTGTGGGATGCCAGAAGCAACAATAGAGGTGACAGGGCCATGGTAAAATGGCCACAATGGTGTTATCAACAGCCACAAGAAGGATGGTGTTTACTGAACACCTCCCTTGTGCCCGGTCTGCATTCGGCCACTTAATTCCCCTGCAGCCCTGTGTGGGGCATTCCTGAGGGCGGGTGTCAGATAAGTTGTCCAAGCAGGAGGCAGAGTCAGGATGGGCCCTGGCCCCTTGCCGTTTGCCGTCCTGTCACCATCCCGCATGTCTCCTCTTCCTGCTGAGGTTCTCTTCCCCAGCACAGGTCATGGCAAGGGATGCTGCACATTTTCTTTCCCATGCATGGGTGGCGAATTCTGCTGGCAACTTCCAGTTGGAGCAAGTCAACAAGGAGGGAAAGTTGAAACCACAGTTAGGTATTTGATATTTTGTGTGTGTGTGTGTGTGTGAGAGAGAGAGAGAGAGAGAGAGACTGATTCTGCTGTCCCCAAAGATCCCTCAACATCTGTGCTCCTGCAAATGAGACGTGACTGTCTCCAAGCCAAGTTGGTTCTTCCATTGCCCTATAGCCTTTCACACGAGACCCACATGACAAGAGCCAGCATGGTCTGAACTCTCAAGGAAAACAGCACGACCGGCTCATTGGAGTGAAGAAACAAAATGAAAATGGGAATTCCTAGAGCCTATGGCCCTGCCTGGTCAGCAGGGAGGTCCCGACTCAGCCTTGACATTAGAATGTGAATGTGTCAGTGTCTATTTAACAGGCTCTCATGTGGGTACTTTGTTCTTCTTATAGTAGAAGAACAACTTTAAATTATAAAAGATCCCTTCGGATGACAGGAGCACAGCTGATCTGCTCCCCGTGCTGGGCTGGATGTCGATCCCTCATGTTCCTGAGCCGGAGCTTCCCTGAGGCACTTCAGAAGTGGATACAGGGGCAGCACATGCAAGATGTGGCCTGGCCTTGAAGGCGCCCAGCAGATCCCCTGGTGTTTTTGTTTTCATTTTCAGCGAGTGAGGGAAATGCCTGGTGGTGTTTCCAGCTGCATGCGTGGACGTGCACCACACACGGTGGATCCCCCACGGGTTTGGATGAGAGAGTTTGCTGCATGAAGGGGTGGGGAGGAGGGGGGATTCCAACACAGCTGCTGAGGCTCCTTTAAATCGTACCATCTTGAGCAGAGAAGCACCTGACTCATGTGACAGCTGGCCAGGTGCCCACATCTGGAGCAGTCATACTATCTGGGGAGCAGGCAGTTTCCTGGCATGGACTGAAAACCTGCCTCTGCTTTGGGGTCAGACTTTGAAATCAAATTGTCTCCAGGCCTTCCAAAGGTTCTCAGAGGAAACAGGACCCTCTCCTGTGTCTGCAGCTTTAGTCTTTCTGAGTAGACCCCTCCCCTGCCTTCCCTTTGCACCCCCACTGCCCCTCCCCCAGATCACAACTGGTCATTCTCGAAAGCCACACCAGAGTGGTCCCGTGGTGAACTGTCCCCTGCTGGTTGCTCTGAGGCCCTGACACTGCCAGGCGTCCTGGAGCCTCTGAATCAGGAACCTGAGAGCTTGGCCACTCTGCGCCCCACGTGGGTTTTGTATCCTGGGGAGTGCTTCTCACCAACAAGTACCAGCCTGGCCCTATTCTGCAGGTCGGACCTACCAAACCAGTTGAGGTAAATGCAGAAATCAAGATGTGTGTTCATTCCCTAGAGGAACAAAAGAAGAAAACGTGTCCAGTGAGCATTCTGGGAATGTTTAACGCAAGCCCCAGCCTGGCGTGTTCTGGGACAGATCAGTGCTGCCTCAGACAGGACCGCATAGAGCACGTGGCTCTGTCAGGGATAAAGGGCTGGGGGCCTCTTTTCAAAACCAGCCCCGAAGTATCTGGTATGATTTAGATTTTTTCATAAAAAAACACACTTGGTTCCTGTTAAGCCAATGGCATTTGAAGTGCTGCTCGGATACCTGGCCGCGGCAGGAGCATTTATGGCACGTCTGCATGCCCGCTCCTCCACGAGGCCTGCCAGCCCTTCTGCTCCTTTCCTTCCACAGACAGAAGGAGGGGGAGGGGGAAGGGAGGCCAGGGTGTGCATAGTACATCTCATTTTCACTGCTAATTTCATGCTCCTATGGCTAAGGATTAACTACTGCTTAAAAGACATCCTCTGCTTCTTCTCTTTCCTACCATTTCTATTTTCTATAAAAAGTAGTTTGAGCATTTGACTTAAACTTTAACTCAGAGGGCTAGCCCCATAGGACCAAGCTCTACGGCCCAGGAAGAGCTCCCACCTCAGCCTCCGCTGGTGGTGCTGGGGCCCCACAGCCAGCTCTTCTCAGAGGTGGCCTCTTCAGCCTAGCAGGAGCACCAGTCTAGCAGATGTCACTTGGGCAGGAAGCAGGCTGCTGTGGTGCAAAAGATGTTTTATACAAAGGTGCCCATTTCTCCTTTCTCTTGTGACTCTGGAGTGTGGAAATTTCTTAACAAACCATTTCAATTCAACCTTGTGCCTTGGAAGCTGGGAATCTTGGCTATAGGAAAGCTACAAGGGACAATTTACAAACGTCCATGAGGTGGGTAGCTAGCATGTGGTGCTGCTGGTGGGCCAGTCTTCCTTGCAAATGGCACTGGTTGGGATTGGGGGTGAGGTGGGTGGGCTGAAAAAATAATGTAAATCATAATTTGAAAAACCCTTTCTGCTGCATGCTTGTTGGAACTGGATCCTGGTCTAGGTATAGCATGTGGTTTGTCTCATTTGCCTCCAATCTCCAGAGACATCTTCTTAGGCATCACTCTCAGCTACACAGAAGAGAAGCAATGCACTGCAGTTATCCAGCGCTGATCTGCAAACTGTCGACCTAAAAAGGGGCTGGTGCAGACACACACGTAGAACAGATAAGTAATTAGAATCTTAGCATGAGATAGCACTGGACTGGAATCTTGGTTCTGCCATTTATTAGCTATGAAGTCCTGGCCAAATCATTTAAGCCTAGGTTCCCTCATGTGTAAGATGAAGATAATAGTACTCACATCATAGGGTAGTTATGCGAATCAGCTAATACAAAGCACATAGAACGTTTAGAACAATCCTTGGCCAAAAGTGAATATTTAATGAACAGTGGCAATGTTATTAATATTACGACTCCTAGGAAAAATTATTAGGTGATTTGAACCATGAATGAATATCTATGAACCAATTGCTCATCTAAGATCTTGCCTTCTTTGCGCCTCGGTCATAGATCCTGATTCTGACATTTGGCATCTGGAAAGTGTGTTTGGCCTACTTGATAGGGCTCCCTGGCACTGGGCACCTGGGGATGTTGGTGTTGGAAAGCCACAATTTACACTTCAATAGCATCTTCCAAATAAAGCACAAAAAACACTTACGTTGAAGGCACTTCAAATGAAAACATTACCAGTAACCTCCGAAATCACACTATGGAGATAGAGTTGGACCTCACAAAATTAAAATTGGGTCATTGGCAGGAATCCTCTGCAAAGCATGGGAAGAACTTCCTGTAAGGCAATCCACAGTGGGGTGAGGAAAAGGAGGGAAATACAACACCAAAAACTCGGCTGGGTAGTTGTTTGGCATTTTCATTAAGTTAGAAGAATTCTGTTTATTGAAAACTCTTCGGAACTTTGCAGGGTGACCCACCACCATTCGTAGCATTTTAGCGCTTATGGTGAAAGATGTGTACAGCCAAGAGGTAGAGTTGAGACATTCCAATCTCCAGCGTGATGACAGGCATGGACACACATGCCTTCCAAACTCATTGCTTTTTGAGATGTTGCTCAAGATTATAATGAAGACAGTTCACATGAGAAACTTCATGTTATCTCACTATAAAGGCTTTCCTAGGCTGCCAAGGGAGGGGCAGCTGGAGCTTAGAGGGTCAGGTTTCCAAGGTCCACCCACCCTTAGGTAGCTCTCTCCTCATGGCTGTGACCACGTCATGGCCTTAGGGGATGCTACCCTCCTAGATGTCTTCCTCAGGAATGTGGACACAGACATGCTTCTTCATTCTCAATTGTGTGGTAGAAAACAGGGTGTAATGTTTATTAAGACTCAAAAGTTGAGGGACAGCAGAAGAGAATCCAAGTGCAGGGAGTAGCACATACCTATCTCTGGGAAGGGCAGTGTCCTCCCTCTAGGAAGCTCCTCCATCCACCCAAGGAGGTGGGCAGCTTTGATATACGGAGAGCCCCACAGGGCAGCCACATCAACACAGAGCAGCCCAAAATGTATGGAGTTGTCCGGCACACATAGTGACCCGATGTGTCTGTCCCTGAAAGGTACATGGACACACACTCTCCTCAAGAGTTTCATGACTTACATACAAGTCTATGTAAAGAGCATTCCTACTCTGGAGGAATTTTTAAAAAGTCTGGAAACTTTGCCACCAGCTACAATGTAAAATTATTCGCTAGAGTCTGGATTAAGATTCAGGTGGCAAAGCAAGAGGGCAGCATATCTCGGGGCAGCATATCTCAGCTCTCGTAGAGAGGTGAGCCAATTGACAGGAAAACCAGATAAAGCCTCTGCTAGATTCTCTTGAATTCACAATAGATCTTTATTCTTTGGCTCCTACAGCCATAGAGATCTATTTCAATAATTAGTAAGCTTGAGGAATGACTGAGAAATGCTAGCAGCAGCCTCCTGAGTTTTTTTCTGGGCATGTGCTGCCCAGATGGAGGCTATATCTCCAGCATCTCATGGAGCTGGCTAATAGGGCCAGGTGATGTGCATAATGTACAGACCATTCCCTAAAAGGAACCTACTTGCCCCCCACTTCCTTCTCACACTTCTGGACGGCTGGAGCTCAGATGGTGGTTGTCACCTGGCCTTGTCTGCAGGAGGAGACAGACGACAGACACGCGAGCCATGGGCTCCTAACCTGGGTCCACACCTCTTTGGGGATTCATGAATTTGAATGGAAAAAATACACATTTACTTTCACTAACCTCTGTCTGAAGTTTAGCATTTCCTTTGTTGTTGTATGTAGGCAGTAGACTACTATAATATTAGCAAAACCTGTGACTTCTACCACAGTTCAGTTACTGCAAATACCCTGAAATGCTGCTTACACTCATCATATCTTCAAAATGCAATTCTTATCAGACTTGCTGCGACACCTTGTTAGTTAATGTACTAGAGAAGAAGACCATCAAGTTAAACACATAAAATTGCAAGGAAATCAATTTCATTGAAGTAGAGTTATCAATATTATTAGTTTCCTGTGTAATCTTAGGGGTTTAATTTTATGTACTTAAAAACATTATTCTGAAATGGGATCGACAGCCTTTACCAGACCACAGGAGGGACACGTGTGTCTGCATTCACGTGCGTGTGCACACATGCACCCCACCCTTGCTCAGGAGACAGGGGAGAACAAGGTAAGAAGGTCTGGGTCATGGTGGACTTCATGATCTACCTACTGTGAAGACCAATGAAAGAAAGAGTAAAAACCTACAATTTCGGGAGAGTTTCTTAGCCCAGGCCTTGATAATACAGACGTTAATCTTAGCTCAGAAAGTCTGGGAAATGTAGTTTTTAGCTTTCCGAGCTCTCCACCGGGAGCAAGGTCTGCATGAATATAGAGAAGCCAGGGGGTGGCGACTGGGGACTGGTCCTCTCAACCACCTTTGCACCTTCCTTCTCAGTGGAGAGCTTGGACAGTAAAAAACCACAATTCTACCGTGTCTTACAGCTGAGGTGTTGGGTGTGCATGACATCCTGTTGAGCTACTGTGCCGGTGGGAGTTCAGAGGGGAGAAGCGAGCAGAAGCCGTCGTTTCCCACTGTGTTGCAGCTGTGTAACGCAGGCACGTTGCAGAGGTGATGTCATCTGTGTGCTGCTTGTCTGCTGGGTTGCACCTGCTCTTGTCTACCCCAGTGTCCAGGTGTCCAGAGCTCTTTGCGGTGAGCACAGCAGAGCTCGGGGTGGGGGGAGACCTCAGGGGCCGAAGTTCCTCTCTAGGTCATTTCTGCAGTTCTGGAAACCTCTCCTGGGCACCCAGCCATGAACACTCAGCTCTTCCAACAATTGAAAGCACCCCGTTCCTGTATTCAGTTCTCCTTGCGTGAAATACCCACAGTGGTTGCTGTGTGGGGGTGGGGCAGGCCGAGAGGTGTGAGGGTGGGGTGTGCATGTAACCGGGCCCATCCGATGAGGAGGTCCTTGGTTTTCACGTGAGGAGAGCACTCCTTTTTCCAATCGGGGTCCAGTCATACATAATCGTATTGCCTGACATTTCACCGTGCTCCGTCCTTAGTGAGCATGTCCATAGGTGCCACCCCACACAGTCTGCATAGGAGCCCTGTGAGACAGACAGCATGAATTTTATTTCACAGGGGAGAAAGGAGGGCACCCACAGGCAGATCAATTGCCAAATGTCACCCGCAGGTGACAGAAAGGTGGATGCATTTTGACCAGACCTGGGCTTTTGCCTTCTCCCTCCAGGCCTGATCCAGCCAGTCCAGAGAGCAGCCCCTGCTGTCACAGGGCTCTGGTGTGTGGCTTCAGTCAGTGCTTTTTAGTATCTCAGCATTCAATGGGAGACGCTAGTAGTGTAGGTTTTCAGAAGGCCCCTTTAAAAAGGTTAAAATCCATGCAAGTTTACCTTCTGAAACCTCTTCTGCTAGTCAGTTCTTCCCTCCCTCTTGACTGATGGACCATGAGGGCGCAGAACGAGAGAGTGCACTGGGAGAAAGTGAGCTTGACTGTCCCTCCCTGCAGGTGCCCTGGACACTCCTGCTTAATTCCTGTTGCCTGGTTCACCCCTCCGGAAAACTGCCAAACACTCGTTTCCGAAAATATGTGTTCCATAAACTATGCCGACACCCCCTCCAATTAACGCTGCTGAGTCTGTGTCACGTATCCAAATTCCAGAAATTCTCATTTGGCTCAAGGCAACTCTGTGTGAAGATAGTTCTGAGGCCATGGGCTGCTCCTTCTGCCATGGAGCTCCACTCTTCTGGCTATTTCCATGGAACATCTGGGGAGCATCACAAGACACTTTTAAGGGTTTGGAGAGAAGGTTATCCAAGAAGGGCAGAATCCGGTATGGGGGGAAGTTTCTGCAGGCTGTAGTGCCTGTTCATCAAGACTTATTTATTAAGCACTCACTGTATGCAGAGAACATGGGAGACCTTAGGGGACATGTAGGGGGCACTCTGTTGGGAGAGACTCAACAGGCACCACTGCAACGATAGGGACATTATGGGCAGAATGGCCAAGAACACAGCCAGGATGGCTATCATGGGAGGTGTGTAGAGAATGCCTGAGCAGAAACCTGGGAGAGTAACGATGCCATGGCCCCTTGTCCTCTGGAGTAAGGCTGCGGTCACTTGTTGTCTGGCTATGACAAGGGCTACTGTGAGGCTAAGGCTGATGTTGTGAATCCTACTCACAGTGCCAATTGTCTAGCTCTTAATCCTGTTTGTGATGCCAATTGTAAAGCTAGGCAACCACGCTAGTTGTCACAGCTCTTTTACCTGCTGGTAATCCTGCACTGACTAGGCCAATTGTTGAGCTGGGGCTGGGTCTGGAGCTACCAGACCCCCCGAGCCCACTCACAGACTGGTTCACAAACCCTTCACATGCCAGGCTGGGTCACCAGACCCCTTCATGCAGGTTTATATGCTAGGTAACTGGCCACACAGTCCTTGGAAGCTGCAGGTCTGGAAAAACATGGCCACAGAGGGCAGGCACCTGAGGCAGTAAAACACCAGCCAAAGTGGTGCTGCCATGCAGGCACACTTACTCCACCCACACAATGTTTACCAAACCACCCTGAACCGGCTACAAGGCAAGGGAGCCTGACCAAATTGTTCCATTTTTCCAACAATCCACCCCTTCAGGGTCCCTCACCATACAATCTACAATCTACGTGTCCAGAATCTTCTGCAATGTTCCCTTAGGATAAATGACCCTTACATTTACATAACCTATTGTCCTTTCAAAATGCCTTAAGGCTTGCAGTTCTGTCCTTTTAACTGTTAGCTGCACATGTCCAGTTAGTAGTAACCATTGGTGTGATCCTCCATGCAAATCCTGCAGTCATACTGATGGGCAGTTCAATGCATATTCATCAGGCCGACACATTGATCAGATGACTCTGCTGCAGTGCCTGCAGCCAGAACACTTAGCCAAGGCTTCAGCATCATCATTTCCTGGGCTGGCTAAGGGGAAGTGTCCTGTAGCATGGGAAAGAGTTACTTCTTTTTCATGCCCCAATTCCCATAACTCTTGCCACATGGCTTGTCCCCACAGGGGACAGTGGCCTACCATCCACTGTTGATACTTCCCAGTAGAAATCCAAAGGGTTAAACCTTTGTACACAGCCCTGCTGTCAGTACAGATGGTTAATGGCCCAGGCTCATTCTTTATCACCATCCATACTGCTCTCAATTCAGCCCAATTGACTACTTTGCCCTGTACCATTTTCATACCACATGGTATCTGTTAAGGGCTGGACAACAAACGCAGTCCACGATGCTGAAGGTCCCATGCTAGAGCCATCTGTCTACCAAGCTTGCTCTGTGACAGGTCCCTGTCCCTCATGGAAAGGTGTAGCCTCCACTTCCATGGGTAACAGTTGTGTCAAAGTTTCCTCCACAACCTCTACTGGGCCTAGCACAGTTTGCAACTCTTTGGACAGAGGACTCATTGACACAGTGCTCCTTTGTTCTATATATGCTCCCCATTTAGACAAAGTGGGAGTCTGAACTACACCCGTTTTAGGGTTGGTTGCCCACATGCGCAGCCAACCTATTATGGGGTATGTCATCCTTACTAAGACTTTGGCAGTTCCTGTGATATCTTCAGTGGCTATCAAGGCAGAACACACAGCTGCTGACTGCTTTTCTATTAGGGTGTAGTGTACTTCAGCACCCTTCCAGAGCTGAGACCAGAATCCTACAGGTGTGTAGAATCAGTTTTGTCTCTGCTACAAACCCCATCCTAACCCCTCCTGGGTTATATGTACATCTAACTCGAATGACTTAGTGTGGTCAGCCACTTGTAAAGTTTGTACTTGCTGTATTGCCCTTTTCATAGCCTGATAAGCCTGTTCTACTTCCTCAGTCCAATCCCAGAGGGCTCCTTTCTTTGTTAATGCATACAGTGGGCCATATAGGGTACAAAAACTCTCCAATAACCTAGAAGTCCCAAATATGTCTGTAGCTGAGCTACTGTTGTGGGTCGAGGGTTTGCCTGTATCTTATCTATTATAGCTTCTGGGATGACCCTTGTCTTACCCAACTAGACCTCTCCCAGGAATTTGACTGACAGCCCAGGTCCTTGCACTTTGGCTGTGTTCACGGTGCACCCACATTGTTCCAAATGACTTAGCAGCATTGGAGCTGCCTGGGTTAAATCTGCAAGAGAATCAGAGGTTAGTAACATGTCATCAATGTAGTGAAACATTATAACCATGCTGGGTCTAGTCCACTTGGTTAGGTCCCCAGCCACTAAACCATGACAGATGGTTGGGCTATGCAGATAACCTTGGGGCAATACTTGAAAGGTCCACTGTCTTCCTTCCCATGTGAAGGTGAACTGATCTTGGCTATCAGCCAAGATTGGAATGGAGAGAAAAGCATTTGCAAGGTCCAATACATAATGATAAGTCCCCAGTTGAGTCATCAGCTGAGCCATCAAGTCATGAACTGAAGGCACAGCTGCATGCAAAGGAGGCACTATGTTGTTCAGTTCTCGATAATCTACAGTCATTCTCCAGGTACCATCAGGCTTTTTCACTGGCCATACTGGAGCATTAAATGGGCTCCAAGCTGGAGAAATAATACCAACTTTCTCTAATTCCAATATAGTAGCACTTATCTCTGCATGTCCTTCTGGTAGGTGATACTGCTTTACATTAACTCACACTGTCTTGGCTGGGGTAACACCTGTGGGTCATGATTAGCATATTCTCGTAACAGGCTTTACTGTCCGTATTTGCAGCCGACACTCTCCAACTGTTGTTTGCAGGTGCAAACCGTAAAGTACATCCATACCCAAGATGTATTCAGCTACGGGATATATATGTACAGTATGTACCCGAGGAGGTAATCTTCCTATGCCCAATGGCAATGACACAGCTTTGACCTCAATAGTATGTCCTCCATAGCCACCTATACAAACTGTGGCCCCTGGAAACTTATCTGGATTGCAATATATCAGGCTACATTCTGCGCCTGTATCCACCAGTGCTAAAACACGCTGCACATTCGTCCTCAACCAACGTGTTGCCAATTCAACATGAGGCCTCCGGTCCTTGCCTACCCCCAAAGATGAGTACCTTGGCCTGCTCCCTAATCAGAATGGAACAGTTCATCCGCCTCCTCGGGAGCAACCAAAAAGTCCTTTAAATCCACTGAACGTACCTTGCTACCTGTTTCCAGACGTTTGGTAAAATGCTGTTCAGGGCGCATTTGCTTCCACAAGGCAAACAGGACTGCATTTGGCTACCAGTCAGTTTTCCTTTTATCAACCCCTGCTGCAAGCAAGTCAAGCCACATCTGTTTATGGCTAGTCTTGCTTGGTCCCTTTGGGATAAAATCCCGAGTATTTCTTGGGGGTTTGGTCTTAGCCACCTTTCGGCCCCCTTTTGCTTGTCTCCTGTCCTCTACTTCACCCAAGCCAGATATTATGGTTGTTACCCCATGTACAGGACGACCAATGTATGGGGCCAGTATGGTCATCAGGACCCAAACGACATTGACGGGGCATTTTGCAGCACTATGTCTCTCATGCTGCCTGTAAAGTTCTCATTGTCTGGGCCACGATTGTTTGCATTAAACATGGACTGCCGCATCTCCAGCTCTCGAATTATTTGGACCAGCTCAGCAAACGTTTGCCATTTACTAACAATCTTGGGCAGTTCTCCAGCATTTGCCCACATGTTTCAGGCAGCCGCACTCACCCATTCCATTAAGGAGTGATTACCTGGTCCTTGTGCATACCTGGGGCTATTCTGCAGCCGCTGCCTCAGGGACGGGAGCATGGTGATGGAGGCCAACTTCTCCACCTCCTCACCAGAGCATATCACACCATCCAGCCCTAGGTCCCATAACCATAACAGCCAAGCAGCCAGGGTCTCCCCCTGTTTCTGCCAGAACTGTCTCCCCAAGTCAACCAAATCAACCTGAGTATACAGGACATAGGTGGTGAACTGGGTCACCTGTGGATCACCCACCGGTTGTCCATCCAGTCCCATAGGCTGCTCGTGCCTCAATTTCTCATGCACAACAGGTCATGCCTGGAGATGCACCGTTTCCCCCAACTCACCATTGGGTTGGTGCTCTTTTCTGATGTGAGGGGCAGGAGTGGCCAGTCGCTGCACATTATCCTCCAGGACATTTATCCATGCTTCCAATGACTCTGCTTTCTGCCTCAAATCTGCCAGTAGCTGCACATCATCCCCCAACAACTCTGCTTTCCACTTCAGCTCTCGATCAGTTTTCAGCAGAGTGAGCAAAAGCCAGGCTCCGGTCAGCAGAAAAGTGGCCACCGGGCACCACACACTCAAGGATAGCCACATTTCCTCCCCTTCCCAAGGGGTTTTGAATTGTAGTGCCTGATCTATGCTGCCTTGCAGTACAGTGAGCAGCAACCAGGTCCCGGTCAACAGAAAGGTGGCCATAGGGCACAGCATATTCATAAATAGCCACATTTCCTCCTTCTTTCGAGGGCTTTTTGCTCCTGCACCTGCTCAGAGTCCTGTCGCAGGCTATGTCATGCTGACTATGCCAATTCGTCTGGCTGTGACAAGGGCTACTACGAGGCTAATGTCTCTAATCCCACTCACAGCACCAATTGTCTAGCTCTTAATCCTGTTCATGACACCAATTGTAAAGCTAGGCGACCACGCTAGTTGTCGTGGCTCTTTTACCTGCCAGTAATCCTGTACTGACTGGGCCGATGGTTGAGTTAGGGCTGGGTCTGGAGCTCCCAGACCCCTCAAGTCCATTCACAGACTGGGTCACAAACCCTTCACATGCCAGGCTGGGTCACCAGACCCCTTCATGCAGGTCTATAAACTAGGTAACCATCCACATGGTCCTTGGAAGCTGCAGGTCTGGAAAAATATGGCCGCACAGGGTGGGCACCCGAGACAGTAAAACACCAGCCAAAGTGGCACTGTTGTGCAGGCGCACTTACTCCACCCACACACACAATATTACCGAATGACCCTGAACTGGCTCTGAGGCGAGGGGAGCCTAACCAAATTGTTCCATTTTCCCAACACTTGTCTATTGGATGGAAAGACTGGCATGGTGAGTTATAAGGCCCCTTCCACCTCTAAAGGTCTACAACTTGGCCATTCCACTGGGAAAAGACAGCGACAAGATGGTGTCACAGGCACAGGCACCAAAATTAAAAGTTAACTTTTCACTTTGTCTCCCCAATAAAGGTTGTCATTCTAAATTCAGAGGCAGCTTACACTGGGGAACAAAGAATACTGCAGAAAGTACCTGATAAAGCCGTCCAGGCTCATGCCCCAGCCCTAGGGAGGCTGCTTTGTGGAGGACTGTCCTGGGCTCCTTGCACACGCCCGGCCTGCGAATGCCTGATGATGCCACCCCTCCCCAGCTCTCCGGGCCTTGCCCTGCCTCGCATTGCCTCACTCCACCTGAATCTTGCTTCTGGCTCACAGCTTTCTGGGTGTGTGAGGTTGTGGCCCTGCCTGTGAGGCCCGTCACTCATTTACACACTGGAGCAGGAGCTCATCCAACACGCCGTGCTGTCAGGGAGGATTCACAGGGTAGGAGGGCGGAGGTGCCCCCAGGGTGGGGGCAGGGCTGCGCAGAGTGGCCAGCGGTCCCGAGCTGCTCAGTGGTCCACAGCGAAGCGGCCTGGCTCTGAGGTTCATCCAGAGACCCATGGGCTCCATTCTGGTCCCTTTTCTGTAACAATGCTGCTTTCTTTTGTTGTTTGGTTGGTTTGCGTGTGTTACTTTTTTTAAGGATGCACATTTCCGAGCCCACAGTTTCCCAAACACCTGCTGTCCACTGCCCTTTGCAGATGTCCCCCTCCGCTGCCTGCCCTGCTTCTGCCTCTCCCACCGCTGGGAGCAGCTCTGGGCCGCAGCCTACACGGGGTGTCATTTCCGTGCACTTTCTTCAGAGCTGGAACCGTGAGAGGACACTTCTCCTGGCGGGGCGTGGTCACTGAAGAGCCTTTTGTTTTGGAAGGGACAAACCAGCCATGGGAAGAAGAGCAAGTTTGTTGGCAGTGAAATCTGGGAAGCTCAGAGGTTCCAGACGAGCACCAGGAGCGCTCCAGGAGGGTGTGCAGAGAGCCACAGAACTTTCGGGGATGGCAGCATGTTTGGGGAGCGCTAATGTGGCCTCCACCCAGCATGGTACATGTTGCATGTTGCAGCCATCACGCCACGGCGAGGGGTCCCTCCAAGAAGGGTTAGTGACCCTGACTTTCCTGGTTAGGAATCAGATGCTGCATAAGGAGTGTGAAGGTAGCAGACAGAACTGTCAAGCAGGACACATCTTCGTGTCTGTTTGATTCCGAGCCCACTCCTCCCTGGCGGGTTCAGAGGAAGTGCCACCTGGGGCGGTCCATCCCCTCACCCAGGCGCATCTCTTGTCCCTCCGCCCAACAGATCCCACCCTGCCACTTCAGGGCTATGTGAGGCCACAGGCGCCACCTCCCTGCACAGGGCTCCTGTCCTTGCTGGAGGGCTGGGAGAGAGCCGTGGACAAATGCCACATGTGTTTGGGGGGACTGTGTCCTGGTGAGGGTCCTGCTGTCTGCTGCCTTCCTGAGCACTCACCCCTGTGGCTTTCTGTACCTGTGTGAGGAGAGGGAAGGGCTCTTTGCTAGGGGCCCTTGTGTAGCTATGCGAGTCAACGAAGGCGAGCGGGGCCATCCTCTCGCGCCCTCTGCGCTCCTGCTCCCATGAGGCAGGAGTGTCTCCTGTCAGGGTCATCCGTGCCCGGCCCTGCGCTCCTGCTTTCTGTCCTTCTTACTTGCCTCGAACCCACTTGCCCGCCACAAGCCTTCCCTTGTTCCTCGGCTTCCAGGCGGGAAGTCAGCCTGGGGAGAAGCCACCCCAGGCCTGGAGGCTCCGCACCGCACTCTCCCTTAGGCTCCAGGCACTCTGTGCGCCACGAGGCACAGGGCAGGCCACAGCCGCCCGTGTGGCAGGCGGGGAACTGACACTCTGTGGCCCTACCTCTCCTCTGAGTGTGTCCCAAAGTCTCAGCTTACAAAAAAAAGTACTTGGAAATTTTACTTTGAGCTCCATCCCCATAGTCTTCACCTACTGTCATCTGATGTTTTCATCTCTGATTCCTGTGCCGAGGTCTCATTTGGTTCAGAATCTGGAGAAACACTGTGTATTAGTCAGGGTTCTCCAGAGAGACAGAATTAATAGGATATGTTATAATTATATGAGAGGGATTTATTAGGGGAATTAGCTCACGCAATTGTGAAGAAAAGTCCCACGATAGGCTGTCTATAAACTGGATGCCGGCAGCGTGGCTCAGTCCAAGTCTGAAGGTCTCAAAACCAGGAAAGCTGATGGTGTCCTTGGTGTAAGTCCAGGAACCCAAAAGCTGAAGAGTCTCGAGCTCTGATGTCCACGGACAGGAGAGAAAAGTGTATCCAGCTCCAGCAGATCGAGAGAGAGCTTCACCTCTTTCCTCTGTCTTTGGTTCTCTCTGGACCCCCAGTGGATTGGATGGTTCCCACCCACAGTGAGGGTGGGTCTTTCCCACCCAGTCCACTCAGACGCTCATACTAATCTCTGCTGGAAACACCCTCATGGACACACATAAAAAGACAGCTTTACCAGGTTTCTCAGCATTCCTTCATCTAACCAAGTTGACATCTAGAATTAACCTTCATACAATGAAACTAAAAATGGCTAAGAGTTACCGAGCTTTTGCTGTGACCAGGCAAGCAAAGGTTTAGAGAATTCAGGGGAAGTCAGTCAGTGGTGGAGCCAGCATGACCCCAAATGCACGTGGAGAAGGCGAACGCAGGAGGCTGGAGAGGGACACAGATGGTCCGAGGAGAGTGGTGCTCAGAGCCCTCCATACATGTGCACACCGTGGTGACCGCAGCCACATACGCTGCTCTGGAAGCAGAGTCGTCAAACCACATGGCCCGAAATTTTCTGAAATATCCCTGATTTCAAACATTCTTTCTCACTGCCAGGTAGTTTCAGTGTGACTCAAACAACAGAGTATATGTGAGTGTAGAGATTATAGAATCTTGAACCATCTGTCAAAACTTTGAAAACATCATCGTTCAAGGATGGGAATTGATAAATACAATTTTAGAAAATGGATTTTTCTTCTCTCAGTTTCTCTTTGCCAGTGTGTAGGGTAAATAGAACTGAGAGAGGAAAACTAAACTTAAGAGTTTAAAAAAAAAATCGCCAGATCATTTCAAATGCAATATACATTTTAGCTGAAATGCAATCCAGCAGCCCCCCTCCAGGCCAGTCCCAGGCCCTCCTGGCAGAACTAAGACCCTGTGTAGCTGGGTGGCTTCCTTTAGAGTGGCCATCAGGCAGCCTGGAGAGGCCCTGGGAGGGACTCTTCCCAGACAGTCCCACTAAGACCTCCATTGCAAAAGGGGAATTAATCCCAGACACGAAAGATGGTTTCCAGTGACACTGGTGTCTAACTCCTAGGAGCTCTTGCCTTGCTGGACTGGAGGGAATGTTTTGGGCAATGCTCAGGGAAGGGAGACGTGGAAAGGAAATGGAGCCTGTTGATATGAGTTTCAGGCTGAGGCCTGCAGCCACTCTCTGGCTCCGCCTCTTCCGGTGACTTGCTCAGTGCAGCCAGGCTTGTTTCCTCCCCAGAAGGGAGGGCTCTGCCCCATGGGCCTGACAACTGGGGCTGGCTTAGCCCCCTTGAATGACTTGATAGCCTCCTGGAGAGGCAGAGCTCTTCAAATGCACTGCCTCCCTTCAGACAGAACCCCACGATGTGGGGGATCTCTCGTCAGCCTACAGCCCTCAACTTCCCAAAAGGCTCTTTCGTTTTTCTTGCCAACTTGCTACAACCAGCAGCTGTTTGGGTCAGTTTCCCTCCTCTCATCACTGAAGCTGATTCCTAGATCTGGGGAAAATGAGGAAAAAGGAGGAAGGCCCAGAAAATGTAGAAGCTCTGGTTCTTCCCAGTCATTATTCTGCAGTAATATGGCTACTTGCTCCCACTACCACAAAATAGCTCTCCGGCTCTTAGAAAATCTCCGAAGAGTTTCCCACCTTCACACCCAGGGGGTCCAAGTCTCAGTTTAAGAAATCCTGGAGTAGTTAGCAGTATACTACCAAGTCTATGAAATAAAGCATCAGGCTACACATGAAATTTCTATTCACAGAAAAGCTTTATGACAGCCTCTTTGGAAACATTCTTTGGGGACTATGTCATTTACTAGGAAGCCCATTCTGGATAATGCCATAAAAAGGCTTACCTTAGCTCACATGCCAAATCCTTAATCAGATGACAATGTATCCTGAAGCCTGCCAAGTCTTGCTGGATGAAAGCCACCACAATGTCTCCCTGCAGGGCTATAAGAAGATAGAATCCAATGTATTCCACACAGCATGAATGAATAAGAGAGTCAAGAAAGTCATTCAGTGAATCTGCTACAAGTACCTTAGATGACAAAAAGGCTGTTTCTTCATATTAATATTTTATTGCAATGGAGTCCTTGCCAATTGGCTAGGCTTGCTGCTTGAATGAGCAAAAGCTGTCATTCTAACTTTAAATGCTGCTGCTCTTAAGAAATCCCATGCACATGCTCTCTAAACCAATCACAGACCAGTCATAAACGGTGTTAAGCAGACAATGTTTATAGGCTGAAAAAGCCAGGCAAAATGCCTGTGATTAAGCCAGAGGGAAGAAAAAATTTTAAGAAATGGTATCTTCCATGAAAATATTATCTCAAATTCAAGATGCTGATAAAGCCTAATGAAACTAAATTACAAATTAGAATTTCCAGATTTTTCTAAATGGAAAAGGCAAATGTTACATAAGATCTTCTATTATTTTATTTTTCCCAGTATTTCTATATTTATGAGAAAATGGTTTAAATGGTTTGGTTCTTGCCTGCGTAGTAGTAATTTCTCAATTTGGCTCCTGGGAATGTTGGCAAAAGAGCACACTTGACCATTTGGAAGGCCACCTGATCTAAATTCTGAACTCGTAAAGGACAATCTCCAGAGGCCCACCAAGATTCTGAGGGTTCTAGGATTCTGATGAGAAGGTGTAGGGGCTACAGAAATCCTGAATCCATCCATCCATCCCTCCATCCATCCATCCATCCACTTTCTATCCATCCATCAACCCACCATCCATTTATCCACCATCCTTCTGCTATCCATTCACCATCCATCCATCCATTCACTCACTATCCATCCACCTATAGTTTGTCTATCCTTCTACCATCTATCCATCCATCTATCCACCTCAACATCCACTCATTCATTTATTTATCATTAAACAAGTGTGTTGAGGGAAGGATGACTTTGAACTGGTCTTAGAAAAATGTGTTCTACTGGAATTGAGAAGTGACTCTGTTAAGGAAATAAAATGTGACATATTCATGAAAGAGAAAAACTTTAAGGGATTAGGACAAAGATTGCCCAACCCAACACAACTGCTCAGCATATGATTTATGTGTTGAACACAAAGGCAGAAGCTGGCTGAAAGCTGAAACTGAAAAAGGCTCATCAAAGAGAATGCTCAAGTAGGGGTTTCCCTTGAGACTGCCACATGGTCAGGAAGAAGGCATGTGGCAGAGGAAACAGACTTAGAAGAAAGTCTTTCTCACATTTTCAGCCCCTGCTGGAGTGGCAGGGGAAACTCAAATGATCAGAAATTTGGCAGCTAGGGAAAAGGGAGCTTTTAAGCTTAACATACTAATCTCTTGGTCAGTGTTGATATATATTGCTTCATGTTAATTAAATAATAAAATCCCGTGCTAAAGGATTTTATAGGAAATGGTGCACAGGGAAAGAAATACCATCTGATTCACTTGAGCATTTAATATAAGTAAAATAGATAGCAAACAAGGTGATCATTCATAGAATAATTAATCATAGCCTTTCATGTTACTAAGAGTTGGCATGAAGGTTATTCATTCATTCAGCAAACATTTACTCATAGCAGGAAAATGTTTTCTGTGCTGCACGGGGTACCTCGTGCTACTTCACCAAGGCTGATGTCACCGGAGCATGGAAAGACACATCAATTGATGTCAGACTAAGGAAGCCAACCACAAAGTCACTGTCCTCAGTAGTTCTCTGTGGAAGTCATGGTGATGCTAGCTGCTGTATCCCAGAAAGCTGAAATGCCGGGGGCTCGGAACGAAGTTTCCCTGTCTTTGGTTAGTGAGCAGCTCTTCTCTAGGCAATGGTTCAGACTGCAGCTCCTTCCCTCTTATGGCGCTGTCCCTTCTCCCTGTCCCTTTCTAACTCTGGGGCTTTCACATTCTCCATGCTCATCTGCATCAAGCCGGGTGCAGGGAAGGGAGTCCTAAAGGGCCCGGCTGAGTATCGCTTACTTCCCATGGTCACAACTCACTCCACATGACCTGCCCAGCCACAAGAGATGCTGGGACACCCAGACACCTCATCGAGTGTGTGCTGACAAGGGAGAGGAGACGGACTTTGATGAATACAGCAGGCCGTGCACAGAATGTATCATTTCTCAAAAGTTAAGTGCTGAGCACTGAGCTGAGCACAGCAGGTTTGACCATTGTCACATTTCACGGAAAGCAAAGTCCCCTGTCCAAGGCTCACAGCTAGGGGTGGCAGAGCTAAGATTGAAACCGGGCAGTGCAATTTCAGAATGCAGCCTCCTCGTCACCATGCGGGCAGCTGTGCTGCACCCCAGCCACACCTGCACCTTGGTGGGGAGCCGAGCTCAGTACGCAGGCCACCTGGCCCACCAGAGGGATGAAGGGCAGACACAGCCCCTACAGTCAGCGTCTGCTGGAAGAGGGATATTAGGCCTCATGGCTGGCTTAACATCAGCACAGCCAGGTTAAGCAACTCCCCCCCACTTCCCTTTTCTGCTCCAGGAACTGAGCAGCGAAATTCCTCTCCTGGGAAGGAGTAAACTTGACCTTTATCATCAAAGGAATGTCTTGTGGGCTGTGGTAGCCAGCTTTGGGCTGGAGCGCTTTACACTGCTATAGTAGGGGCACTAATTAGAAGCCTATGCCCTAACTGACCAGGTGTTAGCAGACTACAAGGGCTGTGTCACCTTGCATACCACTGATTTCCAAGTTGCCCATTACTCTGCCAGAACCCTCAAAGGCTTAAAAACCCCTGCTTTCCTTTGCTTGGGGGAGCTGCTTTGGCTCAGTCTCCCCTCCACATTAGTGGAATAAAGCTTTTTGGCTGAAATAGCACCTGGCCTAGGTCTCTCTGTCCCTTTTCTCTTTCTTGCCAAATCTAACAAGAGACTTGTGCCTTAGGTGAGGTTCTTCTCAAGTTTTATAAAAATATATTAAATGAGGTGTGATTTAGGAAGAACTACTGAAGAGAAATAAAAATCGCTCTTTAAAAACCTCCAGTGAAGGCAACATCACAGCTTTCTTTGACAATGTCTTTGTCTGTAACCAGACAAATTAGGAATTTCCTCTTTTCATCTCATACCTCACAGTGTGCATAAACTCTAGCTCCCTCTCCAGTAAAGATTGTGAGCAGATGGTCTCTTTCCAAATTATTAGATGTCACATAAGATTCACTTTTGTTAAATTTCTTCCTTTCTCCCCCTCCAGACTGAAATTATTTCAGTTTCTTGCCTTATCTCTCCTCATAGGGTCTCTAGTCTAGTGCTCTGAGCATTTTGAGGATGGTCTTGGAGTCCATCTTCAGCGTTGCTGGAGAAGCTAGGATTGAACACAGAATAGTGACCCAGGGCCAGGAGGGCTGGAGTCTAGGCTGCCTTTGCCCCTAACCGTGTGACTCTGGACAAGGGAGTGAGACTCTCTGAACTTCAGTGTCCTTATCTGAAAGAGAACTAAGTAGGATCATTGATTTCTAAGCTTCTTTGACTCTTAAGCTTCTTATAAATCCTAATTATTCTACTCCATTGTTAAACTCTTGGCTTAGAGCACACCAGCCCAAAAAAGAAAAAAAAAATTGTTAAAGTTATGAAGGGCTATTGATGCCAAAGTCCAGCTTCAGTGAGGGGTGGGTACCCAAAAAGGGATGAGGAGGGTAGGCAAAAATAACAAACACAGACGGAGACCCCAATGCATCAATATGCACGTTCTCTCTCTGCAGGCTGTCAGCGCTTTGGAGCTGGAGCCCAGTAGAGCATGAGACAATGCCTTTTATTTAAATTTACAACTCTGTAGGGGGGCTTTGGGTACTATTTTTATTATATCAGCAAGCTTGAGTCAATAATTTAAAAAGCATGGGGGAAACCTTTTTGGTGGTCAGCCAGTTCTTTCCCTTCATCAGCACGTCTCAGGTGATTAACTCGTACTTCCTTTTCTTGGTATCAGGTTATCAGATCGGGACCATCTTCTCATTGTCCTGAAATTAACCTGTGACCTTGTCCTGTTGGCAAGCTGTGGTTAATATCTACCCTATTAACAGGGTGGCAGTTATTGCAGTTACAAGGTGATAGACAATACTATCATATGACCTATGTCTATTGTTAAATGTAAGTACAAATTTGCTAAAAGGAACAAGGCTAACATTTAAATTCTAATGGGGGTCTAATGATTTTATGTTCTAATGGAATGAAAAGGAACAATGGATATTTGAGCAGCATTATCATGCACATTTTGAGGTTATGCATTGGCTGTGGCTGTGTAATCTTGATCTAAATGTTAAAGTGTCATTGTGCACAGCACCATCCCTCACAAAACCAGGTGCACTCTCTTATTTTTTTAAGATCTAATTTTGCAGGTTTAATAATTTTACAGTATATATTTTTATCCCAATACCTAATTTTTAATGATTCATTAAAACTGGACACCACCAAGTAAAGGGGGTTCTACGGTTTTGTTCCCATATACTTAATTTGTCCCAATTGTATAATTCATCATTAATGCCAACCATTCTCTTGCCATTAATACAATCTCCAGTAAATGATGTTTGCCAACTTACATCATATTTTGGATGTCCCCTGGGGGGATATCAAATTTTTCCTTTCCCCATTTTGTATCCCATATATCCGTTCACCCAGATGGTAGGGAGAGGATGGGGATTTCTTTTTTGAAGTAATTTCACCTGTATGGGCTGCAGCTCATGTTTAGTCATGAGCGGTGCTTTTGAAGCATATGTTGGTGTGGTCAATTTGTCATAAAGGGATAATTTAGCATTATCCAATTTACCCGGATCCTCTGTGGGAATGTTTAGTTCAATGACCGCAAAATCATTTGTGTTATTTTAAAAATCTTTTGGGGATTTAGAGAATTGCCACGCTAACCAAAACATCAAAAGAGAAAACAAAAGCAGTACCATGAAGCCAAGGCAGCAGCCCTTATGGTTGCAGCAAGTGCTCGTAGCTGTGGCAGTGCCAACAGCTCTCCCTCCGGCAGCCTTGCCAACTCGGAGATGACTTTAGTCATCAAGGAAGACTCACCCAGTATAGATATCTCTATTTGATTACCCAGTGTGTGTGTGTGTGTGTGTGTGTGTGTGTGTGTGTGTGTGTGTGTGTGTGTGTGTGTGTGTGTGTGTGTGTAGCTCAGGGCTTTTTTTAAAAAAAGTAATTTGTTTGGAAGGGATAATATAGACACATGATTCAAAAGTCAAAAGTAAAAAGGTGTAGGTTGAGAAACCTGACTCCCACTAGTCTCCCTTCCACACTGTTCTCTGCTCTCTGTTACTTCCTCATTATATGGAACCACCTCGATTAGCTTCTTGAATATCTTTCTAGTGTTTCTTTAAGTAAATATGAGCAAATATATTCTTGCCCTTTCTGATTCTAATTATTTGTCTGCACCTTTCTTTTTTCATTTAAGTCTTTGATATCTTTCCTCATCTGTATTCAGACCATGTCTTCATTATTTCTTTATAGCTGCATAGTATTCCATTGTGTAGAGGTGTCATAACGTATTCAACCAGTCTTCTATAGATAGACACCAGTGTTGTTTCTAATCTTTTGTTATTGCAAACAATGCTGCAATGAACAACTTTGTAAATATACCATTTTGTGCATGTGTGATTTCTTCTGTAGGATAAATTCCCAGTAATAGAATTGCTAGGTCAAAGAGTAAATGCATGTGAAACTATACTTGATATTCTCAAATTGCCCTCCATAGGGTTGTATCATTCTTACATTTCTGCCCTTGGATGGGAGAATGTCTGTTTTTCCACACTTTCCTCAGAGTGAGTTGTCAAATCTTTGGACTTTTGCCAATCTGATAGGTGAAGAATCTGATAAGTAGCTCAGAATAGTTTGGATTTTATTTTCTCTCATTAACCGTGATGAACTCATCGGCAAAAAGATTTTTCAAGAGCAGCTGACTGTACGTGATGGTGAGGGCATCTTTGCTTTACCACATGTGCTGTAGAACAGAGGTTCTTCTCTTGGCTGCACGTTGGAATTACCTGGGCAGCATATGACAACTGGGGAGCCTGGCTCCCACCCAGACCCAGGGAAGCTGACCCTTGGGACATGGCTTCAGCTCATGGTCTGTTTAAGTGGAGCTCTCGGGGCCAAGTACCTGTTTGTTGGTTTGTCTTTTTCCAGGCTGTGTTCTCTTGTGGCATCTGGGACCAGCTTCTGCCTTCTTTTCCTGAGCCACAGGACAGACATTTAAGGTCTTTTTCACAGCAAGCTTTGCTTCCTGCTTGGAAATGAAGCTGCACACATATGCTCTGCTTTGTGGCATGCCATAACAAGTCCCACGTAACATCGCTAAATGCCCGCCCTGGTGGATCAGCCATTCTACCTTCCTGTGCCTGTGCCCGCAGGTCCACTGGTCTGTAGAGCAACGGGGCTGGAAGAGTTCCTCACTTCCACTCTGTAATGCTTTGCTGGTGTCAAACTGCTCTGGATTTGCAAGCCCTAAAGTATAATCCAAATGCAAATAATTTATATTGATAGCTGTATATATTCTTAAAAATACATGTTCATACATATACAGCACTTACAGAAATAAAAGAGGGAAACTCTTTCCTGCATCAATTTCAAAACCATCTTCTCTAACCGAAGACTGTAGCTCAGGAATTTAGCAAGGTGACAAAACCTTAGCTGCATCTCTGGTACATCTTTCAAAAACTATGATGGCTGAGGAAGGCTGAGACTCTGTTCCTTGAATGCCGAGGAAACTTTAAGATTTGACCCAAGTGCTACATGGGCTGTAAGTGGTCAACATGTCTGCCCTTCTCCCCACGCCTCCTAGGAAAAGCAGTTCACCTCTTTCTCTTTCAGGCAGGGGAAGAGAGTGGCTTCAGCATGAGGGGTTCTTACGGGGGAACAGGAGAGAAAGGGAGTGCTGTATCTTTCAGGGTGGAAAGAAGCTGTCCTTAGAGTTGGAGGTAAATAACTTCTGCAGCCTTGGGGCTAACCCAGTGGCTTCCATTGATTCCCTAAATCAGCTGCAGCACTGCCTGGAGTGGGTACAGAGGCCAAAGCCCCGTGACCTCGTGCGGCAGCAACCCCTCCTGCTCTAGAGGTCTACAGTGGGCACCTCATAACTGCATGGGCCTCCTGCCATCTGACTTCAGCCACCTGTTTAAAGAATGTTCTTCGATGGCAAGGATCAGTGATCATCTGCTCACTTGGTAACACCCTCTGTGGGATATCTGGGTCAAGTAAGCCAGGAAAAGTGAGGTTTATCAAATGAACTTGGAGGGAGTAAATGAGATATGTATTTGCAAATAGCTGATTGTTTTCCATTCACTTTCTATTGTGCTAATGACTCCAAAGTTTTGTTGCAGACCCCTTCTGTGACTGCAAATGTGGGGTGCAGGGCATTAAGATGAGAAACTCTATCACATTACTGTCTCCAGGTGGCAGATTTCAGTCCTGCAAGCTGGGAAACGGCTCTCTCCCTCTGCCCTCGTTCCCACTCAGAAGGAGCTGCCTGCTCTTTCGTGGGCGACCCTCAGCAGGTCAGACAGACGTGTGGAGGGATGCAAAAGCCAGCTGGCAGGGCATGTGCCACGGTAACTTCAGGGCACAGCCGCCGGGGCCGCCCAGAGCAGCCCTGACCTGGGTTCTCAGCAGGGCTGTTTTCCTTTGACTGATCCAGCCCTGAGCAGAGACCATGCATTTCAGTTGGCTGTGCTGTGAATTCAGAAGTTTCTTGAAGAACAGGGAACATTGAAGTTATATCTGGGAGTGATTCCAAAAAGGGGGGTAATTTTGAAATCAGCACTTTTGGAGCAATGGGGCATGATTTACTTTTCACCACAGACGTCCCCAGAAAGATGTTGTCAAAGAAATCCCCAATGTGTCTCCATGGTGTGGGGTAGACCTTCATTCTTTGTGAAGTTTCTGGGCAAAAAACACCAGACCAGCTCATTGTTCAGCATCACAAATTCAAAATAGCTATATTCACGGGATTAAAGTTTTTTAACCTGGATGTTCGGGCACACACAACACTCAAACCAAACACGTGAGTGGTTTTCTTTTAGTGGTAGCTGGAGAAATTGAGGTTTATCCCATTTTGGCCTCTTCTTGACCTTCCCCTTTTCCCCTGGTGCTACTTAGGAGATGGCGAGGTTTTCCTTCTGAGTAATTGCTTAGTGGTAGCAGACGCTGCTCTCGCATTTCCCCTTCTCTGTGATTACAAGACCAAAAGCGAGTGGCAGTGCTCAGAAAACGACTGGAAAATGAGGCTCCAAAGACCCAAGGGTCTCAGAAGGTGCCAGATCCATTTCCTGCCTTGAGGGTTTCCCTTTCCCAGTCCCCAGACAGAAATGCCACCATGGCAATTTTCTGCATCTCATTCCAACCTCATGAAGGCTCTCATTATATATTCAACATGAAACCTCAGCATTCAAAACTAATCATTTCAGGATGAAAATGAAAAGATAGGGAAGCCTCGGTCAACTGGAGCGATGGCAGGAATGCACCCTGCAGGGCGAAGAGGGCCCGAGGGCTCCTGCTCTGGCTTTCGCTCCTGCCTGCGAGCCTGGCCCACGCCACCTCCTGCACTGTCCTGGTCCTGGCTGGAGGCCCCACTCTTTTTCCAGCAGTCCCCAGGGGAAGAGCGCAGGTTCAGAAACTTCTTCAGGAAGCCAGCCAAGTCCTGGTCTCTTGGGACTTATCCAAGGAAAGAACACAGGGAGGGAGCACGGCATTTCTGAACGGCTCCAGGGCTCTGGCCACCAAGCAAGTTTGTCCAAGGTTAAAATTAAGAGGAATTTCACAGAACAAGTACACTGATAGGTTTTAAATAAAGTGTCTCTAGAGAAAGTTGGCCATGAATGTGGGGAGATGTGCCCTGAGCTTTTCCAGCGGGGAGCCAGCTTGGACACAGCCCACTGAAGTCCCCTGAAGGGGGCAAGGCCAGCTTTCAGTCCAACGAGTTTAAGAACTGAACAGTGGCCAAGCAGGTGTCATTTGGTCTAGAATTATCACATCCTTGTTATTTGCATCATGGTGGCACTTGACCTCATTTGCTTTTAGTCATCAGAAACCTCCATTTCCAAGGGATCAATTAGTGGGAAAGAGAGGCACATTTCAGACACAGAAACTGCTGGAGGTGACCGATCAGCCTGGTCTTCCTGGCCAAGGTGCAAGTAAAGTAGGAAGCCCCGAGGATCAGTAACCCTGCACTGGCATGGGAAAAGCTGGGGAGGGTGGGCTTCAAGATGCACCGGTGACACTCCCAGGAGGCCACCAGGGGCGCTGGAGGCTGGAGGGCACCCGGCCTGAGGAAAGCAGGAGGTTTCACCACATGGGCAGCTCAGTTTGCTCTCAACAGAGCATGAGGACATGAGGGTTCTGTGTGACATTTTGGTTCGGGATCCAGATTTTGGATTTATTTTATATCACTGCCATGAAAGGAGCAGTTTTCACTTATGGAATAAAATTTATAAACAAATGGAGAGTAAAAAAATAGGAAAGCCGAAATGTACTATTCTTGGAGAGGCCACGTGGCCCAGCTTTATTCGGTTTATTTATTTATTCCATATATTCCATTATACACACACACACACACACACACACATGAGAGTAGTTCATGGAAGAATTCATACTATCTTTTAATTTCATTTTTTCATGAACTTTTTGAAGTACCCTCATATATATACACACATACATATATATACATATATATATGCACACACACACATATATGTGCATATACATATATACCACATTTTCTTTAACCATTCATCCATCGATGGACACTTATGTTGTTTCTGTCTCTTGGCTATTGTGAATAGTGCTGCAATGAACATGGGAGTGCAGATACCTCTTCAAGATACTGATTTCATTTTCTTTGGATATATATCAAGTAGTGGGATTGCTAGATCATATGGTAGTTCTATTTTTAATTTTTTGAGGAGCCTCCATTTTTTATAATGACTGTACAAATTTACATTCCCACCTCCTCCTCACCAACACTTAGTATCTTTGTCTTTTTGATAATAGCTATTCTAATAGATGTGATGAGTTATTTCATTGTGGTTTTGATTTGTATTTCCCTGATGATAGTGATATTGGGCACCTTTTTACATACCCATTTGGCCATTTGTATGTCTTTGGAGAAATATCTATAGCCCATTTTTTATCTTTTTAAATTTTTTTATATTGAGTTGTTTGAGTTCCTTATAGATTTTGGATATTAACCCCTTATCAAATATATGGTTTGAAAATACTTCCTTCCATTCTGTAGGTTGCCTTTTTACTCCACTGATTTTTTTTTCTTTTTGCTGTGCAGAAGTTTTTTAGTTGGATACAATCCCATGTATCTATTTTTGCTTTTGTTGCCTATGCTTTTGGGGTCAGATCCAAAAAATCATTGCCCAGACCAGTGTCAAAAAGCTTTTCCTCTGTTTTTTTTCCAGGAGTTTTACTGTTTCAGGTCCTACATTTAAGTCTTTAACCCATTTTGAGTTGATTTTTGTATATGGTGTGAGGTAAGGGTCCATTTTCATTCTTCTGCATGTGGATATCCAGTTTTCCCAGAGCCATTTGTTGAAGAGACTTTCCTTTCCTCATTTTGTGTTCTTGGCACTCTTGTTGAAGATCAATTGACTGTAAATATGTGGATTTATTTCTGTGCTCTTTATTCCATTCCACTGGCCCGTTTTTATGACAGTATCATCCTGTTTTGATTATTGTAGCTTTGTAATATGTTTTAAAACCAGAAAATGTGATGTCTCCAGTTTTGTTCTTCTTGATGAATATTGTTTTGGCTATTTTGGGTCTTTTGCAGTTCCATGGCAATTGTAGGATTGTTTTTCTACTATTTAATTTTTTTTCAATCATTAGCCCAGGAATTGGTGGGTTTTATTCTTAGCCCTACCACTTAGTGATGATGAGAATTTGAGCCTGCACCTCTGTTTGCTCATATTTAAGATGGGAAAGTGCTACACAATTTATTAGATGGCTATGGGCATTCAATATGAAACAATCATTTGGTAGTTTCTCAATAAGTGCTAATTCCTTTCCTCCTCTTCTTTTAATGAATGGAAAACTTTTAAATTTAATTTCTGCTTGACTAAGTCAAATTTTCTTGGGTTCAGTTCTTTTTAAAAAAATGTTTCTGAAAAATACAAGTTCATTAAATCTGGCTTTCAATAATTTGCTCAAGGATTCAGTATCTTTTACTCCTCTTATGAACATTCATTCATATTGTACAGTACTGTGAGTGTAGGAGATATTGGAGATTGGGGTGGACATGAACTATAAAATTCTTTTGTCAGTCTTTGTTCTCATTTATTTATTTTTCTAAAAAATGAGGGCATAATAAAAACATAGATATTCAAGAGTTTTTATGATTTGACATTAAGTTAATTGAGTTTGGTCATATATAACCACCTCACTGTCTATCTATCTATCTGTTTGTCTGATATTTATATGTATCTAACATGCATCTAAATTTATCAAGTGTCATGAAGCTGTGCTTTGGGCACAATTTGATTATGTCCATATGTTCATTAGTTGTTTCATAGCATTTGCAAACTTGAATTGAACATCATTTTGAGAATGGGAAGTTTTAAAATTCATAAAGAAATGAAGAGAGGATGTTTCTACATCCTCTACATCAGCATCTGCTAAGTCACTGTGACCTCTACTCTTGACCTCAGATCTGGAAGTGGTCACGGTCACGGGAGGATTCCTTGATCGATTTTATCATTCCAATCAGTAACAGCCTGTGGTTGTGAAAGTGCCTTCTCCAGGGGTTCCTACATGGACAGGGAGCTCAGGAGGAGCCCTAAGTTGGAAGCTGCTGTGGGACAAGTAGGTACACCATGTATCTATCAGATCCAAGTGGCCGCATAGGACTGGCTGAGCTGGGAGACTGAGTAGCTCACAAGAACATGATGCCTGTGAGGGCTGAACTGAATACTGTGAATTCTTCTCATACTGAGGGTTTTCAGACTGCAGGTCATGAGCCATTCATAGGTAATGAAAACACTGAGTGTGCTGACTAGCATTTACACAAAGGAATAAATAGAAAATATCCAAGTGGATCTCCTGTAGTGAGTCTGAGTATTATTTCATTAAAACTATATTTCAGTTGTGAGTATGAGTGTATGTGTATTATAGGCCATGACATAAAATGCAGCTCTTACTCTAGGTCAAGGTCACAGAAGATTGAAACGCCCCTGTATTGGCCATGTGTACCCTAGTGGAGGTGGTTGGACAGGCCTTCATCCCATACAATCCATGAGTGTCAGATTTGAAAAGTACCAGACAAATGATGTGCTAATATTGTCCAACATTCCTCCATGTGCTTTTGGAACAGAAGCAGGGAGAAAGATGATGACTGGAGAGGGTAACAACGGAGCAGAACGGCAGTGTGCTGGGGCTGATCCGCATGGGGCACCTCCTGGTGGACACCACTGCTCATCTCGATCGACTGCTTTCCTGCCTGTCCTGAATACACGGCCCCAAATGCCAGAATGCCCAGCTTTCTTCAAACTGGTGCTAACTCTACATGTTTTTATTTAATGTTCACATTTCCAACAAAATCCTGGAGTAATTTCAACCTCAATTCCAGACATCAAGGTATGCAATCCTCCATCCTGGACTCAAAGGAGCTAATCAGGTTAGCGTGAAAAGAATCTAGTCTAGGGAACCCCGACGGGAGACAGGAGGGGCCCTCTGTTGCCACCTCACACCCCTCAGTGTGTGTCTTTGGCTGGTCATCTCCCGTCCTAGCACCTCTTTTCCTAAGCCACAGACTGAGGGGTGGGTCTACTCTAGCCCATCCCTAACTTCCCTCCCAGTTGCAACCCTTCCCGTCTGTAGCCACGTGAGTTCTCTTTACGTCTAGGAAAAGCAGGTTCCTTCTACTTTCTCACTGTCTTGCATTTTCTGCGTGAGTGTGGTTTAAACTACAGGCTTACTCCTGTCTCTGGGGCAAGATAAGCTTCTGATGGCTGGTAGTAATATACTTCTACCTGGCAACACATCGAAGCCATATGTGCTGCTTTGGGGATTGAATAAATACCAGGAGTGATTTAACTGGGTGGAATGGGGGAGGTTGTCTACACTTACAAATTATTTAGTATTGATAAGCCATTTTTTCAACCAACACTCCCATTGTCTGTTAACTCAATTAATCCCATTCAGTTTAGACAAACCCCACAGATCTTGGTTCCAAGATTAAAACAAAAACAAAAACAACCTAATAAAAGCCATAGAATATCAGGCTAGTGATCTCTCATGTCAGTGTTTGTCTCTGACATGGGTGCTGGTGAATATTATAGCTTTCCTATATGACACTGATCTCAAGGACTAGCAATGGCTGCAGAATATTCCCAACTTTCCCTTAAGAACCTATTAAGAATGAGGTCTATTGTGCATAAATTTATTTGAATCCATTTTTAATGTATTTGTAATTTCCCTTGATACCTTAACATAATTTGCTCCATATATTTACAACTTCGAGTAGTAATCAATATTTACTTCTATTTGTCACCAAGACAACCTCCCTCAAACTTTAAGGAGTCTCTAAAAGTTCCAAGATTTGTGACTGCCAGGCCCTTCCTTGATGTCACTGTCCTGTTTCCTCTCAGACACTTCTTGGGTTGAGGAGACCCCCTGAGCAGGGCCCTCCCGTGGTGGAAGCTACTCCATCCTGGGACCACGGGGTTGTTTGCTTGCACGGTCCTGTCTGGATTTCAGTTGCATGCTCTTCTTGATGCTTGCATGCAGACCTGTCCACAGTGTTCTAGAGACAAGCCATGATTTTGTTGAAATCCCCTCTTTTGGAGTAATAACTTCCTTGTGCTTTTTGAACCAGGTTTCTTTAACATAATGATTCAGAGTAATATTTAGGTTATCTATAAACTCATATAAATTATATTCAGACCAAAACAGAGCTCATGCTTCACCAGAGGGTGCCCCTAGTCTAACCAAATTAGCAAAATAATTCACTGTGAATCTCTCTAAGAGAGCTCCCTACTTGTAATAATCTCATATTCTAGTTAGAGAAACCATATAACCATATATGTATATATATATATATATATACAGTGGAGAAAAAAGTAGTGAGCAGAGCTATTTATTACTATGAGTGCCTATGCAGTGACATAATTGTGGGAGAATTAGAAAACCAGACTGTAACTTGTGAAGTTCAAATTAACTTGAAAAGGTCAGAGAAGAAAATGTCATGAAGGAGGCAGGGTTTTAGCTAGGTCTTAGGAGAGATGGCACAGTATAAATCAACGATACGATTCACAAGATCAGACAAAGAACATTTAGTGGGTGTTTTCTAACCTTCATTACAACAACTGAAGGCAGGAATGATCATGTCCAGTGCTCATGATGGGGAATCTGAGGTTTGGGGAGACTGAGAATCTGCCCGAGGCCTGGTGCTGCCCAAGGCCTCTGGGCCAGTGACATGTGGAGCCTGCTGCCATGTACTCGTGTTGGGTGCAGAGTTCAGAGCAAACCTTTGCCTGACCTGTCTGGCACTGCCCTTCCTGAATTTTCCCTGATCTTCCCAGCTTCTGTCATATTGAATTGCTTTCCCAGTTACGGTCTTGCTGCCCCTGTGACCTGGGCCTTGGCTCTGCCCTCTAGTTTGGATCTTTGCAGACTTTTCCCTCCCAGCACACACCTGATGCATGGCCACCACCATGTCAGGGCTGCCAGGCCCCCCAGACTTGCTGCTGGAACCTGAAGTTGGCTCCAGACGTGGATCTCAGCCTTACTGGATGCTAAAGTCACTGCTTTCTCTCTCCCCACACACTCTCCCAGAGGAATGCCAGGGCCCTTCCGGCAAGGGGAGGAGTGGCCGGGGGTCTGCGGCCTGTCCCTTTGCTTATGGCACTGGCCTTTTGAGCCATGCTTGCTGATAAAAACTTCCCAGGAGCCGCTGAAGTGGAAAAGTGCTGTATATCTTTATTTTTCCTGAATCAAATACAATCTGACTTAATTTCTCATGCTGCGAGCTTAGTGAAAACTTCCATCTCAGTCTTTTTTGGGGACTTTCTCTCCCTGCAGCTGGCTCTCCCCTCCCCCATGCCACATTTGTCCTGTACAAACTGGAGACTGTGCTGATGAGGGGCCTGGGCAGGAGGGAGCCTCTGCACCCCCACAGCAGTCTGCCAGCTCCTCAGTCCATTTAGAGGTGGGCAGTTCTTGGGGCACTCCAGGGAGATCCCAAGGCCCCCGTGGGTACAGCTGGACCCTCACTCATACCGCTGTCTCCTCCTGGGCACAGGCAGCACAGCTTGAACTGCAGGCGGGTTGGGGTTATGCGACTGGGTTCTGGCAAGTGGGACACAGCACAAGTGATGTAGGCCATCTCCCAGAGTGGCTGTAAAGTCCCTTGTGTGATCCTTGAGGCCAGCTCCGTCCACTAGAACTTTCTGCAACAATGGAAATGTTCCATATCTGCACTGTCCACTATGATAGCCACAGCCCCATGTGACCAAACACCTGAATTTTAAATTTTATTTAATTTTAATTAACTTAAATTTAATTAGCCACATGTGGCTGGTGACTACCACATTGGGCAGTACAGATCTATATTGTCTTTCTTCTTGTTCTGCAGTGACCTTGGATGCCATGTGTTCTGGAAGGAATAGCTACAAGATTGAAGCAGACTGCCCGAGAAAGTGGCCCTCCTTGCAGCAGCTTGACTCACTTTATCTGTCGTGTGAAGCCTCAGAGGTTTCAGGGTGTGTTTGTTAATGCAGCATAACCTGTCCTATCCTGACCACCACAGCTCCTAAGGCCCATGGGTACCCTCACTGCCATCCTATCCAAGTCACCTTCCAGCCCAGCAATCGAGCCAGTGCCGGCCCCAGGACACGGGAGCCCACACCAGCCCCTTTCGTATTCCTTCCGTAGCCAGTCCCTTTTCTCCTCGCCTTTGGACTCTCCAGACTTCATCTGCACCTACTCTGCTGCAACAACTTGGCTTAGTTGTCCTCAGTGGACCTAGACCTTGGGGAATAAATATTTTGGTCTTTTTCCTCCTGGGCCCTGCCTGGCAACTTCTCCTTTTTCAGCTCTATTCTTCCCTAATGAGTCTGCCATAGTCAAAAACAAAACACAAACTTTCTCAATCTGTACTGTACTGTATTAAATTATTAATAAATCATCTAGCTTTAACTACAGTTACAAAACTCTGGAAGTGGAGATAAGGGAAGAAATTATTTTCCTTTATTCATGCCAAGTTGGCACTTCGGTCAAAAGCCCGAGCTCCTAGCATGGGAAGTTCCACAGGAACTATGTTACATGTGTTGCCCAGCTGGGCAGCTGCAGGAGCTCGGCTCTTGCCCCACACCCACCCAGCTCCCGAACCAGCACCCACAGACATATGTCACCCACAATGCTCCAGGAAGAAATGCATTTTTACAGAAATCCTCAGCAAAGTTTCTGGGAGAGAGGGAGAAGCAAAATTTCAGCTTGTACCTCACAGTGGATTAGATTCCCCATCACACCTTTCTTTCATTGCCTCTGCCAGGTTGTGCTTGCTGCCAGCTGTGTGTCTTCTCTCCTGTGACTCACACGTTGGGCAGCCCCGGAAAACTCCCGCTAGCCTCCTGAGCAAGTCTGCATTCTCCTGACCCGAGGGGCCCTCCCATGGCAGCATGACGTCACTCTGTGCCAAACAGCCACGGTATTTCCTGGTGAAGGGGCTCAGCCGCCAGCCACTATCCACTGTGGCAGGTTCACAAAGACAAAGGGAAGAAAAAGACACAACAATCACAACAATATGCTGAACCTTCTAAGAGAACAGAACTGATGTTGCCAGGGGTGGGAAAGGGGGAGAGGGAGGAATTGGTCACGGGCCCGAAAATCGATTACAGTGTGTAATGATAAATATGCTAATTATCCTGATTTGAACATCACATATTGCACATGGCTATTGATATTCAACGCTGTACTCCACAGATACGTACAATCAACTGTTTCAATAAAAATAAAATAAAATAAAAACGTGAGACAATTAAAAAAAGACAAATAGTGCTTTCGCCCTACTGTCAGGAAGGGTCACAGTGTGAAGCCACAGCCAGCCATCTGCCTTGTCTTCCCTTGCAGTGTGTCTCCTGTAATCATTCCACGCAGGGACACTGCTCCTGGTCAGCGGCTGCAGCTGACTTAATCTGAGCTCGAAACCCTGACCTCTGATGGGGCTGCCTTCCTCGCCAGCCTGGGTTCTCCCCCAGCCACAGCCGGGTCCCACCGCCCTGGCCTTGCGAGCTGCAGCTGTGACTGCAGTGGGGGCAGGAAGCTGTGGGGCTGGCGCTCATTGTCCCCAGAGGCAGCTGCCACATGAGGGGTTCAAAGCAAACCTTCCTCTGCTCTCATTCTGGAGTCCCATGTGTTTTTCCATCCGCCTCTATTATCCCAAGCGCCTTAGTTTTCCTCTTGATCCAAACCAAACACTGTTTATCAGCCGTCGGAAGGACTTTGCGATGTGTCTGCCCACAGTGCAGGGCTTCCTGTGTAAGTGTGGCCCCGCTCCAAGGTGGCAGGATAAGCCTTCAGGGCAGACCAGACAGTCTTAAAAGAGAATTGTCTCTGCTGGGGCCACGAGACAGATCTGGCCTTTTTCTCCTGAGTCACTGATCCCCAGAAGGCCTCAGATGTTAACTTCAAAGCCTGGAGTAACTGAACGTTTCTCAGGGAGGACACGGTTTGCATTGAGGGACTCAGTAAGTAACAAGAGGAGTGATTACTGCCGAGCAGGAAGTCTTAGAAACACACATACTTCTGAAGTTATTCTGAACATGAGAAAGCCCTTACAGTCCCCTGGACCTGCAGGAGGCTGGCGTGGCCGTCCCCACCATCACCCTTTGGAGACAGCCCTGTTGTGAGCAGAAGCTGGGACTGGCTGGAGACCTCCTTCCCAGCCCAGTGTCCCACTCACCAGGCATGTAATTTTGTCAAGTTTCCTTACCTGCCAGGGTCTCATGTCATTATGGTCTGTCACCCTGTGTACTACCCAGATAATTGGGGATTCTGAAGAGTGCTTACTGGATGGGCCAGAATATGTGGATGACTAGGGCCACATACCCAATGGTAGACATGTTATAAAGCCATCCCACGGTGTAGGGGTGGCCCTGGGCACTGGGAGTACAAGGACTACCACGGACCATCTTTGCCCTGGAGGAGCTCAGTCTTGTAAAGGAAATCTGCATTATGATTTGCTGTGTAAGGGGCACACTGCGAGCACAGAGTGCATGCGGACGCACACAGAGGGGCTGCCCTGCTGTCCCTGCCCGGGCACTGGGGCAGCTTTGTGGGGAGATTTGCTCTACCTCTCGGAGAAGGACACTTCGCCAGGCAGAGAAGGGGCAGGGGGAGGGCACTGAGGAATGAGTCCCAGGAAGAGGGGACCACCTGGGCACGGAGAACTGTGCTTGGAAAATGCCCATCACCTCCCCACTCGCCTGCAGCGCTGCTCCCTGGCCTTGTGCCACACGAGCCCCTCTGGGTGTACCTTGCATGGGCCGGGCGTAGACATCTGATTTCAAAGCACCCAGGCTATAGCTCGCCAGGGTTCGTGACTTGTGGCCTGGATTGAGAAGATGAGCTGGCCAAGTCAGTCATGGATCAGGATTTTAAAATTGGGAAACCAAGAGACTGTTGCCAGTTATCCAGGGGAACCGAGGGTGAGTTTGCATGAAAGGAGGGGCTGAGGCCAAGTGTTGGGGTTGGGCTGAATTAGGGGTTCCCAAAGTTGTGCTGGAGCAGGAGCTCTTGGAGAGCAGAGGAAGACACAGAGACGAGGAAGGAGCCCTGTGCAGGGAAGGGGAGGCCACAGGCGCCTTCTTCCAGCCCCTTCCTGCGAGACCCCAGGAGGGGACATGCCTCCAGGCCTGGAACGTCCTGTTTTCAGGCCCTGTTTTCAGATTGGGATTCCTTTCTTTCTTTTGGTTTTAATCTTATAAAGTGAAAAAAATCATAATTGTACAGATAAAACTGTAACAGACATCACGTAACCATCACTCAGAACTAGCAAGTGTTAGAAATTTGTCATTTTTCTTTAGATCTATACTATCAAAGGATACAGAAATCATGACTAAAAACAAAAGTTGAATATTCTTTTTTTCCCTTCCCTGATCCCTCATTCTCTTTGCAAGAACAACCATGAAGAATTTGGCATATCTCCATGAATATTGCACGTAGGGGCAATGCCTGTAGCTGGAGAGAAAAAGGACCCCCAGAGGTCCCAGCAAGCTTCCAGGCAGGTCTCACCAACTGGAGTCACGTCTCGTGGCCACTGCAAGGCAGGAGGAGGCTGTGACAAATGCAGTGTGTCATGTTGTGGTTGTGTGTTTATTTTTAATCTGTTAAGATGAAAAGAGACAATGCATTTTGGGTGGCAGCAAGTGGGTTTTGCCAGTGAGATGCACGTATTATCGATTTACTGTTGTGGTCTGGTCCATTCTACAATTTTTCTGTTTCTCTTTAGGGTTCACTAAGAGAAATCCCCACTGCCGTTAGCCTATGAGTGCATTTATTTGTATGGACTCTGCTGAGAATCCAGGGTGTTTTTTCACTTCCAGAACTTCTGTCTCCAATTATGGAAAACCCGCCTCCTTCCCACTGCCACAGTTTGCTTATTCTGGAACACCCCACTCTGTCCCACAAGCCACTTTGCTTTCTCGTTTATGTTTTCCATCCTTTTGCCCCTTGTAGTGTATTCTTAGTGATTTCTTCAGAGATATATTCTGGTTTAATTACCTGTTAAATTGTGTCTAGTTTTCTGCTCAAATACGCATGATGTTGTTTTAAACTTCAATGATTTCGGTTTTCATTTCTGCCCTTTCAGTTTGGCTGTTTCCCTTCTGACTTCTTTTCCACAGGGTTCCACTCTTGCCTTGTAACATCTTTTTCTTCCTTCATCTCTTTGAACTTTGGAAAACATTTATTTTATAAGTAAGATTAGCTGTGAGTCTATAACTGCTGAAACAGCTGGTGCTTCTGCAGTTCCCCTGTTGTGTGTGTTTGAAATTTTCCACCGCCGTGACTTAGTGGCAGTGCTCATTCTCCGTGTCCTCTGGGTTGTTCTCTTTTTTTCCCTCATTCCCAGGGTGCCTGTGATCTGCCTATCCTCCCTGACACTCACTTACCTGTGTCACTTGTGACTACTCACTGAGATTCTTCTGTGGCAGGGCTGCTTTCTGTGGGACATGCTGATGGCCTGGGCTCAGGACGTGGCCCCACGGGAAGGTTGTGTGCTTGCCTCTGCCTGGCCCCAGGGATCTCGCTGTTTAGCTTCTCTTCTCCGACTCCCTGCATCAAGTGCAAAGGCCAAGTTCGAGCTCTGTACACACACGGCATAACCCGAGGGCTCTGATTTCTACCACGTAGTGCTTTTTCCAGCCATAACCTTTAGAACTTATCTTCAATAACAGAATTTATGTAGTTCTTTGCTCAGCCCTGTATGATTTCAGGCAGGTGGCTTTGTGCAGGTAGAGAGGTCCCCGCTCCCTCCTGTGGCCTCTTCCTCCTGATCTCACCTCATCCTACAGCTGTCAGAGCCCGGGGCCTCTGGCCATCCAAACCTACCTGTTCTAGCTCCCCATGGGTTTCATCTCTTACTAGCTGCTTTGAATTTGAGTTCCTTATTTCTGGCACTTGGGGATTTCTCTTAGTTTCAAACAGGTACAGAGATCAGAAAATCACCTTGTTACACTTTACTAGCATTCCATATTTTGGGGCCAGAAGGGCAAGGAGTGGCTTTGCAGTCAGCTTAGGTCTGCACTTGGCCCAATGTCATTGCTTTCCAAGGGCTCCTGGCATCCTGTGTTAAACTCCCCTTTCTACTAAGCTGGTGTGAGTACCTGTTCCTGGCAGTCCACGGGCTCTGACTTGGGCAGACGTGCCACAGGAGGGACAAGTGAGAGGCAGATGGTGAGCAGTTTGGTCCTTGCTAGTATAGCAAGAGCTGTGAGGCAGGTGCAGAGTGACTGACACGTGGGCAAGAGGCACGGCCAGCAGCACGTGGGGAGAACAAGGATTTGGGGCTGGGGGCAGGGGAGAAGAGGGGCAGAAAGACTCATGGCACATCCAGTGCGACAGTCCAGCAAGAGAACATGAAGTCACAAGCAAAGCCCGTGGGGATGTGGTCACTTAAGAGAAAAAGAGATTACAATTAGTGAGTATCTGGTCTGTCTACACTGCCACGTCCCTCTGTTTTCTCATGTGGTGTTTACAACTGTCCTGAGAGTCCCATATTTAATTATTACTCCACTTTACAGATAGAAGTTAGAAGCTTGGAGAGAGAAATAGTAGAGATTGCTAGTTATTGATCCTGGTCACACAACTGGAGTAAAACTGTGAGCTCAGGTCCCTGAAACCAAAGCCCACCGTGTTCTTTTCTCTATACAAGGTCCTTTAACAGGGAGTGGTGGCGGCCTGTATGTGACACTGAGGGAGCAGAAAGAGCAGGGACGGGATCTGGGGCTGCTGCTTGGGTGGCTGTCCCAGGGAGGCCGTGAACCGTGAGACAGAGCATGGGGGGGAGGGAGTCAGTGAGCTTCGTGCTGGGCCTGGGAGTCGTCCAGGTGGAGATTTCCATGGGGACGTGGAAACACGGCCGGCCGAGCCTTGGAGAGAGCTCAGCTGCAGATGCAAGTGTTGTCATCACTGGCTTATTGCTGGTGTGGAAACCAGTCTGTGAAGTGAGAAGGGAGTGCAGGTGTTATATGGCCACGTTACCATTCGAGGAGAGGTTACAGCGGAGCTAGGTGAGGTGTGGAGAAGAGCACTGGGAATGGCGGCAGGTGATCGATCCATGGGGAGTAGAATCTCAGAAATTAAAAGAAGAGGGTTTTTTGTTTGTTTTGGTTTGGTTTTTTAATTAAGAGGGAGTTTTCCATACTAACAAATGCTAGGAAGATCAGATAGGATGTAGACTGAAAAGAAGACATTGGATCTGCCAATTAGGGGGTCATCGATGACCTTTGCAATGACAGAGAGAAGGAGTGATTAATGCTGCCTGGAGCAGGCTGGAGGAAGGTTCCAAGGGAGAGTGGACATTCGAGCTGGACCGTGAAGTGGCAGTGGGTTGTGCCAGGCAGAGGAGGCCAAAGGGCACTTCAGGCAAAGGGAACAATGTGAGGAGAAAAGGAAAACCCAAACTAACAGAGAATTTGGAATTCAGTTAGAGCTCCTTGGATTTTCACAGGCAATGTAAGTAGTCAGACTAGCTTATTAGATCATGTTTTACTTTATGTATTTTGGGGGATCTTATGGTTTCTATTTCCACTGTAGACACAATACTTGATATTGGGAAATATGATTGGTGTCTTCCAAAGAGACACATGGTTCAATCCCTTATGAGAACAGAGTTCTAACAAAATAGGGTAAGTGGGAAGACTCTGTAAATACATCTCATAGGACATGCTGTGATTTGAAAGGGTCATAAATGCTAGAGGTGGTAACAAATAACACTTAAATGCTCAGAGGCTTAACACCATGAAAGTTCAGTTCCCACCCACACAGAGTCGAAGGGGTCCAGCAGCTCTTCTGGGCAGCTCTCTTCCACACAGTGACACAGAGATCTGTGTTCCTTCCGCACGTGCCCTGCAGTCCTGTGCCCTTCATCCCCCGCCGTGAGGACAGGAAAGAAGCCATAGGCAGACCTCACCAGCTACTTGATCACTCAGGCTGGAGTGACGCCTCACTGCTGTTCACTCTCTCTAGGCCACACTCAGTCAAATGGCCAACCCAACTGCAGGGATCCTGGAAATCGTGCGTGAGCCCGTTGGTATTGGTGAGCGCTAACCGTATGTGCCTCATGGTTATTTGATTGTTAAAATATTGATCGTCAAAATATTCCTGCTTCCCTTGGAAAATGTTAATGGCTTTAGGCATTGTCTGTTTTCTACATCTTGCAGTTAATTTGGCCCTTTGATTCGGGGCCTAACATCTCAGTCTGTTATTAAAGACAGATTTTCAACTTGTCAGAACTCTGCCCTGAGACTGTGAGCAACTCGGGTACAGGGTTAAGGATCATAGAATTGTGTTTCTAGGTGTTTGCCAAAGTGAACTGAATTCTCTAGGAGAATTCAGTGCAGTGGGTCAGGGTGAGTCGTGGGTGGCAGCGTGGAGCACGACACGGTGAGGGGACGTCTCCGGGGAAGAGCCGTGTCCACCCACGGCTGAGCACGAAGGAGAACAGATTTCACATCAAAAAGGCACAATATCACGACCTTATCTTTGCATATTCAGCCAAGGACACCTTAAATTTTTGTGTGGATAATATTATAAAAATAATAATAGAAATTTTAAGAAAGAAAAAAGCTATCCATAAGTCATTCCTTTTTCATTTTCCTGTGTCTCCTTCCAGCCTGTCTCAGTGCACGTGCAGCATCCCCTGTGGTGAAGCTCCCGTGTGCCACCCGCTCCTTGCCCCACCTGTCCCCTTAGCTGCACACCCTGCGTGCTCTCGCTCTGCTCACGCATCCTGCTCACACAGACTCTCCAGTCCCTGACCTGTCGAGGCCTTTTCTACCTCACGATGTTTGTAGTTGACGTTCTCGGGGATGGTCATTCTTCACTTGGCTGATTCATCCTCATTTTCAGGTCTCAGCTCGACTGTCACCCCTTAGAGGGGATTTGCCTGAATACCCCATGAAAAACACCCTCCCGTTCCTCCGCATCACTCCATGTCACAGCACCACATGTATTTGCATCGTGGCATTTTTCACAATCTACATATTTCTTTCATTCTTTATTTAGGCTTTTGTTTAACTACCTCACTACAGTGTGAGCTTCCATAGTAATATCACTATGCATGTAACCTTTCCTCTTTTGTGAATTTTTCCTGTGAGCTCTTTCCCTGGATAAATTCTTGGGATCGAGATTATTGAATCGAACGTTGTGAACATTCTCATGGTTCTTGAAACATGGTTGCCTTATTGTTCTTCAAAAGTTGTACAGATCCACACCCCTGCCAGCAGGATGTGTTTGTATCCATGTTATCACAGCCCAGGTCACTGTCAGTATGGGAGACACACACACACACACACACACACACACACACACACACACACACACACACAGGATCATGTGAAATTTGGCAAGGTGACTAAGCATATTCAAGTATAAATTTATGAATTATTAGAGATTAATAAATATTTTATTTAGTATGAGATAAAATCTTGTCTCTTAGATTCTTCAAGCCAAACTTTCAAGATAATATTCTCCCTTACTATTGTTTTTTAAAAACAGTTCTCTGTCCCTCCTGTAATAAAAAACCTTGTCAAGGGTCACGAAGACAGGCAAAACGGGTGCAGCTGTCCTGAAAACCACGTCCCTCTCTCTGCCATTCTCCTGCCTGTGACCCTTGACCCTCAGAGTAGCTCATCTGCAAACTGGAGGCTGAAAATGCCTTTAAGTGAGTAGAATATGTGGTGAGTTGTAGTCCAGCGTCACTGAGTTTGTGCACTGTCAAAATAGTTTAGATTTATAGAAAATGATTAGTCTCTCTGAGGCTCTAAGCAGAGCATTAAGTACAGTTCCTACAATGTTCAGAATGGCCAGAGACGTGCTATTTTACAACTAATAAGAAGCGAGGATGCCTTCCCCTGGCAAGGTTCTAGCTCTCCAGGACAAGAATGAGTGAAGAAATGAATGAATAAATAAATAAATATCATTAGAGCGCCTTGCACAGCCCAATAGCAGTAAGGGGCTAAGACCTGCAGGAGTATGTCTAACAACGTTTGCACCTGATGTCCAAAACAAGGGACGAGGGGCCAGCCAGTTAACTCGTTGTTTAGAGCACAGTGTTATAACACCAAAGTCAAGGGTTAGGATCCCCATACCAGTCAGCTGCCCCCCGCCCCACCAAAAATTAAAGGTATTCAAAATGAGGGACAAAACAAAACCAAAAAATAGAAACCCTGAGGTTGAGGCCAACCTTGTGATTTCTGTGAATTTAACAAGCATTTCATAGTCAGGTATGGTGTGGTAGGGAGGCTGAGGGAACAGAGACACAGGGATGCCCTGTGGGAAGCATTTTCCTTCCCTGGTTTCCTGCACACTCATGGTTAATGAAGGGTTAGTAATGCCTGGCTTCCAGCTCCCAGGAGGTGACGGAAATAGAGACTCAATGCAGTGACCCTGAAATGAGAATCTGCAGCCAGAGGAAGGAGGCGGTTTGGCAGAGGAGGTGAAGGCTGAGCTTCTCGGCCCTGCTCTGCCCCCAGCCTCCCACGTGGCCATGGAAGCCACTCAGCTCCTCCGTGAACTCGGTGGCCTCTTCTGTACCATGTGGAGGATGGACTATGTCCATGGGTTTGCAACCATCTCTGATAAAACCTGAGGTTTTTCAAACTACCCGAAGAAAGCTTTAATTCTGTCTGCCTTGATGTTTCTATAATTTCACCTGACGAAAGTTTTGTCTTTGTTTTTTGTTTGCTTGTTTGATTTCTCATAAAAAAAAGAAAGTTGATAAACCATCGCAGCAGAGCATCTCTGGTGATTTCCCTACCTAGCATTTTCGGATATTAGAGACACTCCAGCTCTGCTGCGCTCAGGAAGCCCAGCAGGCCAGGGGCCGGCCTCCTTCCCTCTGCCTTCCTTCTCTGCTCTAGCGTGTCTCTCCTCAGTGCGACCCTGCTTGGGACTGGAGGGAGAGGCCTGCCCATGACAGCTGCAGGACCAGCAAAGGCTCAGAGGCCCGTGAAAACGGGGGGTCTCCCTAAGAGGGAAGTGACATTTAACATGTCACATTAGCCTGTGACAATGAATCCTGCCCTTCACAAGAGGGTCTAGAAGAAATTATGGGGTGAGCCTACATACATTTAGCACTCCTGAGCTCTCCTGTCTCGGGTTCACAGCAGACGTCTGTGAGAATCCACATTTGCTCTCTGCTTGGGCAGAGGCCTGAGCTTTAGGTCTTAATAGCAGTCTCGGAAGGATTCGGGTGGTGCTGACACCGATAAACACACATGCAACCTGTGAAGATTTTTAGAAGACTTAAAAAAATTAAAATATTTCCCACCATTCGATTTTAGATCTTAGATTGAGTCTGTTGTTCCACACACTATGTGGGAGGAAGTACACTCGGAACCATGGAGAGAACATCGCAATTTATCACCTGCGCTTTGGAAAGAGCCTTGCTGATGTCATCATAACATCCAAGGCTGCAGGGTCTGCTCCGTAAGCTGGGAGGTGTGGTGTTTCCACCTGGCCCCCTGTTGCATGAAACACCTTGGGAAGGACAGGAGAGCCCTGTGCTGGCAGCGCCTCTGCTTTCTCACTCCTTTCAGGGTGGGCTGGTTTGCCTGATATGCCCTGGTTTTCAGTAGGGGTTTTAGAATGCTCAAGGGGCTAGTGACAGTGAAACTTGGATATTTTTCCTCCCCCACAAAATGCTTAAGTAAAAATTCCGAGGCTGTATCTGTTTCCAGCTAGAAGGAAACAGTCTGGGAGCACTGCTTACCCGGGAGCCTCGTTGCAAGCCAAGGACTTAAGGGGAGGCTTCCAGAGGGTCCACCTGGGGACCCTGAGCCCTGCCCAGCAAAACTGGCAGCTCTGCCCCTCCATCACCACCAAATAAATAACAAGTCCTCAGGTTTTAAGATGCAATTCTGCCATCCCCCATGCTACTGACATATGATCAATGTTTCCCCAGTGCAGAGTCTGTATCAATTAGCAGGCAGTGTTTTGGGGTGCCCTTGGTTTTTGAAGGATCAAATTTTACATCAGATGAGAATCTGCTTGTATTCCCTGGATCTTACCATTGAAACTCCATTATAGCCAGGTATTGTTTGAAGCACAGAAATGCTACTGAAATAAATGGTTTGACCTCTTTTTGAAGGGAACATATGAACCTAGTCAAAGGTGAATTTGTTGATGCAGGCATCGAACTTTTCCACACTTCTGGTCTCCCTCCCTCTTGAAATGGATTGCTTACCCCAGAAAGAAATGACTTGAAAGTCATTTTCATCCAGAGAACCTGTTTCTTTGTTTTCTTGTAGGGCTCCTGCTGCTCCTGAAGTCTTGACAGCTGTAGCGTCCCCTCGCTGTCACTCATGGATTTAGTTCGGAATCATTACATTCTATACTTGACAAAGTCTCTTTGGGGTGGGGGGTGACACACGATTCTCCCTCTGCAGGAGCCACCAGCCCACTGAGAGGGTGCAGGGACAAGGGCCCTGCTCTCCAGCATGCTTTCTGATGATTAGAACCAGCCCACAGCTCCAGAAATGTTCCCCAAATACCGCTGAGGGCTAAGCCTGTCAGACATGCATCAATCAATACCGTGTTTAACCTTCATAACAAGGTGAAAGACAGTTGCTATTGTGATCACCCCCACTGCGGACATCCAGAACGTGGGTTCCCAGGAGACAAGAAACTTGCCTCAAGCAGACAATGCGATGCAGCTGGGGAGTGGCTGGATAAAGCTGCCCATACGCAAAGGACATCTTCCAGGGCCACGGCTCTCTGGAGAGGCAGATTTGCAGGGATGGAGAGTCCCAGGCTTGGGGACTGACTCTTCATTTACTAGCTGTGCCATTTTGCCTCTCCAGATGTCCTTTCCCTGTCCATAAAATGGGGGCAATAATACTCCCTCTGACAGGGTTCTTATGCAGATAACATATTACGTAATAAATATTTATTGAATGTAAAATGGTTTTAGATGCAAAATGCAGGCTATGTAATCTCTTTAAAAAGACAGCTTGGGGGGGAGGGAGGAGGGAGGGAGGTTTTGGTGATGGGGAGCAATAATCAGCCACAATGTATATCGACAAAATAAAATAAAAATAAATAAATAAATAAATAAATTATAAAAAAAAAAAAAAGACAGCTTGAAGGAAACATGCTTAAAGACCTGACAGATAGGGACACAGATTTCATCTTGTCTATATTCGCAGTTGTATATGTTTTAAAAGGCTTTCAAGCACTCATCGTTAACTCATGCAGATGTTGCCCTGGGAAACCATAATCGAAGAGTCAGGTGCACATGGAGGAGGAAAGCGGTGGCCAAGCCCCAGCACCTGGGTTTCTAAAGCAGCTAATTACCGGAGTTGATCTTGATCGAGAGAGACAGTGGCGTTCACGGGGCTGTGGCAGGGAGAGAACTTACTTTGCCGAATGAATTATGAACACAGATGCCTTCAGTGTGAGTTTGGTGGGTCAGTTTTGCCCTTCGGAAACTAGACTCCCCTTTATTTATAAGGTGATGTTAATGCTGGGCGTGCAAAGCTATTTATAGACTATGGTGGACATCTCTCTCTCTTTTTTACTCCTTCTTCCAGTGCGCAGAGAAATCCCCAGTTTATAAATCTCCAAGAGGGGCAGAGCCACAGATACTCACTGTCCCACCTCCCTAGGAGCTGGAGCATAAGAAACCAACTGAAGCCAGGCTGGATTTTGAATTGGGATGTAGGGACACGGGACAGAGGGCAGAGACTCCTCCCTGGAGAGCAGCAGTGTCAGCAGGTTGGAAATGGCACTCAGGGTCCCATGCCAGGTGGCCGAGGGTCAAGCCCCAGCTTGTGGTGCTTGGCGGTGAGGGCTGTGTCCTCGCCAGCCATGCCTGGGGTATGATTTGAGGTTTCAATAAATTCATGTGCTGCTCAAATAAGCCGATAGCTTTCTGTGCTTACAATGAGCAAGTCTGACTAGGCATTGTCTTATTGAATTAGTTAATTTATTTATACAGCTTTTCTCTTTTTCCTCTGTGTACTTCCCATGTAGTCCATGACCCATGACTTGAAAACGTTGCCTCTTTTGCAAACTATTGAGCCAACATTTTTTTTCTTCATTTTTATACTTGTCTTCTATTTGCAATCAAATACTAGCAGAAATTGCTCACGTTTGGAGATGAACTACACTGACAGCCCACTGAGTTCAAATTTCCCTCCTGAGGGTGACTGGAAGCGACCTGCCTCCCTCCCTCATTTAGGCTGTCCCTTGTGCCAGCCCAGGCCCGGCCAACGTGGGAGCATGGCTCAGAAGTGGCCGCGGTGGATTTGTATCTTGCCTATTCTTTGCAGAGCCATCAGGCTGTGCAGGCACAGCGTGATCAGTTTGCCAATCCTTACGACATGACATCAGGCAACATATATTATGGATTCAAATTTGGCTGCTAATATTTTTCATTTCCTTGTGTTAACTAAGAGGCTGGGTTGAGACTTTTAAAGTAATTTGAAACAGATTAAAAAGGCTTCTTTAATCTTTTTCGTGACTTTACTGCGTTTACCAGGAAGATAGAGAAATGTACACACAGCGTGGTGCTCTCACATCTAACGAAAGGTTTAGTAATTTCCTCAGTCTCCACAGCTTGACTCTAGTCTCTCCTCTGTCACTAATCAGGCCAGTTCTCCTTTACCTTTAGTGAATTTATGTACCGTAGCCAGGGCAGAAACTTGAACCTGGTCGTACTCCTCCAAGGCAACCAGGCGCTCTGGACAGACCCCGCAGTGCAGCGCAAACAATCGGCCGCACTCGGAGAAGAACGTGGCCCTTGGAGCCTCGGGAGACTTAAAAGCAAAGCCGGGTTTCCCATGCCTTTATGTTTTATGAGTGTGGGGAAATGGTGGCTGTTTACTAATTATCAAAGCTGTTTTTATGACTTCCCCAAAGGAAAACAAAAAAGGAAAGGATCCCAGTGTGTGCTGTGAAGGCTGGGATGAAAGAGTGACCTTCGGTGCTCTTGGGGAACTGCATGGTCTGTAGAAGTGGAAAATAAAACTCGGAATGCATGTTCAGGAAAGCAGGAGGCTTTGAAGTTGGAAACCAAACAGGAACAGCTGTCGTGATTGGTGCGGTGCACGCTCAGCCTGACGTGACAGACCTGTCCCACACACTGTCCCCGATGCCCAGTGGATGGCTGGGAGCAGTGAGGACCCCTTCCTTTCTGTGGGGGTTTCTGCTGGTGTCTCTTGACATTCAGCTCCTGATTCGCGAAGGGCACAGAAAACAAGCCAAAGACCACAGAGCATCTCAGTGTCCGCCCCGGAGGAAATATCATGGCATGTTCTCCACACAATAAGCCTTGCATAGAAGCCCCAGATATAGGAAAACAGAAGCAGAGAACATGTCGTTACTGTTGAAAATTTAATTATAATGACTTAAAACTATCAATCAAGTTTGACTGGAACAAAAACACTTCTGCCTTTTTAAGCTTCTGAGAACTTGGGATTGGCAGCCAGGAGAAAAATATTTTCATCATGGAAATTTTTATATTCACATTAGGATCTACGTATTAGGTAAAATGCCATCAATCATTGTCAGAAATTAGCATAAAATATTCTTTTCCCAGAGAGGATGTGGAAAATCTCTGAGGCTGTCAGTCGTCACCGCTGGGTTCCCGTGTTTATTTGCAGTCTGCCTTTGGTCTCTTTTTCAATGGACAGGCCCTTTATGGCTTCCTTCCTGTTTCTATCAGCGGAAATTGAACAGTAAAAATAGTAAATAACTTAGCTCTATCGGTTCCCAAGATTTAGATTCTTTTATATATTCTCTTAGAAATGAACTCAGCTATGGCACTTTCTAAAAATAAATTTCAGGGCTGCGTTTATTGTTCTTCTAGCTTTGTGTGAGCCTGTTTGAAGAATTTCCGACTGTGCCATTTCCGCTGAACATCGCTGGGCTGACCTTCTCAAATGCTTGTGAATTTGGGTTTGCAACACCGTAGGTTCTGATTTGAAACTTACGGTTTACTATACGTGCTCTCCTAACGTAACTTCATTAAAACCTCCCCCCAGGGGTAAGTTTCACGTGGGGATTATTTAGCACAGGCCGCTGTGCTTTTCTTCCCGCATCTGCGGGAGTGGACGCTGCAGTCCTTGCTCAGAAGGCTGAAGGAAGACTGGCAGCTCCGCCCGGGGAAGCTGTTGTCTGAAGGACTCAACCACCACACTGACCACCACCGCTGCAACCACAGATGCCACCCAGCAACTGAGGCGCGTCTGCAGGAGGGCTGCATGGCCGATGTGGAGGTCGAGAACAGCCTGGCTCAGCACAGACCGCGCAGGGGAGGCTGAGCAGACAGTCCAGGAGCTGAAACGGCTCTGAGTTCCCACAGCCCCAAAGCCTCTTGGGCACGTTCATCTGTCACTGCGATGACTGTACCAGGGCAGCTCCAAAGCCCAAGCCACAAACGGGCCAAAGCCCACGAAGAGGAGCAAGAAGAAAATGTCCATTAAAAAGGACACCAATAACACTTGTAGGACGTTTGTTATTTATGAGTCCTTTCACCTGTCCTATCTCATTTACGCCTCACCAAAGTCTGAAGGGGTGGGAATTGTTACAGAGGAGGAAACAGGGACTCAGAACAGTGCGGTGGCTTGCCAATGGTCCCTCCTGTCAGCAACAGTGCAACCTGGTGTTTCTCACTATTTAAATGAATGCCTCGGGGAAGGGGGATCTATCCAGTCAGTGGTTCTCAAACTTGAACTTGCTACAGGCCACCTGGAGATCTTGTGAGAATGCAAATTCTAACTCAGTAGGTCCTGGCGGGGCTGAGAGTCTGTGCTTCTCAGAAGCTCCGTGGCAGAGATATGATTAGGTGCTGCTTTTGGCCTTTTCACTGTGTTTTGTCCTGAAGTTACAGAGCAAGGGCTCTTTGTGCAGCAAACTGAGCACCTGTATGAATGTGCCACTCTCACCTCTTGCAGAAATAACTCTGAATGATATATGTGTGTGTGTGTATATATACACATATACATTTTTTTTTTTTCCTGAGCCCTTACTCTGTGCCTCAATCTCAAATTCTAGAACCAGCTGTGCCAGGATTTCTCTAGCCAATAAGTACCCACCTGGTTTTGTTATTAGCCTTAACACCTAACAGCTCGGACTCAAACTGGACCCCTGCTTCCTCTGAAGGAGTTCCAATAGTGCAAAATTCTTCCTTTTCCAAATATTTTAGAAGTCACCAGGAGCTGTCACACACATGTCCCTGGAGTTGCTCTGCTGTCACTCACTGTCACTGCTGATGGGCTTCCCAGTAGGTGCACAGGTCCCACTCTGGGACGGGGCTTGTTCTTCCCTTGACAGGAGCCTCTGCTGCAGTCACCGCCGGTATACTAGCACCCCGACGATTCTCCAGGAACAGGCTCATGGGAAGCAAGAGTCCTTCCTCCCTCCACATTACATTGGAGCAGCCTATGGTGGGAGAACTCTCGGACAGTGTCAGAACAGGTGTGCACACCTTGGTACCCATTCATTCCAGGGCAGCAGGGCGAGATGCCAGACCCTTGGGCTGTGGGACGTTTTGCCACATGATTAGGATAGCATCAGCTTCTCCTCCCCTGGAATGGTCAGGGGCTGGGGACCAAGTCTAGATCTGTAGTTATAGACTGTGGAAGCTTGCAGCAAAGTTTGCCCTATCAGTGTTTATGGTTGGGAAGCAGGATGGTATGTGTGTGCGTGTGCACGTGTGTGCACATGTGTGCACGTGTGTGTCTGTCTGGGTCCCAAGTTTTGGAGTTGACCAGGAATGATGCCCTAAGCATTTGGCTGTGGTCAGTTTGCAGGAGGTCACCTCTGCATTTTGAGAGGAGGCGTACTTCCTAAATGGTGAGATTGGAGGTCCTATATGGGAACAGCATGAGCCTGAGTCCCTCACATGACTCCATGCGGATGCTTAGAGGACCTGTCTCCCTGGCCCTGACTGGCCAGCAGGGGCTTGTCCACAGAAGCTGCTTCGGCCAGGAGAAGTTGGAAACATCGCCTTTGGGTCCAGGTTAGGACACACCAGTCCTACCGAGTGTGAAGGAGTGTAACCTCTCTTGTCAGTGTCAATAAGCTCTGGAACCTGGAATAGAAATCCTCTCTCAACAAAATACTCCGAAATACTCAAGCCTTGTCTATTCCTCTGGCATGATGTGGTTTTTCTTTTTTAAAAAAATCCAAGCCGTGCACACGCAGAGTGCAGCGGGTCAGCAGACTACCAGGCATTCCATGGCAAACAGCGGCTGTGTGCCACCCTGCCCCCGGGTCCCTGCCCTCCTGGCAGCTTCTGTCAGCTGCTTCACCGTCTCTTCTGGGGTTTCAGCCATGTGTCCAGACATCGCCAGCCTCTGTGGCCACTTCCTGCTCTTCCTCGCCTGCGACACCACCATTTGTAGGGGAATTTCTCCTTCACGGAATTCCTCCTTCACGTTGTCTGGGCTGTATTACTTTTATTCGTGGTTGGATCCTACAATACAGTATGATCAGTTTTCCTTCTGCACAACTTCTTCCTCTTTGGACCAATAATTGTTCACTCAGCTTTCTAAATATCTACCACTCATTTATTCCCCAAATCTTCAACAGAAACGAAATTTCCCTCTGAAGGCATCCAAGCCTGTCACATGTGGAGCCGTCCAGGGCATCCATGGTTACTCCTGTCACTCCTGTTCCTTGGGCACAGCTCCGCCGCCTCCTGTCCCGGCCACGCTGGGGACTCTGCGGCTGCCTGACCCGCGCTGCCATCTCTGTCTTGCACCGGCTGGTTGTGGCTGCACCAGCTGCTGCCTTCCATGGGCCCCCTGAGGAGGGACACTGGGGAGGACAGTCCCCGCCTGAAGATGCATGACTGCTCTCTCACTTGTCACCAGGAGGCTGGCTCAGTGTGGAGTTCTCAGCTGGAACCCTTTGCCTCATCTTTGAAAGCATCGCCTCATGGCAAAGCCCCTGAGCAGCTGAGGACATTCTGTTTTCTGAGCTTTTATGTGAGGTGCGTTTTTCCCTCCCTCTGGGAAGTTTTAGGATATTTTCTGAAATTTCATACGGATGCGCCAGCTGTCACAGTGGGGCAGTGTCGTGACTGGTGGAAAGCGGCCAACAGTTCTAGTTAAACCGTGTAGGTAGACAGAGCCGTAGTTTACTCCTTGGAATTCCCAATATCCAGCATGGGAGAGAGAAGCCAAGTGACACCCAAGTGTCCAAGAGTGGCGAAGGAACAGAAATCCATGAGCTCTTCAGGGACATCGTGGGTAGAACTAGGAACAAGTGCTGGTGACCCACCAGGGAATGCTGAAGACCCAGTGGGCGGTGGCCCCTCAGAAGGTGTCTGTGCAGACAGATGAGGCACAGGGACTCCATGCCCAATTTCTTGGCACTCTGTAAAGCCCCCGGCACTTATCCCCAACCCCAGGGGAGAAAGGGAGAACAAGAAAGTTACTGGGATTGGGGTTCTACCACTCTGCAAAAAAGGGGGCTTAAAATACAAATTAAATGTAGCTACAGAGAAAAACAAGAAATATTTCTTGTACACCCAAAACGTGATTTTACTTGCTATGAAATTAAATACACTTGTCTGTTTCCTGCGTAGACTCCTTGAGGGCATGCAATGTGTCTCGTTTGTTTTTGACATCCTCCGAGCCTGGCTCATTGCAGGAGCCAAGCCAGTGTTTCCTGAATTGAACAGATGGAGGGGACATGCGGGATTCTGCTCCTGGAGTCCCATTTGTGTGGCATATTTGGTGTGAATCCCAGGAATCATCCACTTGCCCCGCCTGGCCTGTGCCATGGAGGCAGCGCGTCTCTGCTCTCCCCAGCCTCTCTCCTGGGGTCTGGCCTCAAACCTCTAGCCCAGGTCTGGTGCAAAAGGACCATCTACCTGCACCAGCAACACAGAGCTGTTCCTGTTGCCAGGGTTCTTCCTACAGGGGCCCCGTGCTGGCACGGTGGTGCTTCCCCGACCAGCTCACAACTCTCACATGACCAGAGACATTTCCAGAACGTCTTCTCCCTGCAGCCTTCACTGAAGCCTCCCTATCTGGGAGCAGGGCACTCAGCGGTCCCCGCATGTGGTGTAGAGCTCGGCACTCAGTAGGCAGTTCACAAATATTTGTTGGATTAATGAATCATTTAATTAAACGAGAGAATCCAATCATTCCTCCTAAGGAAACCGACACTGGTCAGGGGCAATCATTCTCTGACGTTTCCATGAGGCAAACTCTGGTAAGAATGGACGTGCAGGGCATGAAGGACAGCGGGAGGGAGGGAGGGCCTGGGGGAGGCCCGTGGAAGGGGAGCAGCCAGCCTGTCTCTTCCCTCCACTTGGACCAGCAGATTGTGCATGTGGGGGTGCCCACCTCCTGGGTTATGGGCGGCAGCACCACATCCTCTTCCTTGCCCACTGGCTCTCAGAAGCACAGGACCCTGGCCTGATGGGACAGCCTGGGGCCAAGACTGCCCTGGTGCTGGGTTTCCCAGAGGAGAGCTCTGGGCCAGGCCCACATGCAGGCTGAGACCCTTAGCCCCAAAGGGGCATCTTGGTGGGCGGGTATGACGTAGGGGGTTTTAATCTGATGGTTTCTTATAATGAACTTCACAAACCAATGACTTCACATTTCCAGGAACATGTCCCTGGCCTCCTTACACAGGACTTAAAAGGGGTTAACTGGTCATTCCTGAAACAAAGCGCTAAATTACACTGCAATATCCTGCGGAGCTCCCAGAACCCAAGGGAGTAGCACCAAGAGGGGCGTGGCGTTGGGCTATCTCCCACTGGGAGTCGCGGCTTCGGTGTGGCGTGGCTCTAACCTGGAAGCGGCCAGTGCACAGCACGTGCAGGCGCCTGCACCAGGCTCCGGCCGAACTTCCCGGGCAGAACACCATGGCAGACTCGCTTCCCTGAGCCAGCAGCCACACGCCACTCCAGCTGGAGTCTCGAAAACCGGGGCCTGAGTGATCTCCTAACCTTCATGTCAGTCTGGGGGTTCCCAATCCGAAAGACAGAACTACATTTGCTCCCCCAGCACATCCCTCCGTGGTCAAAGTCATTTTGTCAATCCACAATCCCAGGTGGGAAACATCTTTAGAAACATTTAAAGATGCTGTAAAAGATTAATAATATTTTCATAAATTCTGGTTCCCTGTGTAATTTCAGGATTTAAGACTCTTACTGGCCTTCGGTGAGAGCCTTGGAGAAGCCAGGGTAACATTCTTAAAGTGACGCTGCAGTGGACCCTCAGTCACAGGAGCTGTCGTCCCTCTTGGTGGCATCAGGCTCGGCTCACCCTGGAAGGCTCAAGAGCAGACCTCAGGGGCAGGGGCAGCCCAGGCCTGGGCCGTGCACCTGGCCACACTGCTGGGAGGAGCTGACCTGCATTCTAGCTGCTGTGAGAACCGCCCGAGACTTCACTGGTAAGTCAGCGCAGATGCAGCTTCACCTTTTCTGGAAAGGAAAACGTGTTTAACGTGAAGGCTAGGAACTGCGTGTGCTGTGCCAGGAGGCTGAGAGCCTGTTTCTGAGCTCCACCCTGCAGAGAATAAACCAACCTGCGGCCGCCTTAGGGCTGCACAGCTGGCCTCACGCAAGCTTGGCCTCCGCAGAGCCTCAGGCTAGAGGCTTCTCTCCTGTGATCTTTATGGGAATCCTGTCAAAGAGCAGCAGATGTGCCTCAGAACCCCAGGCCACGTCCTCTGCGTGTTCATCCCCTGTCTGTGGCTGCCTGCAGCTCCTCTACCCTGCCCCCGACAGCCTTCCTTGCAGGAAGGCCAGGGAAAGTCACTCTCCCACTAGCAGCCGGGAGACTTTGGGAAAGGTATTTCATTTTTTAAGCTTCAATGTCCTCATCTGTAAAATAGGGATGAAAAAGTACTTACCCAAAAGACATAATCTAAACCAATCTCTTAGTATAGTGCCTGGCCGATGTTATGGGGAGCCTCTGTTTTAACTATTATTATTTTATTTTCCTAGGGGGGCGTTTAAGTAGAAGAACACCAGCCCAGGGTGTTAATGCTCCTCAAATGTTCTGGGGACTCCCCAAGGTGAATCTCCTGCTGCAGGTTGTTATGAGGAGTCTATTGCCATTCAGTGGGCAGGGACCCCATGACAATGAGGCTCCAGATAGATCAGCAGGGAAACAGGAGAACCTTGGAACAGGAGGGGGCATTCCCTTGACCCTCCCAGCATCTTAGGAATCTCCAAGAACTACTTCTAATTTCAGTAAGTAGATAACAGCAGATCTCCTTACTAGGAAAGGCTTTGACGATAGAAAACCCAGACAATGATGCCTTCTTGAGAACATCTGTGTGCAGGGATTATAGTCAGAGCTTTCATGGGCTATCTCAGATCTGTGATGTGAGAAGGTTCCTTCTGTGCAGGATCTACCTACCTCCTCTCCAACGGTCCGGTTATTATTCCAGAAATGTTTGTTATTTCTTTCTTTGAGTTGAGTCATTGCAGGCCTTTGCTAAAATGCAAATTTTTATCTGGAAGGAAACGTTGAAAGCATAATAATCATCCATTGGGACTAACCTGAGATTTCAAGCTCTTTGTTCACCCACAGAACTGAGAAGCAATGAATATAGTGAATTTTGTTGTTGTTGTATGGATATACCACATTCTATTCTATTTTATTCATTTGTCAGTTGGTGGACATTTGGGTTGTTTCCTATAGTCTATTGTTTTTAATCAGTCTCTGTTATCTTTCCCTCAAAATGGATCCCACATCAGCCACGAAAGAAGAAACCATGAAACATCCACAGAGTTCCCTTTGCTTGCTTGGTTGGATGAAAGACAGAACGGTGCTCTCTTCCCTGGGGTCCTTTTGATGGCTGTCACCAACGGCTCATGCTTGCAAGCTTCTTGAGGAGAGTGTCCTGGGGTTATTAAAGTAATCTTTTGGGCCGACCCTGTGGCTCACTTGGGAGAGTGCAGCGCTGGGAGCACAGTGGCACTCCCGCTGCGGGTTTGGATCCTCTTTAGGGACGGCCGGTGCGCTCACTGGCTGAGTGTGGTGTGGGTGACACCAAGCCAAGGGTTGTGATTCCCTTACCGGTCACAAAAAAGACAAAACAAAAAAGTAATCTTTTTTTTTTAGGTAGCCAGGCCAAGGTCACCCAACCAGTGTAAAGTCAGGAGCAGTTCCCAAGACTGTGCATTTCCTATTGAGTTGCTTTCAGTCTGCTGTTCTGAGAATTACTGGGTATAAATGGTATGTTGAAAGTGCCTTAGATATCACTTTTCTGTCACTTAAATTCAGAGATTGCATGTGCTATTTATTCTCTGTTTTTAAAATTTATTAGTTTTTTTTTGTGTGTGACTGCCTGGGTTATTTATTTTATTATTGCTAACAGGGAAATTTATTTACCGTAAATGTGTACATTAATAAAAAGGAAAGATCTCAAATCAACAATCACCTTTGCACCTTAAGGAACTAGAAAATGAAGAGCAAACTAAGCCCAGACCTAGCAAAGGAAGTAAAAGATAAAAATTAGAACACAGATAAAAGAAATAGAAAACAGAAAAAAAAGAAATAGAGAAAATCAATGAAATCAAAAGTTGATACTTTGGTGAGATCCACAAAATATCAAACCTTTACCTAGATGGACTAAGAAAAAGAAAGGAGACTAAAATAATTAAAATCAGAAATGAAAGGGTCATTATAACCAAATTTACAAAAATCCCAAAATATACTATGAATAATTATTGGTCAACAAATTAGATCATCTAGGTGAAATGAATAAGTTCCTAGAAACACACCATCCGAATTATGAAAAAACAGTATGAACAGAACTATAGCTAGAAAGATGAGTTATTATTGTGTTTTCAATTCCTGATATAGGACTTCCTTGAGGATTTCTTGCAGGATTGGTCATGTGGTAGTGAACTCCCACAGTTTTTGGTTGTCTGGAAAATACACAACTTCTCCCTCATTTCTGAGGGATAGCCTTGCTGGGTATAGTAATCTGGCTGGCAGGGTTTTTTTCAGTATTTTGAATATGTCATCCCATTTTCTTCTGGCCTGTAGAGTTTCTGTTGAGAAGTCTGCTGTTAGTCTGATAGGGACTTCATGCTTTTCTCTTGTTTCTTTTAAGATTCTCTCTTTGTCTTTGAGCTTTGCCAGTGTAACTATAACTTATCTTGGAGGATCTTTTTGAGTTGAATTTGTCTGGGGATCTTTGAGATCCCTGGATCTGAAGATTCATGTCTCTCCCTATATCTGGGAATTTTTCTGTTATAATTTCATTGAGTAGGTTTTTCCATGCATTTTCCTTTCTTCTCCCTTTCTGAAACACCCTGATTTGAATGTTTGTGAGCTAAAAGTTGTCTGCTAGTGTTCCTAGATTTTCTTCATTTTGTAAAATTCTTTTTTTCCTTTTTTTTGTCCACTTGGGGTTATTTTGAAAAGACTGTCTTCAAGATCAGAAATTCTTTCTTCTGCTGGTTCTAGCCTGCTGCTTAAACTCTCTGTTGTGTTTTTTATTTTGTTGAGGGAATCTTTCAGTTCCATGAGTTCTGCTGCATTCTTTTTAAAGATATTACTCTCTTTGTAAATTTCTTTGTAAATTTCCTCACTCATATTGTGGATTTTTTTTCTCATTTTTTTATGTTGTCTAACTGACTCTTCTCATATCTCTGTCATTTTCCTTAAGATTGTTGCTTAGAATTCCTTTCCAGTCATTTCAAGGATTTCCTGCTCCATAGGGTCTGGTATCTGAGAATTACTGTATTCTTTTGGTGGTGTCATATTTTCTTGGATTCTCATATTTCTCGTATCTCTGTGTTGATGTCTGGTCACCTGGTAGAGCAGTTTCTTCTTCTATTACTCCAGAGTAGGCTTTAAGGAGACAGATGTCTTCTTTTTTTTTTTCCCCGATCTCTGCTGGTGACTCTCCTTGTGTCACTGCAGTCAGGCGTCTAGTGGGCTACCTGCATGATGGCTGTGGTGACTAATGTAGTGTCAAGCCTCTTTTTCAGCAGCCATGGCTGTGGCAGTGACTGAGATGGACCACCCACGTGGAAGGGGGGTATTCGACATGCTCCTTGCCTGCTTTTGGATGGAGGTGGCTGCTCTCAGCTCTTGCCTAGGACCCCAGGCATGTTGTGCCCTTGCCCACTTCCAGGAGGAAGCCGCTGCCCCCAACTCCTTCCTAAGACCGCAGGCATGCTGTGCCCTTGCCCACTTCCAGGAGGAAGCCGCTGCCCCCAACTCCTTCCTAAGACCCCAGGCATGCTCTGCTCTTTGCCCACTTCTGGGCAGAGACAGCTGCCCTCAACTCCTGCCTAGCACCTCGGGCATGCTCTATTTCTTGCCTGCTTCCATGGTGAATTTTATATGAATAAGAACAGCAGGAAATACAGGCTGGAGGAGGAAGTATGAACATAATAGAAATGAAAGTCCTCTCCCTTCCTTCCTTTACTTCTCATGTCTGAAGGAAATTGACACTACTACCGTCCCTCCCCATAGCCAGGAGAGATTGGGACCCAGTCTCTAGAGATTTCTACCCAATCCTAGAGATTGGGAGAAGTGGTTAGGGAAAAACATCCTTGTTGGTTGATGTAAGACAGCTCTTGTAATGAAATCCAGGCAGGACCATGACAGAGCTACAATCGTGAGTTCACTAGAAGTCAAGTCAAAGTGAGTGTTATAGGAGGAATAGAGTGTTTTGTTTAGGTTAGATTGTGTCGGGGGTACTTCAGGAGGAAATGAATTTTTGAGGCAAGAGATGTGTTTCATTCTGGCTGTTGTTTCCTACACTGGACCTCAGCACGCAGACTTCTTTTCCTTGGTCTCTGGGCTTAGCAGGTACACAATGCGTAAACATGACAAATCCATTAGCTACCATGCAAACACAACTTACCCACCTTTCCCTCAAGGACACCATTGGCCCTGTCCCCTCTCCAGGGTTGGCTGTGACTACCCAACTCCATGGCTGGGCAATCTTCTAGCCAAGATATCCAGTGTCTTTCTTATTTGTGAGTCTGTATTTTGCTTGTTTAGTCACTTGTTCATGAAATGTAAAAATTTGGTGTAATCTCATGATAGCCATATGGGGGGTAGGTGGAAAATTCTATAGTGTGTTCAGAAGGAAAGGGGTCACTGTTGCTTGGGGTGCGGGCAGCTCCAACAGGGAGCAGGTGGTCTGAATCTTGTGTGCCATCACAAAGTGGGATGGGAATGTGCACTTTTTCCTTTCCAAAGTGGAGAGTCACAGAGGTTTCAAAGTGGTGGAGGAACCTGAGCCCATCCGCTTTAGGCAGACAATTCCTGTAGAGACAGGGAACTCGGAGGCAGTGCAGGTGCCGGTATTCATGGACAGGGTTTATGGAAATGAGCTTCTTGTGAAGGAGGCTGTGGTAGAGCTTGCTGGGGATTCTCCTGTAGCCATGCTCTGCTTCTTTCAGGTTCTAGATATTTCAGCCAGAGCCAGAGGTTCTCAGAATAGAACAGACTGTGTTTGCAGCCTCCCTTGCAGGTAAGTGAATCTGTCAGACTGAGTTCTAGCCCAAGAGTTGCAGCAGGAGTGTTGCCGGGCAGCTTCTGGTGTTTTCCTTAGGAGACGGTGGTATGTGCTTGTCCCGTTTCCCACTCCCCGCTTCCTTCTGCACTCGCCTGTGGGATGGCCCTCCTGGATGCCGGGCAAGGCCACAGCGAGGGACGGTGAAGTGAGAGCTGAGGGGACTCACGAGCTCTGGACCCAAAAGAGGGAGAGACACGTGCCTCTCCCTGTTGGAAGCACTGTTGTGTGCTGCGGGCCCAGTTCTAGCAGATGAGCAGCCCCCAGGGCTTCCCTGCTGAGTGCTTTGGGAAGTCACCTTGCTGCTTGCTGCGGCCAGAGTCCCCTCTCAAAGTGACACTTGCATCCTCTCAGCCATGCGTCTTCACCATCCATGCACATGGCGAACGAATCATGGTGACAATCTTCCCGGTAAGAAAAAGGATTCCTATGGTGTAGTGCCACAGAGCTGGCTCGGACGCTCAGTCCCTTGTCGTCGTCTCGAGTTGAGTCCCATTCCTAGAGAGGGCCCACGTGGTCACTGAACTGGAATGACGTCAGAGCACATGCCCGTGACTGAGGAGGGTGGCTGTGGGGAGCCACCTCGATGCTGTGCGGGGGGCGTCTGCTGCCCACTCAGCCAGGCCCTCTGTGACGGGCCAGAGGCCACCGCCACCCTGCTCTGCAGACCAGGAGGCCACGGAGACTGGCCGCCGTGCTGGCGCCTCCCCACCCCCACCATGTCTCCCACGTCTCCCTCCCTTTTTAATTTGAACTGCTGCAGACTGTCATTCTGTGTTTGTAGGGATAAGGAAGGAAGATAAAAACCTCTTTGGAGGGTTTTGTAGATAAGAAGGTGAGGAAGAGGACAGTCCTGGCAGTCGGGCTGGGGCCTCCCTCCTGGCAGGGGCTCCCTGTCCCTCCCTCCTCCTTCCTCTCCAGAAGACAATCCAGAGGCCTCTGGACACCTGGCCCCACTTGAATCTCCTCTGGCAGTGGCTACACTCCAGATTTTTAATTTCTGTAATTGCTGGAGACCCTTGAGGGGAAAGTGGTCCCTTCTCCTCAGTAGAATTTCCCCATCATTTCTAATAAATGTTCTTTTAAAGCAACACACTTGTCAGGGAGAATGCCCTGGAGGTAGGGAAGGGCTGTCCACTCAGGGGCAGGTGCCTCTGAAATGCCACAAAGGCTCCCGGGTCTGCAGCCCATGCACAGGCTTCACTGCACAGGGCCACGGAGCCGTGTGTTTCTGCAGCAACCATCAGGACGCTTGGGCCAGCCTGTCACTGCTGTGAACAGTCACACCCTCATGCCTTCCCCTCTCCTTCCACTATCTGCAGGTTCAGCTCGTGCACAATCCCTCACTGGAGGAGGAGGAAACAGAACAGAAGTTCTGCCACTGGCTTTCATGGTGCACGGGAGGGGCTGCCCGCCTGACCCTCGTCCATTCTTTTGAGCTCCAGCATATTCCACTGTGAAGAAATGTCAAAACAGTGCTCCAAAGAATGCAAAATGTGTTTATCAAATTAAGACTTTTCAAACACATATGTATATCTAAACGTTTGAGAGGGTGTCTACTGCATTTATCAAAATGATCCATTTATGGTGGGCCTCTGGGGTTCACCCTGGCCACGAGACACGGGTGGCAGCTGACAGTGACATGGCAGCCGTGTAAGGCTGGACGTACATTGGCTCACTTACACAGGGCAGGGCAAGAACGCAGGACGTGCCCCTCAGCTGCTTGAGATAATGGGCTCCCCCTTTTATAGCCGTGTGACCTTGGGCACAAGTTATTTCACCTCTTGGTGTCTTGCCCCATCACTGGTGGAAGGGGATCCTCATTAATTAAACGAGGTATGTCTGTGCCTACGCAGCTGGTGCAGCCCAGCCGCAGGCATGTGACTTTCATGCAGCCCAGTGAGCCTCTTTCCTGGAGACTTCAGAGGCCACGGCATTAGGCCCTACCCCCCACCTTGGGGGACAGTCATGTGCACTTTATTAGGTAGTGATCATAGGCTCGCTGGCGATGCCAACTGGCTTCATGCTGGCATGATTTTCAATTAGTTCATTAGCCAAAGCCCTGTTCTGGTTCAAATCCAGAAACTGGTTCTAGAAGATTAAGTCCCACGTGGTCTCCTCTGGACACTGCAGCCCCTTAGTCCTGCCTTTGGTCCTCAGCTCACGTCTTCAGCTCAGAATACCCTGTCTTTCCCTTGTCTGTCCTTCCTAATCCACCCCTGGCCCCAGTTCAGACACCACTGCCTCTCAGGGCCAAGAACCTTCTCATGTTTCAGCTAGTGATGGCCTCTAGTCCTCTGCAGCAATTGGAACTGATGGTACAGACACGCACACACACATGCACACAGACAGACACACACAGATATGCACACAGGCACACATACATACACACATATGCACATACATACACATACACAGGAACACACACACACACTCATATTCACAGACACATACACAAATATACAAGGGTACTTCAAAAAGATTTTGAAAAAATTGAATTAAAAGATAATACAATCCTTCCATGAACTTTTTGAAGTACCTTGTAATGTATATGCACGAAAGACTTACAGAAATATACAACTTCATATTGTAAGTGTCTTACAAACTCGGAAGCCGCTTGAGGTCAAAGATCATTTCTCAAGCATTGGTAGATATCCAGGCCATGCGTGGCATGATTCTCAAGCGTATTTCCTCTCAGTATCCCGAGGAGAAGGACTTCAACCTCCCATAGAAAATGAGAACTATCAGATAAGCATGAGGAAAAAATAGAATTTCTGGAATTTTCCCTACTTAAAAATCCTGGGATGTTTTCCACAACACATGCTATCTCATAAAACCTTAATTGTTTCAGAATGAGGTGATTTTTCAAATGTTCTACCAAATGATTATCTGGAGTTTGAACTTTGGTCTTGAACCAGTGGAGCTGAGTTTGCCGGAAGGAGGAATGTGAGTCCTTTGGGGATGGGGGTGGGAAAGGAAAATGCTGGTGGAAATTAATGCCACTCTCATTTTTGAAAATGGAAACACATCTGCTTGAACGGCCTGAAGTATGCGAGAGACGGAGTGGGGAGGGCGTCACTTGTGCTGTTTGTTGCAAGGCAGCTGAGTGTGTGCAGAGGGGACAGGAGCAGGACATGCTGGAGAGTGTGTCCTGGCCACGTGTCAGAGCTTCGCCAAGTGGCCGCCATGTGAGCTCTGCAGCACTGCCCCATGCCTTCTGGATTCACCCTATGGTCCTGGGGCAAACTGTGGTTTATAAATCACATTGCTGTTCCATGCAGGGTGTACCTACACCCAGCAGTAGGAACTTCAGTGTTTTTTTCTTATGCTCCTAAGGCGGCCCATCCTCTATGCTGTCACTCCACTCCAGCCATGCCCACGGCCCCTCACCCAGGTCTAGACTGCTGAGGCCATTGGGCAGGCTCCTGTACTGGCCTTGGTCACGGCAGCCCCAGCACCGCCAAACTTCGCAGCTCTCCCTGCTCCCGCGGCCAGCCGAGACCTTTCCACACCTGCACATCGGCCTTTCTCTGCATCGTTTCCGTGCCCTGCCGGGTGCTCACTGTCTGCACTGCTGGAGTGAGCTTCTCTCTCTGCACCTGCCTCGCCTCTTAACTATTTCTCCACAATGTAGTCAGAACAGGCTTTCAAAAGCCAAATCTGATCACGCTCATCTCCAGCTTGGAAGTCTTCCGAGGCTACTTGTAGCTTCTGGAAAATGCCTGAGTCCTTAATAAGCCTGTGGAGTCCTTAGGATCCAACCCTTGTCTAGCTCTGAGGCATCATCTCACGCGGCTGCACACCCGCCCTTGGGCTTCAGCCACCCCGGCAGAAAGGATCTTAGGGGGTCACCCAGGAAACTCTCCCTCCGATTCACACATAAAGCACACAGTAGCAATGGCCGTGTGGCCAGCAGCACCAACTGGGCCCTCTGTGCTCCCTCTACTGCGCTGTTCCATGAAAGAAATGCTGTCCTCATTTCTACTTGCTGTCCTAGATGTGCGAGTCTCAGAGAGGTTGAATGATTTGTCCAAGGCCACATGGCTGTGTAAGCAGCTCAGCCAAGATTCAAAGCCAGATGGGTCATCTTTCTGACTCACGCTGTTCCCTAAAACCTGGTGCTGCGTTTTTGACAAGTGCTCAGAATATCTCCTCTACGCCCTCTCTAATGAAGAGTGCACTTGACTTCCTAGGTCAAACTGGACAGTTTGCAGATCCATCTTTAGAGGAAGTTTTTCTTATTCAGCCCAAATCTGTCTCTGAGTAACTTCTATGAAATCATTCTGGCTTTTTCCATTGGGGCAAATACAGCATGACTCCATGTTGTTACACATATTTGAATGTAGCTCACACCTTCAAACTCTCCAGGTTTGGAGTCTGGTAATGTAGATTCTGGCAGGTGGCAGGCACTTTAAGGTCGCATATAGCTAGACCTGACAGGGATAGTGAAGCTGGGGTACCACAGAGTAGGGAGATGACATGGCCCAGATCACAAGTGGACTAGCAGCTGGCTAAAGCTCAGGTCTCCTGTCCCCTGCTCTGCTGTGACCACTGGACTGACCCTTTGGGAAGCTCATTGACAAAGAAAGTCCAGCATTCAGGAGTCTCTGTGGCGCAGTTAGGAATGCAAATAGTTTCAGGGAGAAAATAAAGACAAATCCATGCAATGAAACAGAAATCATAAAAAGAGGTCAAGTCTCAAAGCTATACTTTCTTAAGGTCTTAAAATCCATGGGAAGGACCATGCTATATCTGTGACCTTAGGCTACATCTGTGACCTTGTAGTAACAATTCCTAAACATCAATTTGACCCATGCACAAGTTGTTTACTGTCTGTCTCCAGGGACCTCTCCATGTGTGGGCAAGTTCTAGGTAAAGCCAGCAAGTAGGGGCCACCAGGTTCCTGGGCCCAGACCCCCCAACTTTGAAATCCATGTGGAATCACAGATGTGCAAGGAAAGAGGACTCATGGCTTTGGCTTGAGTTGGTGCTCGTGATTCATTCCTGCAGCAAATGGTCCATGGCTAATTTGGCAAAGCACATACAAGGGGCTAATTCTGAAACCTTTGACGTCTTCTGTGTCTACTGTCCTTCACGCGGTTCGGCATTTCCCTTCACATGATCACGTTGCTTCAGCAGCATCTGTCTGGGTACACAAACTCACTTTCCCACACAGGAGGCAGAAGTAACCCTGGCTCCCTGCTGGGGCCTCCATCCTGCCACACATCGAGGGGGCTGATGGGGCACATGATGAACATGTGTCCGGAGCAACATACTCTCCCTTCTGGGAGGAAGTAGGGGAAAGAGGGAAGTACCTGTGTCATGAGCTTGGAGGATGTTGAACAAAAATCCATCATGTTGCAGCTGCTGAGAACAGGCACTGCAAACACAGTGGTGAGTGAATTGCATATGCCCTGCCTCCTTGGCACTTGCAATTTTGCAGAGAAACTGTGGAAAGCCTGATTCTAGCCCTGTGTTCTGAGCACGTGCAGCAGCCAGCTGCACAGGGTGGAGCGCTCAGTTCCCAGGCGCTGGTGCTGAGGCCTTTCCTGCCTCCCCTCCTGCCCCTGAGGGTCACTGGCCCTGCAGTCTCTGCCCTTCTTGGTCTCAAAGCCTCGATCTTCCCAACTAACTGCTGTGCTTCTGCTCCTCTCGAGATTGGGCTCATGAAACTCGCACTTCCACTTGCTTTCTAGAAAGTAATGTCCTTTGGAAATCCAAGCCAATAGCCTGCCTTCTTTTTTTTTTTTTTTTTTTTTTTTTTTAAAGCTAACCTTATTGAGACATAGAAAAGAAAATCGAACAGATCATAAATATACAACCTGATGAGTTTTCACACATGAAAACTCTGGTGTAACTGACACCTAGATAAAGAAAGAGGATTTCCAGGACCCAGGCTCCCTTCCGCCACTAACAGCCTCTCCCAAAGTGATTTACAAATTATATATGATTATATATATATATATATACACATATATATACATACACACAAATATATATATATATATACAAATTATATATGATGATATATGATTTTTCTCCCATTCTTTAGATCATTTTTTCACTTTCTTCATTTGGTCTTTTGAAGCACAAATGTATTTAATTTTGATAAAATCAATTTTAATTTTCCTTTTTCTAAGAAACCGCTGTCTAATTGAAGGACACTAAAATTTACTCATATTTTCTTTCAAGAGTTTTATATTTTAGCTTTTGAATTTAGGTCTATAATCTATTTTGTGTTAATTTTTGTATATGGTGTGAGGTAGGGGGGGGTGCATGTAGATATCCAGTTGTCCCAGTGCTATAAAGTTGTTTTAAAGATTATTCTTTCCCCATTGAATTGCCTTGGAACCCTTGTCAAAAATTAATTGACCATAAATGTAAGGGTATATTTCTGGACTTTCAACTCTATTCCATTGATCTGTGTATCTATCCTTATCAAATATCCCAAGTCTTTATTAAAGTAGCCTTGGAGTAAGTTTTGAAATCAGGAAGAGTGTGTCCTCCCACTTGTTCTTTTTCTCCTCCCACGATTATATTGGCTATTCTGGGTCCTTTGCATTTTTATATGAATTTTAGGATTAGTTTGCCAATTTCTACAAAAAAAGAAAGAAAGAAAAAGAAAGCTGGCATTTTGATAGAGATTGTATCGAATCTGTAAATCTGTAAGTCTGTACTTTGATGAGTACTGCCATTCTGACAATATTAACCATTCCAATCCATGAATGTGGGATGTCTTTCCACTTATTTAGAACTGCTTTAATTTCTTTCAATAGTGTTTTGCACTTTTTATTGTATAAACCTTGCACTTCTTTTAGTTATTTATTTCTAATTATTTTAGCCTAACTTCTTAGGTCTCTTCTGCAGGTTCTCAGGTTTTCCTTCAGAGTGTCTTGTGCTAGAAGTTAAACCTGGGCACTCCTTTCTGTACCTATTTGAATAGCCTTAGTGGCTTCAAATCTTTATTGCCCTCGTATATTTAAATGGGACATTTTTCTGAGTCTGTGATTCTCCTCGTCTCAGAGTCAATATAAGTGAAAGAATAACTGCCACCACGATTGGTAGACTTAACACATCAGTATGTCACTGTGGAATGCTAGAAGATCAACTTTGCAGACAAGATGTCAAGCTGGAAACATGATTATGAAGTTCAGGCCCTCCTTTGCTGCTACTGGCTGGATGGCACATTTGTTTATATGTGATAATCCATTTACCAAAAGTAATGGTGAGCATGGAAGTGATGCATAACTGCATCAAAATTCAATATGCAGAAATGCAGCAATTAGATGCCAGAGAGTTGCATCAATACACAGTATCTGGGGGTTGACATTATGGAATTTTAAAATTATACTAGCTGTGTGAATAAATGCATTCTCCTCATTACTTCATGTACTGCTAGTTCATTCAATGCCTTTTAAATGAGCACCTTTTATGCACTAATCTTTCATACTAGATTCTGAGAGGGACACAAAGATGAGTAAGACAGCATTTACCCTCAAGAAATATAAAATCGAGTAAAAGAGAAAGACATGTACACAAAACCATGATAAATGAGAGATAAAGCTATAGATACAATGAACCCAAGGGTGAACAAGCGAGAGATTTATTTATATTAACATGGCCAAAAAAAGTCTTCCTGGGAGTGGAAGCATTTGAACTGCATAGTAAAGAATGAAATGAATTTTAGCAAGAGAACCACATATCCTTCAAAAGAAGACAACCCTTGTTTTTGCTTACATATTAATACTTTGCCTTTTAAAAGTACTTCTAATTACCAACACAACATAAGCCTATTTTCTTTGCAATCTTTCCAATATTTCTAAGAAGCCCTAAGTACTTCTTGTGTTTCAAGGGTTCTAAAAACAGTAAATTTTTTCTTGTACCAAATATTAATAATACCAATGAATATAACCAATCATCCAAAATGCTACGTCAAAACAATCACCATGACTATTATGCTCACAGTAGAGAGTACAGCTAGTTAACATCCTGTAAAATATCTGAAGGCACTGAAACTCAAGTGGAATATAGTGAAAATGTGTGCTGGCCAGTTAAGCTCACATTTAAATGCAGCACTGAAAACGCATGTCACATCCAACTTCATCAGTCACCAACCAATCTTACCTTGCATCTTGCAATCTTACTTTGCATTCAGTTCCTATAGATTGTGCTTTTGGCAAGTTCATACCTGGCGGTTAGTTTTCTGTGACTAATACTAGGGATCCTGGAGCAGGAAGCAGATATCTTAGCACTTTGCATGGAGCAAGAGCTAATTAATGAGGCACAGACACACAAGAAAAACATTCCCTGGACCTGGAAGAAAAAGATGGGATAAGGCATGATTCTCTTGGCCATGATTGTTAAGGTTATCAACAGTCTCTCAGAGGGAAGGAGTTGGAGATTAATGCATGAACCCACTGGGTAGCCTTTATACTTTGTTGTACTTAAGTAGATAGAGAATTGGTATATATTTCTTCTTGTGAAAGATTGTATAATCAGTCTCAGTAAATTCTTTCCTTGTGTTCAGATAGTCCTGAGCCATAAAACCCTTATTCATAACAAAAACTTATATACAAAGCTCACAAATGTTAACTCATTTAATTCCTGTAAAAACCCTGTGAGGTACTATTGTTATCCTTTTCTCAATTTTCTAACAGCTGATGAGACTGAGGCCCAGAGAGGTTAATTAGGGTGGTGAGTTACTAAAGGGTCAGGATCTGGGCCCAGGCTCAGAGCCCATGCACGTAACCATACGTGTTCTGCTCCTTGACTTCTCGAAGGCTGTTCTACCTTGAATAAATTGGGTCTATTCTAATCGACTCTTACAGCAAGATCCAAATCCACAGAGAACAAATGCAAGGAAGTGTGGACCCTGGGCGGATGTGGTCCCGAGGCTCATTTCTGCTGGAGAGGTTACAGGTTACAAAGATGTCGGCTCACGTGGTTTGGCTGTCTCTGCTGTTACCTTGTTGCTCTCATAAATTAGTTTGAAACCTGGTGCTTAAAGATGACCGTGCAATACATGTGGCTGGATTGGAGATTTCCCACGTGGAATCTTAAGAATGGAATGTGTATACATGCATTGCTGTGTTTCTAAAGAACTCCTTTCCATTTGTAATCTCATAAAAATGTTAATGTGGAAGAGGTGTGAAGACAAATGAAATATGCATTTTGGAGATTTGGGACAAAAAGAGACTGTCTAAGAAGATGTCCTGAGGCCTTAGGTCAGCACCACTGGGCTTTCCTCCCTAATAACTGGGGGACTGTGGATTCTCCCATCATGAGTGGGTGTGGAAAGCCCCCTTCTCTCCCATGGAATTGGTGTCCATTAAGAGTGATGGCTGAGGGTCATCCTTGGGGTGCTCCAAGCTCCGGGGCATCTGAGGAGGAACCTCACGTGCCATGCCAGAGAGCTTTTTGCCAGACTGCATCTTGGTGATCATAGCGAGGCCATATCATGCATGAAAAGCAGTGTTACTAGTTTCTTCACAGAAGTATCAAATCGTATTTGTCTTGGTCCCACTTCAGTTGGGCAGTGGTCTTCTCCTTGCACATTGGGTTTTCTCACGAAGGTCACCATCCCTCAGGCAGTCTCAGCGCATGAACTTAGAAAGACTTCCTGCATTCCACAGCCCTAGAATCTGGAAAAAGAGAATTAGGGTGGAGATGTTTTATACCCAGCCTGAAAGGATGCAATGTTATGATTTCAAAAACTATAAAAAGGACCAGTTATGCAACTTTTATTAGACAATGAAAAATACTGAAAATTAGGTGAATATTCAGCTTAGTGGACTGTGACAGCTCAGTTTGGCACAGACTTTGAATTAGCAATAGAGTCAGAGGTTCATCACTCAGAGACAGGGACTACATCCTTTCTCGTTTGGACACACACATGCACACACAAAGCAATGATGGCTTCTTGTGCCTTTGGGCCCAGTACTGAACCCTTGCTACATGCCTGGGTCTTTGCTAAGGATGTCATGTTCGTGATTTCACTCAATCCATCTGATCTAAGTACCATCCACAATGCTATAACAGGATCCCTAAAACAAGGAGTTCACAATGGATGTATACCATATTCAGTTTATGCTCCAACCCACATCTGCTCACCACTGTTCCCAGCGGCCAACCATGCGGAAGCTCTGGCTTTCCCAGAGGCTGCCAGGGTCCAAAACAGCACAAGGAGTGAGAGCTAACCAATGAGAGACAGGAGCCAGGAAGAATTTCACAGGTAATCTGTTCACCTTTCATTCCCTGAATGATGTTCTGACATGCAGTGGCTCCACCCACCTCTCTGAGCCGTGCCACAGGACTGCCTAGTCAGCTCTTTTTGTAGTGACACTGTGGCTAGCTTGGTCCTGCACCCCTTTCCTTCAGCTGCTCCTCCGTCCTGGAGTCTAACTTCCCCTCAGTCTTGCTTCCCCGGGCTTGCATCCTCTAATAAGGCATTAGTTCTTGAGCTTTCGCATTAGGTTCTGCTTTTTAGGCAACCTGGGCTAAAACAGGATGGTCACCAATGCTAGAAGCTGTGATTGAAGGTAAGGAACACACATTTGTAAAGCACTTTCAATGCATCAGATCTTTTATTCATTAGGTCACTTTACCTTCATAGTATCGTATCTTCTGATTGGCCTAATACCCTTCTTTGAAGCTGAGAAACTTGAGCAGTTAATCTACTTGGCCAAGATCACACAGCTAAGAAGTGGCAGACCTAGATTTGAATACTTACTGCATCCTGCCTCTCCTTATGTCACGGTGAAGGTGAAAGACCACGGCATGCTGTGTAAGAGACAGAAATCACAGGAGCAGGTCTCCCATGGATCCCAGAGTAATGCATATTTCTTGCATTTGCAAAGAAGTCATTTCCAAACCCATCCCCTATGAGTAAACGTAAGTGAAGCCCCGATGTGGAACATTCTGATTGAATAACTAAAATCTACTTGAAATGTGAAAAATTTTAAATAAAAATACATTATGATGGTCTTTTCTGCCTAGAATAGGTTCTCAGACTAAATTTATCAATTAATTTTTTTCCCACTTTTTGATAGTTTTTTGTTGAAAGATAATTGGTTATATATATTAGTGGGGTACAGAATCGAATATCAATACATGTATAAAATATGTGGTGATCCAATCAGTATAATTAGTAGACTCATGTTTACAAAATGTAATCCATCTTTGTGACCCAAAACTAGTATCTCACCAACCTCCCTCCCCACTTCCCCTCTCCCACCTCTAATAACCACAGTTCTGTTCTATCTTTTTTTTTTTTGAAAGTTCAATGTATTATTGTGATTGTTTGTTGGTTTGTTTTTTCTTTCTTTCTTAATTACTTTTCTTTCTTTATTTTAGCTCCCACTTATGAGTGAGGACATGTGCTATTTCTCTTTCTGTGCCTGGCTTATTTTGCTTAACATAATTTTCTCTAAGTTCATCCATGTTGCTGCAAATGGCAGAATTTCATTCTTTTTAAGGGCTGAATAGTATTCCATTGAGTATTTGTACCACATTTTCCTTATCAAATTGTCTGTCAGTGAACATTTAGGTTGGTTCCAACTCTCGGCTATTGTAAATAGAGCTGCAATAAGCATGGAAGTTCTGGTGTCCCTTCAACCTGATGATTTCCATTCCTTTGGGTTTATACCCAGCTGTGGGATTGCTGGGTCATATGGAAGTTCTATCTGTAGTTTTTTGAGGAACCTCCATACTGTTTCCCATAATGGCTATACTAATTTATAGTCCCGCCAATAGTGTAGGAGCTTTCCCCTTTCTCTACATCCTTGCCAGCATTTGTTATTTTCTGTCATTTTGATAATATCTAGTCTAACTGGGGTGAGATGATGTCTCAATGTAGTTCTGATTTGCATTTCCCTGATTAGTGACGCTGAGCATTTTCTTTTAAGTACCTGTTGGCCATTTGTATGTCTTCTTTCAAAAAATGTCTATTCAGCTCCTTTATATATTTTTTACTTGTTACTTATTTATTTTTTTTTTTTACTGTGTCTTTAATCTATTTTGAGTTGATTTAGATATATGGCAGGAGGTGAGGTCTAGTTTCCTTCTTCTGCATATGGATATCCAATTTTACCAGCACCATTTATTGAAGAGGCAGTCTTTTCCGTAATGTATGTTCCTGTTGCCTTTGTCAAAGATCAGTTGGCTGTAAGTCTTGGGTTGATTTCTGGGTTCTCTATTCTGTGCCATTGGTCCAAGTGTCTACTTTTATGCCAGTACCATGCTGTTTTGGTTCCTATGGCTTTGTAGTATAATTTGAAGTCAGGTAGTGTTATGCCTCTGGCTTTATTTATTTATAGTTTTTGCTCAGGATTTCTTTGGCTTTTGGGGGTCTTTTGTTGTTCCATATGAATGTTAAGATTGTTTTCTCTATTTCTATGAAGAATGTTATTAGTAGTTTGATGAGAATTGCATTGAAGATCATTTTGGGAACTATGGATATTTTCCCAATGTTGATTCTTCTAATCCAAGAGCATGGAATGTGTTTCCATCTTTTTGTGTCTTTAATTTCTGAACAGTAGTGATTCGTGGTTCTCATTGTAATGACCTTTCACGTCCTTGGTTAAATTGTTCCTAGGTATTTTATTTTTTTGGCGACTATTGTAAATAGACTTACTTTCTTGATTTCTCTTTCTGATAATTTGTTATTGGAGAATATAAACACAACTAATTTGGGGGCATTGATTTTGTATCCTGCAACTATACTGAAATCATTTATCATCTCTAAGAGATTTTTGGTAGAGTCTTTAGTTTTTTTTTTATATATAGGATCAAGTCATTTGCAAACAGGGACAGTTTGACTTTGTCTTTTCCAATCTGGATGCCCTTTCTTTCTTTCTCTTGCCTGATTGCTCTGGATACAACTTCCAATACTATGTTAAATAGGAGTGGTGATAGTGGGCATCCTTATCTTTTTCCTGCTCTTAAAGGAAAAGACTTCACTTTTTCCCCATTCAGGATGATGTTAGCAGTGGGCTTGTCATAAATGGCTTTGATTGTGCTAAGATACTTTCCTTCTATACCTAATTTGCTGATAGTATTTATCATGAAGGGATGTTGAATTTTGTCAAATGCTTTTTCTGTGTCTATTGAAATAATCGTATGGTTTTTGTCCTTGATTTTTTTGATGTGGTGTATCACATTTATTGACCTGCGTATGTTGAACCATCCTTGCATCTCTGAGATGAATCCAACTTGAACATGGTGTATAATTTTTTTGATGTGCTGCTGTATTCTGATTGCTATTATTCTGTTGGAGATTTTTGCAGCTATGTTCATTAGAGATATTGGCCTGTAGTTTTCTTTTTTTGTTGTATCTTTGCCTGGTTTTGGTATAAAGGTGATGCTGGCCTCATCAAATGAGTTTGGGAGACTGACCTCTGTTTCAATTTTTGGAATAGTTTGAAGAGAATTGGTATTAATTCCTCTTTAAAGGTTTGGTAGAATTCAGTAGTGAAGCCATCCAGTCCTGGACTTTTTCTTTGTTGGGAGATTGCTCATTACTGCTTCAATCTCATTGCTTGTTATTGGTCTGTTCAGGTTTTCTGTGTCTTCATGGTTCAGTCTTGGTAGTTCGTATATGTCCAGAAATTTATTCATTTCCTTCACATTTTCAAATTTGTTGGCATATGGTTGTTTGTAATAGTTTTTAATGATTTTTTGTATGTCTGTGGTATCAGTTGTAATGTCTCCTTTTTCATTTCTGATTTTTGTAATTTGGGTCTTCTCTCTTCTTCTTCTTTCTTTCTTTCTTTATTTTTTGTTAACCTAGTTAATGATTTGTCTATTTTGTTTATCTTCTCAAAAAACCAACTTTTTGTTTCATTTTTTGGGTATCTGTATCATTTAGTTCTGCTCTGATATTAATTATTTCTTTCCAACTGCTAACTTGAGGATTGGAGTATTCCTGTTTTTGTAGTTCTTTGAGGTGTAGTGTTATGTGGTTTACTTGAAATCTTTATATTTTTGTGATGTAAGCATTTATTGCTACAAACACCTCTCTTAGTACTTCTTTTGCAGTATCTCACAGGTTTCAGTTTGGTGTGTCTTTATTTTCACTGGTTTCTAGAAAGTTTTTGATTTCCTGATTAATTTCTTCCTGGACCCATAGGTCATTCAAGAACGTGTTGTTTAATTTCCATGTATTTGTATAGAGTCCTGAGTTTCATTTGTTATTAATTTCTAGTTTTAATCTGTTCTGGTCTGAAAGATACTTGAGATGAATTCAAACTACTTAAAGTTATTGAGACTTGCTTTGTGACCTAGCATGTGGTCTGTCTTGGAGAATGTTCCACATGCTGATGAGAAGAATGTATATTCTGTAGTTATTGGATGAAATGTTCTGTAGATATCTGCCAGTTCCAATTAGTTTAAAGTGGAGTTTAAATCCTGTGTTTCTCCGTTGATTTGTTGCCTAGATGATCTGTGCAATGCCAAGAGAGGGGTGTTCAGATCCCCCACTATTATCATATTTGGGGTCTACCTCTTTCTCTAGGTCTAATAGAGTTTACTTTATATATCTGGGTGTTCTAGTGTTGGGTGTATGTATATTTATGATTGTTGTGTCTTCTTGCTGGATAGATTCCTTTACCATTATATAGTAGCCTTCTTTGTTTCTTTTTATGGCTTTTGGTTGAAAGTCTATTTTATCAAATGTAAGAATAGTTACTCCTGCTTGTTTTGGGTTTCCATTTGCATGGTATATCTTTTTCTGTCCCTTCACTATTAGTCTGTGTGCATCTTTACAGGTGAGATGAGTTTCTTGAAGACAGCGTATAGTTTGGTCTAGCTTTTTGATCCAATCCATCAGTCTGTTCCATCAGTCTGTGTCTTTTGAATGGCGAGTTTAATCCATTTACATTTAAGGTTATTATTGAGAGGTATTGTCTCTCTCCTGTCATTTTATCACTTTTTGTCGAGATGTTTTTAATATCTTTTGTTCCTTTCTTCTCCTTTTATTATTCATTTTCAATGTTTGTTGTTTTTTAGGTGATAAGATTTAGTTTCTTTTTTCTTTATCACTTGCATTTGTGTTTCCCAAGTGGGTTTTGTTTGTTCTTGTGAATTCATGGTAGTGTTTATTGTTTTTCAGATTCTTGATGCAGGAGTCCCTTGAGAATTCTTGTGGGGCTGGCCATGTGGTGGTGAACTCCCATAGTTTTTGTTTGTGTGGAAAATACATGATTTCTCCCTCATTTCTGAAGGATAGCTTTGCTGGGTATAGTATTCTTGGCTGGCAGCTTTTTTTCTTTTAGTATTTTGAATAGTTCATCTCATTTTCTTCTTGCCTGAAGAGATTCTGTTGAAAAGTCTGCTATAAGTCTGATGGGGGCTCCCTTATAAGTTACTTGATGCTTTTCTCTTGCTGCTTTTAGGATTCTCTCTTTGTCTTTGAGCTTTGCTAGTTTGACTATAATATGTCTTAGAAAGAATCTTTTTGGATTGAATCTGTTTGAGGATCTTTGAGCCTCCTGGATCTGAAGGTCTGTGTCTCCCCACTATATCTGGGAAATTTTCTGATATTATTATATTCTTTCATTGAATAGATTTTTAATGCCTTTACTTTTCTCCTCCCTTTGTGGAATATCTGTAATTCAGATGTTTGTGTACTATAGGTTGTCTTCTAGCTCTCTTAGTCTTCTTCATTTTAAAAATTATTTTTCCTTTTTTTTTTTTTTTTTGTCTGCCTGGGTTGTTTCATAAAGACCATTTTTGAGTTTGAAAATTCTTCCTTCTCCTTGCTCTAATCTGCTGCTTAAGCTCTTGGTTGTGATTTTATTTCACTGAATGAGTCTTTCTGTTCCAGGAGTTCTGCTACATCCTTTTTTAGGTATTAATATCTTTGTAAATTTCCTCCTTCATATCTTGGATATTTTTTCTCATTTCATTGTGTTGTCTAATTGAGTCCTCTCTTATTTCACTGAGTTTCTTAAAATAGTTACTCAGAATTCCTTTCAGTCATTTCAAGGGTTTCCTGTTCTGTAGGGTCTTGTAGTTGAGAGTTCTAAATTCCTTTCATGGTGTCATATTTTCTGGGTTTTGTTTGTTTGTTTGTTTCCAGAATCTCTCTGTTGATTTATGTCTGTCTGGAAGATCAGTTGCTTCTTCTATTAGTCTGGGGTGAACTTTGAGGAGATAGTCTTCGTCCTCTTTTTCCTGATTCCTCAAGTGACTCTTGTGTCAATGAAGTCAAAAGTGTGATGGGTCAGCTGCATGGTGGTCATGGACGTTACCATGGCAGTGAGCTGTCCTTGCAGCAGTAGAAGCTGTGGCAGTGGCTGTTGTGGACCACCTCTGCGGAAGCTGTGCAAGGCTTTCCCAGTAGTGGTGGCATGGGGTCCTGCCTTCTGTGCTGGCAGGGTGGGGCAGGGGGGTGGCTGCTTGGGTTTTCTGCCTGCCTGGGGCCTATCAATTAATTGTTACTATAAGCTTTGCCTAAATTCTTTTTAGTGTTTTCCACTCCCCGCTCCCCCCCGCCCCGAACTTTATATCTTCTTTCTTTTTCAGTGAAAAGAATAATGTGGATAGAGCTTAGGAAGGGAAGGGAAGGAAGTTTATGGTAACTTCTGATAGTTAAGTGCATTGAAATACATTGTTTCCGTGCAGTAAAAATAGTGGAATTTATTTCTCATTTGTAGCTGATGCTCAATTCTCTATGGCCTCAATTGCCTGACAAGGGGCATCCCATGCACTGTGTGATGGTGGAGTCTGTGGGCAGGTGGGCTAATGGCAGCAAGACTTGGCATCTCCCAGATTGGCACCAGCCATCCCTGTGCTCCTCCGAATAAGCTCCGCTCCAAGTCCTCACCTCCACAGAGCTTCAGATGCTTCTTAAATCTCTCCTGATCTTGGTGGGAAGCAAGTGGGATGAGCTACAAGTCTGGAATCCTTGTATCACCATTGAAAGGAGAAAATGGCAAACTGCAGTGAATTCCTTACCCTCTTAGTGTAGCGCATCTATCTCGCTTAGGGGAAAACCTGATCAAAACTTAATGCCTCCATTAGGAAAGTTGCAAGAACCAAAGCCCCTGGAGCTGCTCAGTGTGGGGAAGGAGGCCTGCAAGGCTGAAGATGCCATGGGACAGCGAATATCACTCTGTTTTGCCAGGACTTCTTCTGTCTTGTTTTCTTAAAAGAAATCCTGTGATTTTAAAAAAGTTTAATCAAAACAAAGCTGCCTCTGGGGGAAGCAGTTGGGGTTTTACGATGGACCCTGAGTGCGTCCTATTGTTCAGAAAGCCAAGCACGCAGAAGGGGTCCCCAAAATATTTGATCAGTTCTTTATTTCCAGTTCAAATAATGAGACACAATTCACCCAAACTCTATAGGGGGTGGGGGATTCTTGAGCTGCTGCCTTAGTCTGTTTCCTCCGTCCCCAAGCTCTGCTCATGGGCCCAGGGCCTCAGTCCCAGCTGTTGGGAAGCCACACTGACCATCATCTGTGCATCAGATATTTCCCCTAGACCCTCCCTCCTACCCTATTCCTCCAGCTCCTGTGAAAGCCTGGCCTCTTCTGGAATTGGGTCCCAGCATGGGCTACTGGTATCTTCTGGTTTGTTCTATTTCCTCCTGCGCATAAGTCAAGTTATGCATCTGGAATTTAGACCCAAGAGGGTGTACTTTCAAAGACTGTGACCTAAGCCACAACATTTTATTGACACTTCCCCTAAGGGCCTCTCTTACATTCCAGTGAGAGCTCTGCAGCTTTCTTTCATTGCTAGGCCCATGTTTTGGATGAAGATGGTCAAGTTCACTCATGCGCTATGCCTGTGCTGTGTGCTATGCCTGTGCTTTGTACTATGCCTAGGCTTAGCTCTTGAAGAGTTTGTGGTGAATGGAGTTTCAGATTCCAGATTTCTAGCAGTGATGGCAATAATAGCTTTGGAGAGATGCTGATCTATAGGGGTTTCAGAGGGATGAGCTTCCTTTAAACAACAGCCATCCTGTAACACTACATCGTGTTCATTAATCTATATCAAAGGCTACCGTATACAACAGAGTCTCTGTTAGCTGGCCCTCCTTAGCCCATGTTGTACAGTATATCCTTTTCTAAGATATTTGCTATCTCCCTTGGAAGTGGACTGTGCCACCTCTCCTTTTGGGGTCAAGCTTGTCCCAGAGTCCCAACCCCACTCTGTGAGGTTCTATTTCCCTTCCCCATGAAAGGCTTGACCATGTGACTCACTCTGCACGATGAATTGCAAGGGCCAGCAGCAGGCGCAGGTCCCAGACAGTAGTGATGGGGCCATCACATGGTTCCACACTCTATTTTCCCTCTACCATGAGAGGGGAATGGCCCAGACAGAGATGGATCCTGTCACCTGGATCTTGAAAACAAAGAGCAGGAGAAGCAGAGCTCCAGCTTACCGGGAAGGACACATACTGTGAAGCAGAAGCAAGTCTTGTTCCTGTAGACCCTGGAGTTCTGTCCCCCCAGCATAGCCTAGTGAAAGCTGGCGGCACAATACAAATGCGGCATCAGTTGTGCTCAGCAATGGGCCATCTTGCTTGCTTGGGACACAGAATCAGTGTCCACAGCGCACTGGGCATCTCACTCCACAGGCTCCTGGTGAGCACGTGTTCTTCCTCACCCCCCAGAAAAGAGATGCATGCTTGCCACAGATCAGACAGATGTTGTCCCAACCTGTTTATTCCGCTTGCACACGTCACTGCAATTATGTAATTTAATGAAATAGCTTAAAACCAATGAAATACAAGCATAAAAAGGATATTGCTGTTTCTATTAAAACTAAGTTAAATGCTTGGAAAAGACTTGCTACGGGCAAGTCATTCAACATATTGCTGTTGAATTAAGTGTAGGTGAGATGACTATAAAAGAGTCAGGAAAATATCATAAAACTCTAGAAGTTTCAGTACTCGGATTACTTCTCAAGTGACTTTATTTTCTCAGTTCTCTTTAAAGAAATCAAAACAGGAAATCATAAATGAAGCATTATAGGAGCAGTTTCTGCAAGGAGGAGGCCCAGAACTCCAGTCAGTGACCCATAGCCAAAAGGGGGACTCAGCACGACATCAAAATATTGCCAAATGAATGCACAACCACGTGTTTTAGCTAAAGCAAATACTTAAGGTGTACGTGTGTCAGTTTTTATGATTTCCCACCACTTACTGACTTTCAGTGGACAAAATACCAGTTGCAATTAGGAGGGCGGGTGGGTTTTTTGAGACACCCCCTCTTCTAAGTAAGAAGCCCGTGGGTGGGTCTGTCTGTGTCCCCATGGGCACACCCCTCATCGCCTCGCTCTGAGCAGTTCTGACAGCGAAGACGCACCCCAGTGGGGCTGCCACCGGGTCCTGCTCCTGCTCCTGGCAGCAGGCGAGCGTTGGGTGGGGTGGTCCCGCTCAGCATCCGGGCAGGGTGTGTGCATCCTGTGCACACTAACCCGGTGGAACAGCCTGAGAGGGGCTGCGGGAACTCAGACTGAAAGCTGCGCTTGCTGCTGTGACAGCCAGCTCCAGCCGGGCCGGTGAAAGGCTTTCCAAGGCCCCAGGTTCTGAAAAGGTACCGTCCTCTCCTCTATTGCCCATGTATTATAATAAAAATAATACCAAGCCATGAAGAAACCAAGAAAGCTCTCATGTTTCCCAGGACAATTTTTTTCAACGTGCTTTGTTAATAAACATCAAAGTCTTTTAAACAAAAAAAAATTTTTTTTCTAGGTGTCTCTGCCTTTGGAGCCTTACTGTGTCCACCAGACCGTACCCAGCAGAGAGAGGCCTGTGAGAGGGCTGGGCTTCCGCGGTGTGGACTCAGGGCTGGATTCCCCACCTTCATCGGACCGCAGGGCTCCGGTTCTCCCTCATGCCCTCCTCATGTGAAGACAGGAAAATGCACCCTCTCCCCACCCAGTCTGCACTCACACTGTTTCCAGCTGTGCCCAGTCTGCACCCTGCTCTCCAAGAGAGAGCCCCCCATCTGTGATTACCACCCGCCACCCACGCAATCACCTGGGGAAGAGCTTCAGCCTTGGGTCCCAGCGCGTGTGTGCAGGGGGTGACACCTGGCCCATCGCTCTTCCAGCCAAGTGACAAGCTGCCACGGAAGAGCAGGAGCCCACAGTGCAGGGAGTACAGGCAGGTGTCAGAGCCCCATTGCCTCTCCTGCTGCCTTGGAAGCCCAGCCTATGACCCCTTGAACCATCTCTCTTTTCTTCTCCTCAAAGTGTCCTCTCTGAGGGGGGCTGGATAGCAGTCGTTCTCACGTCAGTGTTAAATCATCAGTGTTAAATCGCAGCAAGGTGTTTTCAAGCCCATGACATCTGCATTTTAGGCAATTAGTGGAAAAGAGACTTGTCCCCTGTGAATGAAATTGCAGGTGATGACAGTAAAGTGCACTCAACATGCCTTAGTTCCTGGGACACTCCACAAAAAAATCAACAAACACAAAGGAAAACCGTAATCAGAGCCATAACAGGAATTCTGCTGAAGGCTGAAGGCAAACTCTTAGAAGCTTGCAGAGAAGACTAAGAGGGCTTTGGATAGCGACCATGGTGCTAAGGAGCGACTTCTCAATAATAATAGGGGAGGCCGCAGAGAAGATGCGGGCGAGGGGGACAAACAGCTCAGGCCTGGTACGTATCACTCAAGAACGGAAAAGGAAATTGTCATTCTGCAGAGGAATCCCAGACAGCACGACTCGAAGGTCAAGAATAGCCGAGAATGGTGTGTCTCTTTTTTGTAAATCACAGAAACAAAAGGCTGTTCCACACACAGGAAACACGGAGACAGAGAGGCGCATGGTGACAGCATCTGCCCAGTGATGAAGCGTGCGTGTCAGGAAGCAAGAAGCGAGGTAAACGGTAACAACGAATTCTGTCCTAGCTAACGTGGAGAGAGTTTCTTTCTGAGACTTATGCTGCTAGGAGATAAGTTATCTATTATACGAAAGATAAAACTGCCTCAAGGTCAAGAAAGACAAGGAGAGACAGAAATTCAAGGCTGGAGAGCACTAAGGAGAAAGGACGACTGAAGGCAGGGCGGTCCCGGAGCTGCAGGACGCCAGCAGGGATGGTCTGCAGTGCCCTGGAGAGGATCCCGCTCTTGACAATTCTACTGCAGCTGGTGAGATGGCGACATCCGGGGAGAGGTGAGGAGTTGCACAGCTTTGACTGACGTTTGCACCTTTTCTGTAGCTCTAAAGTAAGTTCACAGCAGCTTTGTTCATTTGTTTTGAAGGCACACATAAGAGTGGCTGGCCCTCAGGTCTGACTGTGCCGGGTGTGACAGTCCCGCAGGCTCACAGTCCCGCTCCTGAACCCCTCCCTGATTTCCCAACACACGCCTGGTCTCAAACAACCAAACACACACACTGCAGCAAAACAAGACAAAAAGCCACATGCAGAACAGCATGGCAGAAACAACCTGTGCCCAGGGTCTCCTCGAGGCCCTGCCCGTGCCCCTCCCTCAACCCACAGGCTCCCCCTTGAGCTGCAGACCTTGCTCTGGGCACCAAAGCACCTTGCCAAGCAGAGCACACAACCCACACACCCAGTCCCGCTGTAGGGGTCCCTGTGTTGACTCCGTGCAGGACTGATGTCAGAGAAAGTCTGGGGGGCCCCAGTAGTCAGCCTCAACCCACCCCGTCTCATCCTCTTTCCAGGTTCTTGGCTCCGCCACAGGAAAGAATTCGAGGGCAGAGTCACAGTACACAGTGAGAACAGGTTTGATGTAACAAATAAGAAATACAGATTCCACAAAGAGAGTGTGGCTTAGCTCCAGAGACTGAGCAGGGCCACACCATGTTTAACACAAAAGTAAGAAATACATATTCAAAGTTCAGTGCAGGGTGCAGGCTGGCTCAAGAGAGCAAGCAGCTTCCTGACAGCCAGCACGTGCACATGTCAGCAGGGGCACTGTTAGACCTCACATGGACAGTGCAAACCCAGACAGATGGTAATGCATCCGAGACCTCAATGATGGCAGGTCCCTAACACACATCCCCTGACCCCAGACCTCGTGTGTCCTGTTGCTCCTTGTGCCCCTGCTCCTCCTGGAAAGCATTTGTAAGAGAATGGAGGCAAGACATTTAGACAGCACACCACAGCCCGGAGAAGCCCTCACCAGATGTCTTTTCCTTCTCTCTCAAAGCACACTTGCCGCCCTAGTGGCTTCTGAATTACAGAGCATCCAAAGGAGCGTCTCCTCGTGTCTTCCATGAGAGCAGAAGGGGTCCCTCCTGAGCTTGTGCTCTGCACACCCTTGCACCAGCCCTCACTGCTGATGTTTCAATACAGGGCACCATAGGGAGGCCCTTCTGGGGCTACAACTGAAGGGAAGAACATTGCATTGTGTAAGCACAGGCGTGGGTCACTCCAGAGTTCCTGACGAATGTCCTTGTGTTTTCTGACTGTCTTGAAAGGAGAGGGTAATGGTTTGAACTTGGCCCATGCACCTTGATTCAGCTCTGAGGTACGTGCATTTGCACATCCGCAGCTGCAGGGGCGTCTGTGGAGAAAGTCAGGTGCAAAAGAGCGCCGTCTCACTCTCCTGTCCCGTGTCTGCCTAATCCTCCCTCACGTCCTTTATGAAGTTGCCTTGGGACAGGGAAAGGCACCGTTTTCTTTCACAGAGGAGAGAAGAGTGTTTTCCAGAGTCTGAGCTCCACAGCATGAGCTGGTGCTCCTGGTCTCAGTGTATGGTCGGTGAACATCAGTCACCTAAGGTGATTTTTAAGTGAAAATTCCCAAGCCCCAATTAAAATAAATTAAACTAAATTACAATATTTCGAGTAAGGCCTGAAACCTCTGCACTATGAATGAGCTCCCCAGGGTATTTATATACACACCAAACCCGAGTTAGCTACTGAGCTGGATTAAGGACCAGAACAGCAAAGTTCTAGTCTTCAGGGAGCCTCCTACACTCCATGTGATCTTGGACATGTCATTTCTGTCTCCTTGAGCATCTGTTTCCTCAGCTATAAAATAAGGAAAATGGATAAGGTAGTCAGCCTTCCAGCTTTAATTTTTATGAATACCCGCATCCTTTCCCGTATGCCTGTCAGTGATTTTCTCGTCACATCTTGGTTACTCCTTTGCAAGAAGAATTCAGCCCCTCCATCAACCTGAGACCATTTCTAGGCCAGCAGACCCCATGCGGGCAGCTCCCACTTTCCACTGCCAGGGCCTGCCCTGCCTAGTGAGCAGGTCAGGGCTGCAGGGACCAGGCTGCCCGTGGCCCTGTGGCCAGTGCTCTTTCACAGCAGGGCTGCAATCATCTGGGCTCAGGAGTCTGCCTGGGCTTCCCCAGCCTGGGTAAGAAGGAGAGATGGATGGACGGCCCCAGGGAGACAGGCTGTCTTCTCTGTCCTGCTGAGAGGTGTGCAGGGCTCCGGTGAGCCCATAGCGGGAACTGCAGGCACATCAGATGACGGATGAGAGCTTGGCCTCTGGGTGAGCACAAGGTGCACTTCTGACCCAGGTACAGGGACTGGACCTAACCTCTCCAGGACACCCACCCTCCCTGCCATCTGCACAAATCCTTCATCCTTTTCCACCTGCTCAGGGCCCGGCCTCTTCTGTGGCCACATCAGCTCAGGGTGGTCTCCCTGCCTTGGAGTCCCTTTGCTGTCCAGTGCTGCGGCCTCACCTTGTCCCCGTCTGGTCTCTGCTGCTGACCTGGGCAGGTCACCGAGGTGCGGCAGAGAGAACGTGGACGTCATGCCGGCAGATCAGGTGTGGATTGCGGCTCTGGAGTGGAGCGTCTGCCTTGCAGGGCCTCGGGCTGCCATCGGCTCAGGGATGCTGAGACCATGCAGCACAGTGCAAGGACCGAGTCAGACCCTGGGGACAGCTCCCAGCTCAGGACGAGTCTCGCCCCGTGCTGCACAAGTGTGTGAGTGTGAGCTGTATTAGGTGTGACCCTTCTTTCTATTCCTAGACAACTTCCTAGTAGTTGACATCCTGACTACTTAGCACCTGCCGGGCACTGTGCTAAGTTTTTTCACGCATTAATTCATTCAGTCAGCACGGCCACCCTGTCAGGGGGCCTATGATTATTCCCACTTTACAGATCAGAGGACTGGAGATTGAAGAGGATAAGCAACGTGCCAGTGTACAGTTATGGTGACAGGGCCAGCACTCAAACCAGGTCTGTCTGGTTCTGGAGCCCGCAGGACGCCAGTCTCATGCCTCAACTCAGTGAGGACGTATTCGCTGACTGTAAGTTTCTGGATGCTTTCTCTTTCTTTATTTTAGTCTCATGATGACACTACAAATCACACGACTCAACTCTGAACCCAAATTATGTTCCTTGTGAAATAAACTAGATAAAAATAACAACCACGATAATCATAACAATAAGTGATTTTGGACGCATTTTCTCTTTGCTTTTGTGTCATGATGTGGATGAATGTGGGAGGGAAGAGGAAGTGGACAAAAGCTTGGAGAGCTGACAGCAGCGACCCCACAGTGTGTGCGTGTGACCCGCGATCAGGGCCACCCCACCACTGTGGGCAGAGACATGATTCTGGGGGACCCCAAGAGAACAAGTTGTCTATCATGGGAATGCAGCCGAAGTGTCAGGTTTGTCGTTACCTGCTGTGGCTCTCCTGCCTTGCTACACACGATGGTACCACTTGCCCTGCAGGGTTATGGAGGAAGAAAATGAAATGGTGTGTGAGTGCTTCCCAGGCCCACCTGCTCCACAGCAGGTCTTACTGGACAGTTCTGAATTGGGCATGCTTAGTAAGCATTTACTTCTTGATAAGTGTTTTAATCCTAAATTATTGAATTTTACACACTCGCAGAAGGCAGATCCTTAATTCATCTGGTTCATTAGCTGTAGCGTTACCTACTCATTGGGATCAAGTTATAGCGAATGGACAACAGACACAATGACTATCGTAGAAACACAAATACCGGCACAACCACACTCATCTTAGAGCCAAAGTCAGTTGTATTTGGGATGCTTTTCCAGCAGCCAGTTCATGTGACCCTCATGTTTGGTCGGCTGTGACATTCCGCGGGTGAGGAAGTGGGGGAGCGTAAACCGTCTCACGTAAGCTTGAAGAGTATGTGTCAGAAGAAAAACAACAGAAGTGTGCTAACATCTTCCACCTCTGTGAAGGTAATTTCTCTCCTGTCCCTTTGATCCTAGGAACCGTGTAGCACCGTTTTGCTATTTATACTGTCTAATCTTTTTCTGAATGAATAAATGTGATAAATAATTGCTAACTCTGTTCATCAGTAATTGTTAAGACAAGAGAAGGAATTGTTTCACTAGTAATAAATTCGTAGAGTAAAGCGTACAAAATTGACTTAAACAATATCTAGAAATACGCCTTTTAAAAAACATTTACTCTTAGCTTTTCAAAAATTATGTTGAGCTTTTCTATTACCAGGATCTTAAAATAAATTTCTTTTATGCTATAAAAATTGCTTTACAATTTTCATCTCATACTGAAAACCCTTTCCCAGCTGATTAATTTCATCTGTGTCTTAGCCTAACTCAAATGCACAAAATTTATACGTAATGGTATTTGACTCCTGACCTATAGCCCTTAGTATTAAGTATGGTGTATCTCAGCACAAATTCACTTACAAACAAGTAAAATATTGAAATTCTCTGTGGTAGACTTTTGCATTTTTTATCATCATAATAAACTTCACAAAGAGAAGAAAAGATATTTGTTTTGTGTATAAACAAAAATTGCAAGATATCAAAGAGAGTGGAAACATTTTAACTTATTTTATCAGCAACATAAAAGTAAATGTACACTAATAATGTACATTTAAAGTTACATAAATGTTATGTAAAATATCTATAATATCGAACATTGTTAAATAAGATAAACAATATGATTAATGTTCCTTTTTTTCTCATAATTTTTTTTTAGGTAAGTATTTGACTATAGCATGTACTACCTAGTTAAGTAGCAACTAATTTCTTGAATTTTATTTTCAAGATAAACTTCATTACTACAATTAAATTAAAAATCAACTGCAGTACTACATATGCTGATAATTCTTAAAATGTTGTCCTTTAATGATTTTGTAGTTGTCGTGTTGTAATTCACAAACGGATTAGTAATTTTCAGATTTCCAAAACAAAGTCCTTCTTATGAAATAGTAATTGCAAAATTACTTTGAAGCATTCAGAAAAAACAAAAAATTCTTGTGCTGTACTTTTATTCAAGTGCAATGAGATTGGCAATTTGAAAAATCGAAAGGACATTTCATAGTGAATCTTTTACGTGCCCTTCAAAAGCATTTTAACTTTCTTAAATGTATCCGTTTTTTTTGCACAAGTTGTAGACAACTCATAGGGTCTGGAAGATTCAGCTTATTTATAAGTAAAGGATAAATATATGAGCTTTTCATATTAAATATTCTCCTAAGAATATTTAATCAAATTTAATTTTTAAAAATTGTTAACTTAAGTCTGTAATCTAACAACCTTTTGAAAAATCTTTCTTCCAAGTAAACCAACTTTATTCAACATTAATAAATGCATTTTCATTTTTTTTAAGGAGAAGTGTTACATTTATGACGTCATGAATTGCCCTTAATAAAATACACACTTGTGCAGAGTATATAAGAATTTCATTGAAGCGGGAAAGTGCTTGCAAGGGCTGGGGGTGCTGCGAAACATTGGCACAGTGGCCCCCCTTATCCGTGGTTTCACTTTCTGCAGTGTTAGTTACCTGTAGTCAATAGCAGTCTGAAAATGTTACATGGAAATTCCAGAAATTAACAATTCATAAGTTCTAAATGCTCCATCACAATGTCTGGATCATTCACTTCACTTTCTCTCACCCTGTGGGCATTTTGTCACCTCACAGCATCACAAGGAGAAGATCAGCCAGTGCATTACAATGAGATATTTCAGAGAGAGCACATTCACATAACTATTATTACAGTATGTGAGGAAAACGGAGTAGTTTAGTCAGGCCCCTTCCCCTCAGGTCTGGCTGGGTGTGGTGCAGTACTTCCTTTGTAAACAAATTGTGTGGGTGTAGAGTCAGTGCACATGCACACCCATGTACCCTTTGGCTCCTTGCTATTTTTGTCTGCTCTTTGGTGTGTGAGGTGGCTGCTCTGAACTGCTGGTCGGCAGAGCTCACATCTAAAAATAAAGCCTATTGTTTCTTCACCCACCGCTCCAAAGACCTTTTCCTGTTAACCTAGCTCCTAGACCTGTGTGTGAAGGGTTTGTGACCCGGTCTGTACAATGGGCTTGAGGGGTCTGTGAGCCCTAGCCCTAGCTTTACACAGTATTTTGTTATGATGTTCTATTTTATTATTAGTTATTGCTGTTAATATCTCACTGTGCCTAACATAAATTAAACTTTATCACAGGTATGTATGTATAGGAAAAAACAGTATACGTAGGGCTTGGTACTATCTGTGGTTTCAGTCATCCACTGGGGGTCTTGGGACGTATCTCCTGAGGATAAAGGGGACTGCTGTAATGACAGAACTAATGTGTACATGTCAATTTGTCCTTGTCAATTTCTTTAGTTTTATTTCTTACACCAGATTACCTACCAACTGTATTTACTAGCCCACCCTGAAACAGTCCAACATATTTTCTAATCCAGATATTTTTACAATAAACATATGAAATTATAAATTAAATACTTCAAAACATATTTGAGAAGTGATTGAATAGGCTCACATTAATTCTACTTTCATATTATAATTATCAATAAAGCAACAATAGAATTTAAAGTTGTGATGGCTAATTTTAGGTGTCAGCTTGACTAGACTAAGGCATACATGGAAACCTGGTAAAGCATTATTTTGGGGTGAGTCTGTGAGGGTGTCTCCAGAAGAGATTAGCCTGTAAGCCTGAGTGGACTGGGTGGGAAAGACCTGCCCTCAATATGGGCAGGAACCATCCAAATCCACCGGGGGCCTGAAGAGAACAAAAACAGAGGAAAAGGCAAATCTTTTGTGCTGTTTCACTGGAGTTGGGATCCACTCTCCTCTCTGGTCCATGGACACCTGAAGTCAGGACTCTTCAGTCTTTGGGTTCCAGGATTTACATCAGAGGCACCCGAGGCTCTCAGGCCTTGGCCTTGGACTGAGGATCACACCGTCAGCTTCCCTGGTTTGGAGGCTTCCAGACTTGGACTGAGCTGTGCTACCAGCATCCAGTTTGCGGACGGCCTATCGTGGGATTTCTCGGCCTTCACAATCACATGAGCCAGTTCCCCTAATAAATCCCCTCTCATGTATGTATATCATATCCCATTGGTTCTGTCTATCTGCAGCACCCTGACTGATATGAAAGGCTATGCTTAAGATACCAGTTACTTATCATCTAGAAGACAAATGATTTTTATATTTTAATATTTTTGAATTAATAAAGAATAGCAGTGGCTTGAATTCTGATGGAAAACCCTTTCTCTCCTAACATGTAAAGTGGGGGTAGTAGCAGTGACTACCTCATGAGGATGTTGAAGGTGAGCTGAAACAGCACATGTAAAGTGCGCGTCACAGAGTGTGACAGAGTGCAGCTGTTTTTAGTTCATGGTGGTTTTGGTTTGCTAGCGCTACCATGACAAAGTTCCAGAGACTGGGTGGCTCAAACAACAGAAATGTATTTCCTCACAATTCTGGAGGCCAGAAGTCAGAGGTCATGGTGCTGGCAGGGCCGGCTCCTTCTGTGGCCTCTCTCCTCAGTTGCACATGGTTGCTTTCTTCCTGTGCCCTCACGTGGTCTCCCCTCTGTGCATTTTCTGTGTCTAATCTCCTCCCACAAGGACAGCAGTGATACTGAATTAGGGTCCACTCTAGTGACCTCATTTTAACCTATTTCCAAATTCTGTCACATTCTGAGATACTGGGGGTTAAGTCTTCAGCATACAAATTTTGAGGAGAGGGGGACACAATTCAGCCCCTAACAATGGTCAACAGTAAAGTTTTGTAAAATGGTGAAATGTGGCTATAGAATACTATTAATCCAATTCAACACCCCATTTTACAGATAATCAAGCTGAGACCCAAGAGGTAAAGTGTTTAGTCCAGCTGTATGTTATTTGTGTCTGAACTAAGAATTCAGGCCATAAAATATTGGTCTCTCTTCAGAATATTTGAAAGCATCAAACAATTAATAGTTACTTTAATCAACTTTTTAATATGTTTTTCTTAAAATCTATTGAAAACATTTATTGCTTCTCAACTTTAAAAGTCCTCTAACTTTTCATTAAAAGTTAATTTGATGAAAATTTCTGCATTCCTGATTTCATCTAATTTTTATGTCCTAGTGATCTAATAATTTGAAGATCATCTCTACCCTAATGATATCTGCAAGTTCTTTGGTGTGATACAGTTAAGACAGTATTGGCCCAACAACACTTGTTAGCTCTGCTGCAAACAAGCTGTGTGGTTTGGGCAAGTGTCTTGAACTTCGTTGGCCTCAGTCTATTCATCTATAGAATGGGAGAATAAAGTTCTATGATTTTGTGAAAAGCTATTGAATTGAAACGATCATCTGAATCACTATGTTTTCCTGTAAGGACTACACCACCAAACAGTTTCAACCTGCGTTTGCCACCTGCACTTTCAGTCCAGCAGATCAGAGCCGCAAGTGTTACTTCCGTTGCCCTTACACGGAAGCCAGGCCAGGCTCAGGCTGTTAAAATACTTTTTACCGTGATCACAGACAATGCTAGAATTCCGATTTTCTGACTTTAATCAGTATTAGATTTATTCATTTTGGTTTAAATTATTCTCAATTTTTCTCCAAAATTTTTTGGTGTGTATTAGGAGCAAGGAAAACGTTATATTCACCTTAAAAACCCATCTTTAGCTGGAAGCAGGTTTTGTCAGCCACATTCGTAAATTTTTTAGAAGTAAACTTTCATGGAATGTGTAATTCTTTTTCTTTTTCTTGGACTAAAGACCACTTTATTCTTAATTAAAAAAATTTTTTAATTAAAAATATTATTTTAAAATGTTTAATTTGCAATGTACACAATACTGACATTGCAATGCTGTCTAGTGAGAATGTCACAATACGTAGTAGGAGGGTCAAGTTCATGAAGAGATTCTTAAAATGATTCTCGGAAACTCTGTGCCTATGAGGTTTCTCTGTAGTGCCACAAAATGCATTTAATATATCTGTGTATACATGAGTACATTTAATTCTAGAGACTGCGTGAAGGAGAGATTACATGTTTTGAGGCTCTTTTGTAGCATTTCTCTTTAATCAGTTGTGCAAATCCCATTAAACTGCTTCTTAACAGCAAGAATCCAATCTTCATTTAGCTAGTTTTCTCAGCAATTTAAAAGGAATTTAGCCCCTACTGTCATATGTAACTGGTTGTCCCCTAGTTCCTATTTGAATTTCATTGGCTTTTATAGAAAGTTATTGAGATATTCAGACAGACGGGCCCATAATATATATTTTACTGTAATGGGATTTTGTTCTATTGCACTGTGGACTGCCGTCCTTCTGTAGGATATAGCAGATGTGGTTGTGAATTAGACTGCATCTAGGCCTCAAGAAATATGAATAATACATTTAAACTCAGAGGATCATAGAATCAGAGGAAATCTTAGAACTAAGAAAAATTCAACCTTCTCATTTTAAAGGTGAGGAAATTAAACCAGGACGTAATGAAGGAAAATAACTTTTTTGAGGCTATGTGGTTACTGCTAGAGCCAAGATGAGAGTGTGGTTGTCTGAAAAATGTGTTGCACGCTTTCATGTTAACCATTAGGTAAACTTTCTGCCTGCCTATTAAAATTCGGGTCTGAATGCTCTTCTTAGGCACCACATCGGGATGTATTCCAGAAGCCATTCGCACAATGATTTCCACGTGTGCCCTTGCTCAGTGGAGGGAACGAAATGAGTAGCAACAACTGGGGACACTGTAGCTAGCAGTTTGGTTTTGCATTAAGTCGTCTAATCTGATTCGTGGGTGGACTACCCCAGGAATACCATAAATGAGTAAGTTAATGAGACTTATTTTCCAGCCCTACTTCCTGATTGGACAACTGCATGAAAAATCGGATGGGGAATTATGTATCCAAATTCTCTGTGTGGCGTAGCGATCCCTCTTTACCCAGCCTCTGAGTTCAGCAGAAGACCACATTTTGGGCTTTTTTAATTGCTAGCAAGATTGTATAATTCTTGGATGTGTTGGAGAATCTTCTAGGATTATGAAGATTATCATGGCCCTTCTCATAAGGAAGACCCACCAGGCAAATTTTAGATACGACAATCCAGCAAAATAGTCATAATAAGAGTAAAGAGGAACTTGTAAATGATGCGGAGTAAATCTAGAAAACTCTTGAAAAGAAAGTAAATGGAGTTCTGTGGCTAGTAAGATAGACAAAGACAGAGTTTCCACCCTAAGATCTACATCAGACAGATTCAACAGTAAAGATTATTAACCAGAAGTTTGTTCTCTCCTGAAATTGCATGTAGAATATTGTGTATCAGCCACGTGGTCATCATTTATCCACTATGTCTATGACACGGGGAGCCACAAAACCCCGTAATATAGTAATATAGACTTTATATATTAAGTAGTACTGAAAAATGAGGTAAATGTCACTAGTCTGGTGAAAAATTAGGACGTAGGGGCAAAAGCTGGACGTCGCAAAGGGATTGGTTTAAGAGATACTAATGCTGGTGGCTTCTCTGACGACACTGGAGAAGAAGGAATTTGCCTTTCTCTCTCCACCACACTCTTCTGCTTTCCTGTCCTTGATCTCAGACCTGCAAACTCACATTTTCACAGGGAGGAAGTTTGAAGTAGTTGGAACAACGGAGTCGCCTTGGGGGCAGACAGGCCATGTGATGGCAAAGTTCATCTTTTATAACTTCACGTTCCTTCCAGATGAGATGGGAGCAGAGCTTGTTGCCGATCATGTGCACACACAGTAAGCCGGGGGTGGTAGCTGCTGAGGGCACCGCTCGGCTGGCGGTGCTCGGAGCAGCGTCCTATGCGAGAAGTCCTCATCGCAGCATCCTAGAGAAGCCCAACACAAAAGATAGGGAGATCCAAGTAAGAGACTAGGAGAAAATAGAGCCGTTTCTACAGAGAAACATAGAAGTTGGGGCATGTCCTTCCTGCTCACCAGGAGCAGGATACTGGGCACAGGTCCAACTGCCTGCCCTCTTTCAAAAGCAAACCACTCAAAAGTCAAATGTTGGTGGCCTGAGGAATACCGGTGGCCCGAGGAGAGATGTCAGGCTAACCCATCTCTCCAGTAAGCCTGAAGGAGAATGGGCAGGCTAAAGCCATCTCCAAGACTCAGATGTACTGGGAGGTTTTTAAAGTCGGTGTTGAAGGAATGGAACGTGGGAAATGAAAAGCAGGAGGGAGGGCGCTGTGAGAGGTGGGGGCTCCGTGCGAGGAGCCAGGATAGCACATGCAAGTCTGCAGCTCCAGGTTGACTAGAAAACAACTTTATATTCATGTAAATGATGTCATCTTGTCCCATAACCAAGGTTCAGAATATCAAATCACCATGGGAAAAGAGGGAACTCAGAGAGATGCATGCCAAGAAAAAAAGTGTGTCCTTTCAAAATCTTTAGAACCCATGCGATTTGAGTTCCCAACATAGCTTCAGTCCCGCTCACTCCAACAAGCAGAGAAAGAGGAAACTGGCTAAGTGAAATCTGGTTGCTTGGAAATCATATAATCTTAAGGACACAATTGACTAAAAAATATTTTAACATCTTCTGAAGAAAAATGGCAAAGTGAGCTACACCGTGTGCCTACGGGGAAACAGCTGCTGCACCTGGGGCCATTATAAAAAACAGACACAAAATTAAACCCCCAAGTCATTTCTACAGGTTGTGTCTTTCACAGCAGAAGACTAATTTAGAACGTTGGAGAGTCTGGTCATCTGCGTTGCCTGTTCCCTCAATCATTTCATATATAAGATGGTGATAAGTCAGTCATCTCATTTACTCCCCCAACTTCCTGACAAATTACTCCTAAAATTATGCCCCCAAAAGCAAAATCCTAATAGCACTGGAAACTGGGCTATTCGTTAACAGGAGAGGATTGCACCAGTCTCGTCTGAGGATGTCTGGATAGATCTCTCTGCAACCAAGATGGGGGGGGGAGGGGCGGAAATAAGGTCAAGGAAATACTCAGTGTTACAGGAAAAGGAAACAGAAGCATTCTACTATGAGAAGTACAAGGAAGTTTTAGACAATATCCAATTGTGTTCTCAATAAATCTCAACAAAACATGAACTTCATGAAGAGAAAGATAAAGGCAGAAATGCAAGATGAGACAAGAGGACGCTAGCCGTGGCAACTCAAAGGTGACAGCAACATTTTAAAACCCACAAGGAGCTCAAGTTCAAGGTGAAGCCTAAGCATGAGTTCAAGTTCATGGCGAAGCCTGAGCATGTATTTACCTTTCCTTCCAGCCCAAATTCTATGGCAATAAGTGAGGTTTTATAAGAACGGAACATATCCACAGCAGGTATGTGTGATGGGTACCACACTACTGGCAGAAGTTTCTGGAGGAAGTTTCAAGGCAGAAGAAGTTGAGCTGTTGGGGAAACCAAACTGCCGAGGCCTCAGCCTTCTCATCTGAGAAAACTGTTGATGTTTCCAACTTAAAGAAGGGTTGGCAAAAAGAGTTTAAACTGACATTACTTATATCATTAATCAACATTTATAGCATTCTGTCTATATTACTTAATTTTACTGTTTATAAGAAGAACTTACATTTTCATAGGTTTACTCCCAAACCTGATGCTTCTACCTCTGGAGGCCCCCACGTACCTGCAGTTTGTCTGTCTCAGGGTCTTCAGAGATTGAACCTCAAGTTCAGGACAGAACACTGCCCACCGTATGATACTGAGAGGCCAAGTCAGACGCTGATGTGAATCGTCAGTCCAACGAGTTCTCTGGGAAGACCATACTAGTAAGATGCTCTATTGTAGGATTAGTTTGTGGGGATTAGCAGGGCCTGTCACAGATATCCAAGGACTTGGCCAGTGCAGATGGGAAAAATCCAGTCCACTATGTGGACGCTTTTTTTGCTCCTATGTAAACATCAGAAGGGCATGTGTGGAGACATTGCAAATAAATCAGAAAAGCAAACACATTTGTGGTGGATGTGGTGCGGTCAAGGGTGAGCCCTCCACCTGCCACGGCCTTCCTAGCCCTTGTCACAACCCTGGGGCCGTCCTTGTGATACTCGGGGCTGTGCAGCAAGCCCACACACACAGCCTCTCCGGGCTCTGGTCCCTCATGCAACAGGAGGAACCACGTAGAGGTCATCCATTCACTCACTCCCTCTGTCCACCTCTCACCACAACAGTTCATTCTGGAATGAAGCTCTTCAACACTGCTGTTTCCTGAACACGTTGATTCCCGTCTGCCTTTACGACTCTGTGCGTAGTCCCTCTTGCTGAGGAAGTTTTTTCCTCCTTGTTCACTGTTGAACATTCAGATATTCATACCCTGATCTTTGGAACGTACCTTTTTATAGCTCATATCACATTTACTCATGACTATTTAAGTGTTCGTTTCCTCTCCTGAACTGTGAGCTCCTCGAGAGCTGTGGCCATGTCTTAACCTTTATTCCTAGCACTAAGTGGTGACCAGATATTTTGCAGGGGCTCGGTCAATGCCTGGCACATACTGAATATGCAGAAGTGATAATGTGCATTGATTATAGCTCTTGCAATGGTTTCAAGCGTCGGTCTTTGTGCTTGCATACTACAAGAAGTATGAGATGTTGATTAGGACAGCTTCATGGCTTGTGTTTATCAGACACTGTGATCCAAGGATTAGGAGACACCCGAGCAGGGAGACAAATCTCACGAGAGATTCTAGGCACAGATCCTTGCAGACGGAGGCTCAGAACACTACCCACCTTCCTTCAGCGAGGGAACCAGAGCCAAATTGCAGGCATGACAGAGGGAGGGAGGGGCTCAGCCAGGAAAGCGAATGTTGAAGGGCATCATACCAGCTATTTTTAGGTGTTAGAATGGCAATCATATCAGTAAGGGACTAGATTCATCCCAGGTTTCTCCATGGTACGGGGTATGGACCATTGGTGATGAGGATTTGGTATAATTCCAGGAAGAACTGTTCAAAGACCCTTGTGTCTAACAATGAAGTAGCTTGTCTCTGAAGTGCCCTGTCCTGCCCTGATGGGAAAGGTCCCCGTCTGTGCCGAGGGCACCTGCTTACAGAGCCTGTGAGACCAGACTCACCTGAGGCTATTCTGGCTTCAGGATTTCTGGTTCCACAATTTGGGAAAAGAGAATACTGAGCAAAGATAATCCATACAGGAGATCTTTGTGATTTTTGCTACCCACAAATGACATTAAATTCCCCTCCTCGCAATAATAAACTTTACTTTGTTGCTCAAGATAGAAACAATCTGTGAATAAGATTCTGTCCTAAAATGAGCTTTCTACTCCTTAAGTTGATTTGAGCCCTGACCCCCATCCATGAGCTGGCTTGTCATCGTGTCTCTTATTACAGTGTGGAGGAGGCAGAACTAGTAATGGGGGAGTATCCCTTTCTGGCTCATTTTCAATTATCAGAAGATTTAGCAGGCTTTGGGGGGCGGGGTGGTGGGAGACCCTGCTTATCTTTGCTGCCCTGCAACCCCCTGAGTTAGTCTCTTTTATCTTTTTCTGGATGTGCCATGCCCCAGCATGCCACACGGCACTGGCTAAATAAACCCTTAAATCTAGCTTTTGTGTCCTGCTAATCCTTTTATTTCCTAAATCTTATTTAATCCAAAAGGCTTCCTTTCATCTCTTTAATTGTCCCCAGGCCACTCTCGTCTCCTATCAGCAGTCCTTGCAACCCTGGAGAGAGTCGAAAAGCTTCCCAGGGTCTCCTGATTCTCATTAGACTCTGGGTGGATGAGGTAGCACCTGCCAAGTGGCATATCGGAGAAAGGCCCCGCCTGGCGGCATCTGCTGCGCTCAGTGCTCAAGGTCAAGACCCCCGCGTTGCTCAGGAAACACACCCCTGCCCGCCGCCCACCCAGCCACTCTCCTCTGAGATGTCAGCATTGTCGCAGGAGAAGGCGGGCTGCGCTTCTGACCCCCGAACACTGGTCACAGGCCAATGACAAATTAAACTGGGCTCAGACACATGCAGAAGGGCCAGGTGGTGTAAACAAGTTTTATTTTTGTCTAATTTAAGTGAAGACGAGCCTTGGGTCTGGGGAAAAAGGACAGTAATTCAGACAATTTCACTGTTTAGAGGGAGGCGACAGGCACATTTACATGGTATCCACAATGCACATTTCCATTTCGGTGCCGTCTAGGTGCACTTGTAAAAGGACATAATAGGATAATTAAAAATCCCAGTGATTAAATTTGTAATTTTTTCATCGAAATCTTTCTGCTGAGCTTGGTTTTACAGCTTTCCTCCTGCTACCACCTGCCTGCCTCTCCCAAGTGTCACGCTCCTTCCCGTCAGAGATGCGAGCTCTGTGGCCTGTTCATGTGTCACCTGCAGTTATTAGTTGTTTTCGTGACAGTACCTGAAGAACCCCTGGACTTGGAGTTGGCAGGGCTGCACCAGCTTCTAGCATGTGGCCACCTGTCTGACCTCAGCGATGCCACGGCACGTCCCATTCGCTATAGCACCGCCGGCACAAGTGACGCTGTCCCCTCCCCTGCGCTGCAGAAGTGTGTGGTTTAGAAGGAAGTCAGCACCCTCCCCGCCCCAGCCTTGCGGAGAATCTGAAATAATTCTATCCATACCTAAGGGCAGGGAAGGAATGTCTTCAACCGAGGCCACGTGATTAGCAGCTGGATTCCAGTTTAATTAACCAACGTTTGAGCCAATCTAAAGAAAGGCTCTCTGCTCAGACAAGCCAGTGGGACAGAGGAATGCGAAATGGACGGGCAGGTTGGCGATGGTGGCCCAGCTCCCCAGGAAGGGATGTGCAGCCCCCAGAGGACACATGCTGTGACCAGCAGCAGAGGTGCCTTGTCCAGAGCCACTGCCGCCTGGTTGCAGTGCACTTGAGACGGTTGACTCTCCTTTCTTTAAGCCCTGTCACAAAGCAACCTCTGATGACCCATCCTTTCTCCCAGTCCTTGTTACTTGGACAGTGTGCCCTGGGTGATGGCCCTGGGTGACGGCCCAGTCCATGGAGAGCTTCTTCCTCATGGCAGTCACCACGGCCTCTCTTGAGGAGGGCCAGCGGGAGTCCACCAGGGGGAGCCCTGCCTTTGCTGGGGTGCTGCTAGCTGCTGCTTTCTGTGCTCCCCCAGACCGAGCACCCGAATCCAGGTGACTGTGAGGTCACCAAGGTGACCCACAGTGGAGGTGCCTCCATCCCCTGTCCAGGAGTTTTATAGACTCTAGTCAAAGACATTTAGGGAATAGAAACTTGTTATAGGTTTCTTTGTATTTCCCATAAAGTATTCACTACAAGGGCTTCACGTAAACAAAGTGCTCACCTAATTCGTTGTACAGAGATGTAGAGAGTTTGTGTGTGTGTGGTTTTTTTAATGTGTTAAGGCGGCCTCCTGGGTGGGCTTGCCCCTCTTTGGTATGGACCTCGGCTGGTTGGTCCCCTGGGTGCCAGGCTCAGCGGCGCTGTGAATGGTGCTGTGATGTCACATGTGTGACACTTATCAGTCTCCCCTAGGCATCTTTCCCCTTCAGCTTCCTAAACCATCTTGTTCCTCCCTTTGTAGAACTTATCTTGTTCTTTATTGCTTTGTAAGTAGCTTTTTATATACTTCTAGCTGCCCTGGATTATCAGCTTCTTGAAAAGGTTCACGTCGTTTTCCATCTCAGAAATGCCCTATACAAAAAAGCAGGCATACAGCAAGAGCTCAATCCGTGTTTTTTAAAAGAATCACGCCACCTCCTGAATGTGGCTCCCTTAAGTTTCTCAGTCTTCATCCTACTGTATCAGACATTGAGCTGTTTCGAATTTGTTTGGTGAGATGTCAACGTGGGAGAACTGGAATCTAAACAAAACAAAACAAACAGCAAGACCATGTTTTTAAAGTATACAGAATTCCATGAGAAACACTTGATATCGAGCAATACTGGATACTTCTAAGGCTAAAAGTTTCGCTACTAGTGAACTCTCAGTACCGAGGGCTTTGCTCTTTCCACTGAAAAACTGAACCGAGCCCACGCGTCAGGTCGGTAGAGATGGTGGGAGGACGCAGGTGATGGCCAGCTCTGGGGCCTCTTCCCACCTTGGGCCCCAGAAGGACCCGGGGATGGGCGGGTTACTCCGGGATCTGACCATCTCAGGGGATGGACTCACCCTGTCCCTTGAACCACTCGTTTGAAGGTTCAAATTGTTATTTCTAGGGAGTTCTCGAATGTCCACATTTCTAATATGTTGAGAGTTTTGGTGATTTTTCCCCTAAGAAATAGGTTGTTCGTGTTTGTCTCATAGTGTGTGAGCCATCATTTCACTCTTATGGTATGCAGTTTGTTAAAAATGGAAAAATAAGTGGACCTGGTCTTTAAGGAACTTACTGCCTTGAAAGAGAAAGAAAGTGAACCCAAATAAAACATATACGCACACAATGGCAGCACCTGCAGACGTATACACAAGCGTAACAGCTGGCAGAGATAGACACACAAGCCTTAAGAGGTTTTCATAAGGGATTTGAACAATTGCAAATCCCAGAACACATTAGTTTGAGCAAAACAACCCTTCCAGTCTGGCAAAAAGGCAAGCAGATGTGGAGCAGGAACCAATTAAGGAGATGGCGACGCTTTGTCCTGCAGAGTCTCCCTCCCAGAGCTCACGAAAGGTTCCCAGTCCCACTGCCTGTGCCCGCCTGCCCTCCCCTGTGCTGGGTTCCAAGCTTGGTGCCCACGGTCTCCGCCCAGTGCTCCCCGGTGAGGCACACGCCACAGAAAAGATGCAGTACGTGTGTGCCATGTCCCTGGAGGGTAGGAATGTGGGTGTGGAGAGGGCCTGGAGGCTTCAGAGGCTCCCCACCCCAAACTCCAAGGAGATAGTCACTAAGTGTCCTCAAAATAATCAACAAAAATAGCCCGAGGCTGTAAGGGCAAGGCATTTCCATTGCTGGTGCCGCCGCCTTGCTAGTTCGCACCAGCCCAGCATGTCTCAAATATGAACGGTGCAGGGACTCCCTTAGAAAGGAGAAATGTTCCTTTGCACCCTGCAAGTCGAACTGAATCTGTTTTTGTTATGGTGCTACTTAAACATACACAAACACTAAATTATGTGTGGAGTCCTTATATTCTTAATGCTAAAACCTGGAGTTGACCAGATTACATTTTCTAGTATTAGCAGAATAGGGACTTAAGATGAAAGTTAAGTTCTGTTGTGGAGATACAAGGTTGCTCTTTTGTATAAGTTTGTATGATCCTGGAAAATGTACTGCTATGATACATCAAATGTATACACAACCTGTAAAATCATGTCAGGTGCCTGACCATATGGTATGAGTGTCATTTGTCAGGAAATGCTGCTTTGATGGAAATGAAAGCACTTTGGGTCACAAAGTTAAGAAGGAAAACAACACGGTGGAAAGGACACGCTCACCAAACTCTCTGGGTTTCTCAAACCGTGAAAATGTTCTCAGGCAGAATACTTCTGCTCTGTGAGAATATTTTAAAAGTTGATTTTCATTTCAGTATTAATCTTTAAAAATGAGGTGTATTAGAGAACTTTTCTCCAGTTGACAAATGAGGCAGGAAGCCTGCCAGGTGGAGGGCTGACTTTCTCCTCCACTGGACCTGGCTGGTGTCCACTGGGAAGTGTCACAAACCCACTTTTGGGGGATCCCGGCCAGGAGCCTGCAGGACTTCAGCCACAGAAAGGAGCCTCAGGAAAGGTACAGCTGCCTCGAGGCTCAGGCTTCTCCACCTGCCTGGGTGAGGATGCTTTGGTTTGGGTTTGGGTTTTTATATGTAGACAAACTGAAAAAGCATGCATCCAGAAACAAACGTTTGAAAAAATGTAAGCCAATTTTTTTCTAACCCATGTTCACTTTTGCCATCTCTATTCATCACCCCAGTGTCCCTAAAAGCCCCCTGTTGCTGTCAAACTGGACCTCCCAACTGAAGACATGTGGTCCTCAAGGTGCTATGCTGACGCTGTTGTGCAGAGCAGAACAGCACGAAGTGTACTGTGCAAAGAGTAGATGAAAAAAATGATCAACAAACCAGCAAATTTTCGAGTATAAAGTGTGATAAATGAACAGGTGTTGTAGTGGGCATGGGCTCCCTTACAGATAGCATGGCTCAAAATAGCTTCTTTAAGGACAATATTCTAAAGGCAAACGTTTCTTTCTTTAAAGGAAGGCATTGGCCGTAGAGATTGGTGGAATGTGTAATTACAACCAACAGGATCTGAGGGGTGTCAAAAAGGGCTCCCCCCACTCTAACATATTTCCTTTACTCGCAGTGCTCCAAAAGCAAATGTCTCAGTGTGGTTCTCTTCATGAGGGTCACGAGGTCAACAGGGAGCCCCTGGAGAGAAGGCCACCATCCACAGAGAGGTGGCAGCTGCATCAGCCGCTGTGCTCAGGCCTGGCTGTGTCCACAGACATGTGGAGCCACCTGCAGAGTGTAGGGACAAGAGCTGGTGGAGGCCCCAGTGCCTGGCGGCCAGGCAGGGATGCCACCAGAAACCAGCTGAGAGCTCACTGTGGCCTGGACCGGACAGTCAGCTGTGAGGATGCAAAGGGGAAAGCTGATTATGCTCGCAAAGATGGAGTCGAAAAGATTGGCGTCTAATTCCCGGTCCGTGACTTCTCTCCAGTGTGTAGTCCATGGAGACGCACGTTTTATTGAAATCCTCAGCAGATAATCCTAGGGCTATTTCCCACCTTGCACATCTGGTTCTAAGTGTGCACAAGATAGTGATACAATAACAGGAGTTCAAGTTCATTGTTGTTACCACCCACTTTGGGGAGTTTCTCTTCTTGTCCTGTTCCCTCACCTCAGTCTTTTCCCCAGCAGGTGGTTGTACGGCTAGACGCAGGTGCGAGGTGATGTCCTTAGAACTTCTGTACCAAGAAGCATCCCAGGGGAGGCTGCCTTCTATTTGCCTGTGGTTATTACTCAAAAAGCAACGTGGGGATACAGGAAATCACAAACTCTTAGACCGAATGGGGTCCAAATCCTGGCTTCATCTCTTGGGCAAAATACTGACTTGCTCCTGCCTTCAATTTCCACATCAGTGAAGCGCAGCTAATGGAACGTACCTTCCGAGGCCGCGAGGCAGTGCCGGCATGTTCCCTGCGTGTGGCAGGTTCTTGATAAATGCACTTTCTACTTCCAGAATTGACTTTTTCTGCTTCATGGTTATTAGAAGTGCACAGCCATTAGAAGGACGTTCAGAAAGCATTCCCGTTCCACATGACCTCTTCCTCCCCTTGTCTGCTGGATGCTGACCAGCAGGGTCACTCCTCACATGGCAGGACTGAAGGAGGGAGAGAATTGATGGCGACTGGAGCAGCCAAGTCCACAGCCAGGCCCCGGAATCAATGGACACAACAGGTGTGGGCCACAAGGAAAGGCCAGGTGGCGAGGAGCAGGCCAAGAGAGAAGGGGGTGGGAGAGCAAGAACAGGGGGACACACGCGGAGCGCTCAGTGTCAGGGGACACCTGCCATCCACTGGACCTCCACACTTACATCTCATGGGTGCACGTTTGGATCCCGACACGAGGACGGTGTCCTAGGAAGTAAAAAGGACTGGGCACGTATCAGGGCCACACTGCAAGCACCATCACTGCCCTCCCCACACCGCTGCAGGGTTTCTCAGATGTGGGGGCCTGAGAATTAAGTAACGCAATGGTTTGTACTTGGGATTTTTATTCTTCTCCACTTTTAAAAACCAATAGGTATTTAGACAAAAGGATCATAACATATGGATAGGGATTCATGGAAGAGGCTTAGGACTAAGTATCTTTACGTGTAACGGAGAACTGGTTTAATTTCTGATTTTCAGTTGAACATTTGTTAATGGGAAAAAATAAAATCTAACTTTTGGTCATATTTGGTCTAAATTTACTAATAAAAGAACAGTAATTAAAAAAATAAATAACACCAAAAAAACTGGAAGCCCCACTTCCAGGCAACTCCCTCGGTCCTGGGAGAGCTGGACTTTTCCTAGTTGCTGCCCAGAATGCTGGGCTCTGAAACCCGTAAAGTTTCGTAGGTGGAGTGGTAGCTGCCGCTGTCCTCTGCATCTTCATCACGACCTCTTCCTGGCGCTGGCTCTCACTTAGTGGAACTGTCACAAAGCATCCAGGGGCACATATGCAGACCGAGGTTCGGGTCCCAGTCGTGCTGTCTTGTACAAATAGTTTAACCTCTCGGAGTCCCCCAAAATCTACCTCAAATAATAATAATAATTAAAAAAATCCCAAACAAAAAAAGAGCTAAGGAACATGCCAAGGTCATACAACCAGGGAGTGGCACTTGAGGAGCTGGACACCGGGGCTGTGGACACCAGAGGAGCAGCTCACGCCCCGGACACATCACCCTGTCTCCTGGCACGAGAGGTGGTGTCATCCCTCTTCCTTGTTGTAGAAGTTTCTCGTTCCTCATTGAATTTCCATTTTCCCTGTCCCCGTCCGGTGTCTCCCCAGAAGGCTCTTGTGAGAACATTTAAGGGGTCATGAGCAGCTGCAGAGGCCATTTCCACGTTGTGCTCCGTAGGAGGGACCCGCACCCCGGGGCTCACGCAGGAGGAAGCCGCTGTTGCCACGCTGCGCACGTCTGGCCGTGGTGGGGCCGGACAGCCAGCCACTCCCCACCTCCTGCTACAGCAGTGCAGTGCCAGGTGTCAGGCAGGGGCCCTGTCTGGAAAGCGTTTTCCTTTCAGCCCAGCATGCTGGGGAAGTGGCACTTTGTGCTGTGACTGGGAGCTAGACCCCTTCTCCTCCCTGTCCTAGGCCTTGGAGATGACCTGCCATGGGAGGACATGATCCGGCCACATTTTTGAGGAAGCCCAGTCCCACTCCCAGCCTTGCAATGGGAATGAGATGCCAGGGAACCTGGGGCCTTCCCCCAGCCCACAGGCCACAATAGAGCAGTGCCAGGTGTTCAGAAAGAGCATTGCTGCACCGAGAGTGGCTCTGCAAAGGGAAGACACTTTGGTGCCCACCCGGCTCAGGTCCAGCCTGCTGTTATAACATTTTCCTCTGCTCTTCAGAGCCACCGCCTAGCCTGTGTCCTCCTCTGCATGCCAGCTGTCCCACACAGCTGCCACTCTCTCTCGGTTCCCCCCTTGGTCCCCCCTCCTGTGAAGGCACCACTCCTCTGTCCCCTGCAGCCCTCCCACTGGCCCCCTGACCCTGGGGTGTCCGCAGGTCCCAGTGTCACTCCCTTTGATGGAGGTGCCTCTGCTAACCCTGGCTGCAGAACCTCCCCATGCTCCTTCCTCTCCTGGCCTCTGACAGTGAACCTGGTAGTCAGGTCTATGCTCCCATAATAACAGGAGCTGGCAGCCAGCATCGGGCCCTACAGTCAGATGGCTGTGTCTGAACAGAGGTCACCTACAAGAATGCTCTCTTCACAGGGCGGAGTCTAACCGGCGTTACAGGCAGTGGCACCCACCGTGCAGGTGGCTGGGGGATGCTTTTAGGCAGGTGGAGCATTTTCATCTCTGTAATCAAGTTTATTCCATTCCACTAAAACTGGTCGGGGCCCTGCTGGCAACCCACCCTACCCCACCCGGACCACCCCACACGAGGTCCAGAAGTGCCTCCTTCATGGGACTGTGAACCCAGCCGAGAGCAGGGGCCTCCCTTCCCACAGCTTCAGCTTGGACCGGGCAGAACTTCTCTCTGCTCTGGCGCTGTTGTAGTCTGGTGGCTCTTTCCCCCTGAGTGCAGTGAGGACCGGGTGAAAGCAACCATATTTATTTCAGAGTGAGATCACAATATTGAGTGACGCAGTAAATATAACATCTATATAAATATGTGTCACTCAACCAAAAATCTTCTGTGAATCTGCCTGCCTTCCCTTCTCAACACATACGTCAAGTCCTGCCAGGTAACTTTGGCATCACAGAAAGAACATGAGCTTGTATTTAATTCCTGGTGTTGAGCCACTGCTAGGAAAGACGAATCCATCCCTCAAACCCTCAGCACCCTGGTGGAAGGGGCCTCCTTCTCTGGGACCCCTTTATTATCAGAAGAAAGGAGGAGGGCACCCTTTGCAGACGATGGGCTCAAGCTACTAGGCCCCCCACAACCCAGGGCTGTCCTGCAGGATGGAGAGGAAACTCCAGTCTCGGGACGCCAAGCCATGGCCACATTTGATGAGTGTCATCTGACATCTGCTCATAACCTGTAATACTGGTGATCCCAGGGCTCTGCCCTGGGCCTTCCTACCACGTGGCATGTTATTCTGAAGGGACTTCACTGCCACATATGAGTCCCAAAGTCCTAAACTCAGTAACGCTGCCAAAACCCTTTTCTTGAACTAGCTATTTCCAATGGCTACTACGCATGTCCACCCACGGGACTCACAGGCATCACAGATTCAGCATGTCAACGTCTGAATGGACCATTTCTCCTCCCCAACCTGCCTCCCCCGCCTCTTCTGTCTCAGACACTATCACATGCTCAGTATCCCAGCCAGAGTCTGAAGATCGTCCTTTCTCCCATCTGTCCCTCACCTTCTCCCTCCCCTCACATCCAAGAAGAGACTAGTCCTGGGGTCTCACTCCCTCTATGCCTCTGCGCTGGCCCCATATCCCTCTCCTACTGCTCTCATCCCTCCCGCCTGGACTATCTCAGTGGCATCCTTAGCAGGACACATGCCACCACCTCGGCCGGAATGGCCTTCCCTCTCTCCCTCATCATCACGTCGCATGGGAGGCCTGACTGCTCTGCAAAGCGTACTCCAAGCCCCTCGCTGGCCTCACATGCCCCCTCTGGATTAGACCCTGAAGTCTTGGGCTGCAATGATCTGTCTACAGAGCCGTCTCCCCACTGGAGGAGGAAATTGCCCAGAGCCGGCGTCATGTCTAGCGGAGCAGACGTGCAGCAGGTGCTCAGTAAGGGTTGTTGATGTTAAGAGCAGATGAATGGGTGGATGGAGTGGCTTTTGAAGAATTAGGCACAGGACATACAAATGAACAACAGAACTAATACTGCTGTAGACGGAATGTTTGTGTCCCCCAAAACCGTATGTTGAAGCCCAGTCCCTAAGGTGAGGGTGATAAGAGGTGGGGCCTTTGGGAGGTGATGAGGTCATGAGGGTGGAGCCCTCAGGACAGGAATTAGTGCCCTTAGAGAAGAGACCCCAGAGAGCTCCCTCACCCCTGCCCATGTGAGGACACAGTGAGAAGGTGCCGCCTATGCACGAGGAAGGGGCCTCGCAGACACCAGAACCGCGAGAGGCACATTGAAGTTTCTTATAAGCCACCCGGTCTATGGTATTTCACTGCAGCAGCTCGAACGGACAAAGACACACACCAAGGTAATTTTAGTAATTAGGGGTGTTATAATTTCTAATTCACCCAGAAATACCTGCATTTGTGAGCGCTTACTTCCTACCAGGTGTGTGTCTGCACGCGGTGTCCGTGGCGAGGAAAAGGGACAGAAACCCTCGCCCTGGTGGGACTCACATTTCAGTGGCAAAATAAGTAGGTATAAAGTAGTCAAATAACAAATGCCCGGCGGGAAAAACGAAGCCAAGAAGAGGAGGAGCATGGGGTATGGGGTAGGCAGGGGCGGCTGAGCAGGTGGCTCTGGAGTGAAGACTAGGAGCGGAGCCCAGGGAGGGTCAGACCCGGGAGGGCGACACGTGGCCGGCAGAGAACAGCAGGCAGGGGCCAGGCTGCTGGGCCTCCGAGCAGCATCAGAGAAGTCTGAGGCCACCTCCCTGCCGCGGCGGCCACCTCCCTGCCGCGGCGGCCACCTCCCTGCTGCGGCGGCCACCGTGTCATCAGGGACCTCGCCGGAGCGGGCCTCCTGCCACAGGGGCCCGGGAGCCCTGGCCGGGGTCGGGCCCTGTCCGTGCCCTGAGTCACCTGTGCTCTGCGGAAGCTGCAGGGGCCTCGGGCACGGGGGCCTCAGAGCAGGAGTCGGCCACCAGCCCCACTGTAAGGACAGAGGAATTCGAAGGTGGGGATCATTTCCCCTAAGAGGAAGAAGTGGTGCGTGGGCGGTTCACAGAGGAAGACTGCCATGTTTGGGAGGTGTCGAGGCAGGGGTGGGTGACAACCGCCCTGCACCCGGGCAGCCTCGCCTCCTGCCTTCAGGAGACCCTGCAGACTGCCTAGGGGTGGGGCGACAGCAGGAGGTGCTCGCTGTCCCCATGCTTGTGGCTACCTGAAGCCCACGCGTCCCTGACCAGTCGCCAGGCTCACCCTGCACTGAGCCCAGGAGAGGATGTGCAGATTTGAAGACAGCAAGGCCCAGTTCACAGATGACAGGGACTCAATGAGCCCGGTGTCTGTGATCAGCCCCCAGGGACCTCCTCCCGGCTCACAGCACCCACCCTTCCCTCTGGTCACCCTCGTTCCTGGCCACTTGCCACTACTCTTAGAATGCTGGCAACTGCGAATACTGAGGAGTAACCCCCAACCCTTACCTGTCCCCCACAATTTGGTGTGAATTCATTGAATTAGATTCTTTTCTCAGAGTTCACCTGCCTGAGGCAGTGGGAATTTTAATGCCTTGAGGAGAAAAAAAGGCAAATTTTCAAGAGGGGAGACTGGGGGTCCTGGGCCATAGCAGGACATCCTGAGGTGGGACAAGTGTGTGAGGCGCTCAGGGCCATGGGGCCAGTGCGTGGGCTCCATCACTCACGGGAGATGACAGCGGGAAGGTCACTCGAGCTCCTCCAGCCTCTGTGGTCTGCTCCGCGGGTGCCCGGGCCGAGAGTGCTTTTCTCAAAGGGCTGCAAGTGCCCAGGACAGGGCTTGGCCTCAGGGAGGCCTTTGGAAGGAAATAAGCTGCCAGTTAAACTGACTGATTAGAAGTGGCATCCACTTCCAACATCCAATTCTGGGATGTGAACATATTGGGGGAGGTGTGTTTAAGAACTGAACAAACGCACTATCTTGCTGGCTGTCATTACATGTAACATGTTACATGTAATAGTAGTGGCAGTCATAAAAATGTTGAGAATGTATAGAACATTTAAACCGAGGACACTGAGAGCTCCCTCTACTAAGTCTTACCAACAGTGGAGGGGGCAGCACAATTGAGGGGGGCTGTGCACCTTCTCCTGGAGATGGACCACCTGGGTTCTGGGGTGATGTGTCCTCTAGTCTCAGCCTGAGGCTGTGTGATGGACAGTGACAGAGAGGCTGACGTTCTTGCCATGGCCTCCTTGACCCTCACAGGGGAGGCAGGGCTGGGCTCCTGGTCCAGGGGCTCTGCCAGTCAGGGTGTCAACAGCACCAGCTGCAGTGGGCTGGGCGGGGCACCCTGTCTCCAGGCACTGGGAACACGGCTGGACCCAAGCGCATTTCCTCCAACCCGCATAGCAGCCGGCACCTCACGGTGGCCTGAAACGACTGGCGGTTTGAGTCAGAGACCCGAAGATGAGGCGCCCCAGAGCACACTGTGTCTTCTAGACCTTGTTAGTTTTCAGACATTCACAGAACACACACACACACCCTCACCCACGCTCACATGGACACTGACACACACACACGCCACACAGCACAGATCATACGTGACTCACACGCCTTTATGCCACCACCAGACCACAATCGTGTGTTTGAAGAGGAGAAAGGCGTTCAGACATCTGAAGAGGACTGAGCATCAGCACAGGGAAGAGTCACCCTGAAGCCTCTCTGCTTTCCATAATTTAAGAACAAATTTTATCTGCTTTGAAGCAAACTCGTTTTCTATGAAGAGAGAAGGAAAACCCTGTTGGTGGCCTAAGAAAGTTGCTAACGTGTTGTGGAAAGTCTTAAAGCTGGAAAGAACTTCAGAAGCACACACCTCACACGTGCATGCACACGCGACACAGACTGGCACGCCCACACGCAGACACACACATGCCACACCCAGCCTGTCACACGTCTGCAGGCTGAGACTGCCTTCAGATCTCATGCACTTGATAAAGAAACAATGACTTTTTTCTGAATGTACAAACTTAAAAGCAGGGTACTAGTTACCAAATTTTCAACTCCCGTTCAAGGTATTTTCCTTGTCATCCTGGCATTATGTTAACACCTACATGAAATATGAACCATACTTTCAGAGACACCTGTGCTCACGCTTTTCACTTTAGCAGACAACATGTGTTCAGGTGTTCTCTGCACTTGCACCTGACAATGGTTTCACAGACCCAACCCGAGGCAAGTTAAGCCCTTGACGCTGTGCTCCTGGTGAGACCCCATCGTGTGCAGCAAGGCCCACACTGATCTGTGCTGGGCCCAGGCTGGGCTGGAGGAAGGCCGTACTGGAAAAGCAAACCTTGCTGAGGAAGCGGATCTGGCCTTGGCGTAGCCATGCTTAGGAAAAGCACAAGAAGGCTAGGTTGCAGCCTCAGCATGAGGCTGCTGTTCTTACACATGAGCACTGTGTATCCATGCTGATAAAATCCAACCCTGGGCCTTCGGAAATCTTTGGGATTTGAGCTGGGGTTGGGGGTGGGAGGAGGGGAGGACTGCAGGGGTGGGCCTGGCTGAGGGACAGGGCAGGCTCTCTGGAAACTCAAGACTGCCAAGCACAGCATCTGGTCAGCCTGTGCTTTCCCTGGCAGGGCCTGTGGGGGAGGTAGTCATGCAGGCCTGGGTCTGCCAAGCTAGAGCCTCTCCCAGGCTCTCTTCTCTGCCCTCACCCTGGGGTCCTGAACCTTTGCATAAACCACGAGCACCTGGGGAGTAGTTACATGGACATTCCTAGACGCTGCCTCTGGAGCTTTTGATTCAGTAAGTCTTACGTTTTTAATAAACACCATACATACATACATAATTCTGATAGAGTTTGTCAAGTTCCCGAATGTGAGACATTTCTTTACACATAAGAAGCTCCTCACAGGAACAAGAGAAGAAAGTAGGAGAATCCAAATCATTAGATTTTCCTCCTGGATAGCAAATCTGAAAAGGAGAACATGTATTTAGTTCTACGTAGGCTTCAGTTCCTAATGAATTTTTTCATCTCTAACTAATGTATCTATGTCAAATTTATTATTATCCTATATTATTTGCCTATATGTTTATATTAGGCCTCATTCCAGAAAGAATTTAAAAGCCTCTTACAAACTATATCATGTATAAGCTGAAATAAAACTTATAATTAAAGGAGTAGGAAAATATGGACTAAAGGTAAAGTTGCTAAACTTCAAAAAAGATATTTATCATGAAGTAGAAACATTTGTCAACATAACTCTGACACTTCATTACTTTATAAAAATGGGGATCATAGGTCTCCTTTACAACAATTTCATAGCATCATCAGTATGACCTAAATGTTCTTTTAAATTTAAAAAGAACAACTTTTGATAGAGAACTAACACATTATCAGTAAAGGCAGTTGGAAAACAAGGTAAATGACTGAACATAATCGGCTTTAATGTAAAGGTGTGCTTCCTTTAACATGGCTCCGTATGTACATACCCGTAAGGAGAGAATGGATTGGAATTATGCCACAATCAGTCTTTTTTCAGTTCTGCTTTGTAGGCAATGTCCAGACTAGGCAAATTTACAGTGCAAGAGAGTAGATCAGTGGTTGCCTAGCACTCGGGGGTGGGGTGGGGAGCGCAGAAGGACTGACTGCCAAGGAGCAGGAAGCTTCCTTTCAGGTGATAAAATGTTCTAGAAGTAGATTATTGGGATGATTAAGCAACTCTTTAAATTTACTAAAAACCATTCAAGTGTACACTTTAGACCAGTGAACTATATGGTGTGTGAATTACGTATCAATAAAGTTGTTAAAAAATATTTCAGCTAGCCACGTGCCAAGATATCACAAACTGAACTGCGTATTTTCTTAGCAATTTTCTTGCATCACCTTATGTTACAATGAATATCAGTTCATGCTAGTTCATTATATAGGGTGATCACTTTGCTCCAATCTAGAAACTTACTATGTAAGAATTCTAGTAAAATGTCCTTCAAGGGAAAAAAGAAGCCATTTCCTAAATTTTAACACATGTAGTAACAATAGCATGAACACATTCATTCATTCATTCATTAACTGGTAAAAGAGCTCCTTCCGTTCGTTCGCCAAGCCCTGTCCCGCCACTGAGAATCCAATGGAAGGTGGATTCCAACACGGAAGGTGCGTTTGAAAGGAAATCATTTAAGGAGGCATAGATTCATAGAATTTCAGAATTTTAAAGGTCCATAGCAATTTTTATAATTCTATCATTGCAGACAAAGGAATCAGACCATGGGAATTCAGTAATTTGACCAAGGGACTGAGAATGTAGCAACACGAGGACTCCTGAAACCCACAAATGTACCTGCAGCAAAGGAAATTACCTCTCTCTCCTGAGGCACATTTATAAGGCAGATTTTCAGGGAGTCCCAATGATAGGTACTTATATTCTTTTCCAAAGGCCATTTAAAATGTATATGTACAGAGATGCATTTTTGTTCCTTTGTTAAGACTTGTAAAAAATAAATTCCTAAGTCAAAAGTGATTTTTTTAAGCATGTTTTTGATCCTTTGTAAGGCTGTATTTTTGGTGTATAAGATACGGTCACCATAGCCACATTCTTCTCAGCAAGAGGAGGTGGTTGTGGCTTTGGAGCCCCCCGTCCCTTGCCCCTGCCAATATCATTAACTCACTAAACCTGAACTTCTGCTTTACTCGAAATCTTTAATTACCCCTGCTTTTCTCAACCCCCTCATTATTACAAGCAATTAAATTGCAGAAATAACGTCATCTTCTTGACATCTGGAAGATATTACAAGCCTTTTTTCCCTCCAAACAAACCACTCTCAGAGCCTGAGCAAAGACCCCCAGGGCTGAGGCAGGGGCTGTCTGGGATGAGCACAGGGAGCCACCCCGGCTGAGTCCCGTGTCACTCTGTGACTGAGGACCAGTTATCCAACTGCTGGGGGCCTCACCTCCCCACCTGTAAAGTGAGAGACTCCACTATATTTGTGTTTCTCAATCTGAGATGTTTAAACTCAGGGATACATGAATACACACAGGAATACATTGAATACTCTTCCTGCAAAGTCATTATTTGGTAGAAATTTAAAACATTATGATCATATTAAAGCAATCAGATTGATAGGAGAGTAGACCACCAAGTTTACAAAAGTATTAGAGCTAAATTATGAGTTTTCAATACGAGTTTCTTACATTGAGTGAAAAGTTGTGGTTAAACACAGAGCGTCCTCGGCGACCACGTGGCCACGCTGGGCACAGCAGTGGAAAGTCTCGGGAGCACCGTGATGGCTGGAGTTCTTCTCAGCTCTGAAGTCTGAAGACCCTACGGAGAAAAGATAAAAACTGCACAGAGGTGGTGAAGAAGGGCTTCATTTCACTAAAGTACAATTGCCCAGAGAGCCTCTCAGGCAACAGGAGCCCTTTTATTTAAACTGAGACCTGGCTTCCAATGCTACCAAATGTAAGGGTGGCCCTGCCCAGGCTCACTTCTCTCTGGCCCCCGTATCTGAATCCTCTGACACCCCTCCTCAGCTGTGCCTCCTCTGCCAGCTGGGGGCAGGGGAGCTGCAGCTCCACTTAGCAGAGCCACCAGGAGGTCACAGTACTCACGAGAGGCCTGGGACGTCTTCCAGGTGCTCCTGGACACGGGAATGCTCCAGTACTGGCGACATCCCAGGTGTCCCTGTGGCCCTTGGTCTCTCAGCAGCTCTAGCTGCACAGTGTGGACAGCCCGCATGGCTGCTGATGTGTGGATGTGGGCTATTTTCATCACAAAGGAGAGCAAATATTGCCATGACAGCAATCAACAAACCCTCAAAGCTGACCCCTGTCTAGGAAGGATGCTGGAGAAAACTGGCAAGACGAGAGAGGATCCCAAAGCAGGCCCAACCCCCCAGCTCAAGACACTCCCCCTGGGAGAGGATGAGGCACCCACACTCCCCACCCCTACAAGCGTGCTGTCCCACAGGCCACCTCCGAGAGCAGGTGTCGGAGTGGACTCTGTCTGCAGCCCCCTGTGCCACAGATCCTGCAAGCTCCTTGAAGGTTGATTTCAGACTCTCCCTTTTTAATTTGTTTGCTTTTATTCTTTTGTTTTGCACATTAATCTAAGCATGGTTTGTTTGCTTCTAATCTTTGCTATAACAGTACAAATCATTGTTCCCCATTTTTCATAAGCCTTTTCCTACATCAATGGCAAATGCTTTGTGAATAGTTATTTTTAGTGACTGCATCATATTCCATCATATGCTGTGGTTTTCATTTCAAAGATGCTCACAACAATTCCTCCCACTCTCCTCTGGCCTGCCCTGAAACTGGCCCTGAGCAACAGAAGGTGGTGGAAGTGGTGCTGTGGGACTCCAGGCTGGGCCTTGAGAAGCCCTCTTGCCATGTCCTGAGCGAACCATGTCTCCTGGAGGTTGAGAGGCCATGTGGAGGAGAGTTGAGGGCCTCGCCTACAGCCATGTGACTGCCAGGCATATGGGTGTGGCCACCTCAGGCCATCCAGCTCATCCAACCCTCCAGCCAAATAAAGCTTCATGAGTGACCTGGGTGACACGGGCTGAGAGGTCACCCAGCCCAGCCACAGAGTTGTGAGAAATGGTAAATTGCTGTTGTTTCAAGCTGCCGTGTTTTGGGGTGGCTTGTTGTGCAGCAAAGGCTAACTGAAACTGATGGAAAAAATCGTGAATTCAACAAAGGGTACAGTCCCACACTACGGAACCCTAGGGAGCATTGGCCCCCGCAGTCGGTGAGTGCAGGAGTTTGTCTGACAGTGACAAAGGGGTGAAGAGAAGGTTACATGACAAGAGCTTGCACAGCAGGGCTACTTCTCAAATTACTGTCTCATCTCAGAGCTAGAAAACGCAGGCTCGTGGATGTCGAGCAGCATAGGCGGTGTCCGAGGGCACAGTGTGGGCACCAGGCAGACGTGCATTTGACTCTGTCCTGCCACTGTTTAGTGAGCTGCGTGACCTCTTCAAAATCTCTCAATTTTCTTATCTGTAAAATAGGACTAATGATGTCAAACTGCAGTGTTGCTGTGAGGAGAGAATGAGTGAGTACACGTAAAACACCCAGCCTGGCTCCCGGCACCCAGCACCCCCTTACTGAGCCCATGCCCAGGGTCGCGTGGGTAGTAGGTGAGGGTGACATCACCCCTTCCCTGTCTGACTCCAAAGTCCACGCTCTTTCCACTGTACTCCACCTCGTGCTTTCCTAGCGCTCTGCTGGAAAGCAAAAAAAGCAGGTTTATTTCATGAGTCTGCTCATACCTGTTTATCAATAAATGTTCGTTGAATGCCTACCGAGGACCAGGTGTCAAGTTCTACCCCAGGACGATGTGGTGAGGCAGTGTGGTATGAAGGTCTGCCAGGTGCGGTGGAAGATAAGAACACAGACAAATCTGTCATTACAAGCTACAACTCATAATTGGTGCTGACAGCACCTGCAGGAAGGAGAGGAGACCTGACCTCCACCAGGGGCAGGGCAGTCAGGGAAGCTTCCTGAGGAAGTGATGCTTGAGCTTCGATCTCCAGGATAACCGAGTGTTAACTAGGTGGAGAGGCGTGTGATGGCAAGTGGGGACTGCTGTAGGCAAAGGGCAGCAGGGTTGAAGGTTATGGGGCTTTGGAGTTGCTAGGAGATGGTGCAGCTGGAGAACAGGGCAAGGACGGGCTGGGCTGCCAGGAGATGGGAGGGAGCAGGGTTAACCCCCCGGGGCTTCGGGCCCTGCTAAGGACTTGGTCTTCCTCTTCAGAGAGACAGCAGCACTGAAGACTTCCAAGTAGGGGAGCAGCACGAGAAAATTCAGAGGACCTTGGAGTGGCTGCCTGCATCGTGGTTCTTCAAGAAACCACAGGATGATCTGTCAGTGATGCCGGCCCTGCTCTTGGGAGATGGGAGTTACTAGGCTGGGTCATTCAACTCTAGCATGCAGTGGCACAGAATAAGAACTTGCTGAACAAATGAGCGAACAAATAAATGATTCCTTAGTGAATTTCTAAGCACCTTGATGGGCTAGCAAAGAAAGAATTTGGAGGGACTCTAAGTATGATGGCTCAGATTATGTCAATAAGGGGCAATTTGTACAGCCTTTGATTAGAGAAGGATCTGGCGTGTCAGGGTCCATAAGAGAGAGATGGGGGATCTTATGGCCAGAGCGCCCAAAACTCTACCAAAAAGCAGGTGAACTTTCATTAATTTCTGCTTTCCTCTAGTTTCTCTGTTTTGTAAATTGTTAATTAAGTCTCCTTTGAACATTGTTTATAAGGTGCTCAGAGATTCTAAAATGAAAGTCATTGTGAAAACGCTGGGAACCGTTGGTTTCTCCTCCCCTCTGTTTAATGTCTTGCTTTGATTCTCTTTCCAACCCAGACCCAATCTTCTCTAATGGGGATTGCTGTCATTTAAAAGAAACATTTATTGCTTAAAAAATAGAATGAATTGAGCTATGTTGCTTTGGTGCCAATTCTCCTAAATAGAAGGAGAAAGGACACTGGAAAGTAAAGGAAGGGAACTTTCTCAAATGTCTTTTGCATGTTCTTAGAGAAGGCCCATTTTTCCTTGCTTCCACCACATGATCAAACATGCAGACAGAAAAACGTGCAGATAGGCATTATGGAGAGAAACCCACTAAAAATAAACATAGCTTGTTCTACTATATATTTTTAAAGATGCATCCATGTAATTCGAGATCTCTATGGCACATAGCAGTAAAATCCAGCCGCTATGAAAGAAGTCAACCTAGAAAAGCAGGCTGGACTGAGAGCCAGGTCAGGAGACACTCACATTCCTCTCTGAAATCCATTCTTTTGATAAAGAAAGGGGTAAAGAATTTAAAGTCACCACTTAGGATGTTCTCAAATCTTCTCTTGACAGAAGAGAAAGGCCCTTGGAAAATGCACCCAGGGTCAGAGACACGGGCGCAGGGACAGGGGGACTGTGAAATTGCCTCTTCTGAGATAATGAGGAACTGAGCAGCAGTCTCCTTTACTTGTAACTTAACATTAAAAAGAAAAAGGGGGTAAAAGCTTCATTTCAGCATTAGGCATATGGTTGGCATTCACCAAGTGTTTGTTAATAATAATGACTTATGTATGCCAAACCCCCTTTAGAGCAAATTGTCTCAGATCCAAATCCCACAATGAGCCAACGGATTTCAGTGCCCTGGCAGGAAGCTGGAAGGACTTGGAACAATCACACACAGCAGAGGTCCCGCTCACACCACAGGGCATTTGCTCTCACCCTCTCAACCCCACCTTGACCCACCCCCACACCCAGGGAGTGGCCCGCTGGGGGCCCTCCCCTGTATTTCCTTAGTTACTAATGGGGTGTCACCTCTTCTTACCTATAGCAGGCTTTCTGCATTTCCTCCACAAGATAAACAAGGTCCTGACAATGCTCTTCCTCCTGAGAGCGTGAACAAAGACGGCCTTCATGGAAGGAAAAATGCAGCAGCCCCGGGGACTCGGTGGTGGTGGCAATGTTGGGTAACTCCTCCACATCCACCTCCTGCAAGGTGCCAGGCCCCCCTCGTGGGCCATTTCCCATCTTCTTCTCTGGAGTGCACAGATGTTCACTTGCTGCCAGCCCTGATTTTCTTAGTGCACGTCCAGCACTTTGGGATGACACATTTTTCTAAGTTTGCAGATGAGCAAATCTAGGCCACAAGTTTCTCTACCTTCATGTCTCTCAAAGGTAAATGCAAGAGGAAGGGAACCTGGTGGCGGGGAGAGAGCTGTGCGCCAGGGATGAAATGTGGACTCCACCTGTGAGAGCCTGGGCTCGAACTTCTCCCTGCTTCCCTCTTGAACAGCAATACCCACCTTCTCGTCTCAAAGGGGCAGAAGGAGATTCTTACTGTCACTTGGACCGCTGACAGTCATAGATTTTGCTACCTTCAGCATATTTTCTTCCCAACACGTGTGTGCCCTCATAGACACACTCAGCCTTCACAGCCCTGACCACAGGCTGCTGCGGCAGCTGCCAACGCTTACCAGAGTGGAGGCACCGTGACTGCTTTGTTCTTAGGTACAACAGAGAAAAAGAGTTTGTTTTGTTTTTTAAATGGTTATTTGGAATATACTTTCAATAATGGCAATTTTATTTAGCTCTGTTATGTATTAACATACATGGAAGAAATGTGTTAGTAACAGCCAGTGAGAAAGGGATTTCATTTTTCACAGAGGGGGCTCAATTTACTTCCAGTGAGAGCATGGCTCCATCTCCCCAGTGTCATCAACAAATCCATTCAATAAATCAGTCCCCTAACATGGGTCAGGTGCTCTGCTCTAAGCCCAGAGACAAAACAGTGAGCAACCAAGATACAGTCCCTGTCCTCATGGAGCCTGTGGTCAGCTTGATAGCAGAGATAGCTAAGAAAATAGAAATAAGATGCAATTTCCATGTTCTGTTTCCTGACATGGGCATTGGCTGCACAGGTGTGCTCTGTGTGTGTAAACTCGGGAGTTGTGCACCTAGCCTGTGTGTGTGGATTATATACAATCTTCATTAAAAAGCTGAAGATACTTTTAAAACCTAATGACCAAATCTAACATACGGTTGTTGTGATATTGTGAAAATATATATATGCTCTTCGTCCCCACCTCCTAACACACAACTCCTAAAGCCCTTAGAATCTCCAAAGTGATCAGAGGCTTTTCATATGCAAATGGCGGTGGCAGCCCCTATGAGCTACAGGCTGGGGACTGGTCACAGGAAAGACCAAGGTGAGATTTTTAGTACCATGTCCCAACCTCCAAGCCTCTAGGGTGGGCAGAGGGGCTGGAGGTTAAGTTGATCATCAGCCAATGATTTAATCTCATGCCTAAGAGGCCTGGGTTTGAAGAGGGTCAGGATACTGAATGTGTGGAGGTTCCTGGAGGTGGCACCCGGGAGGGCAGGGAAGCTCCATGTCCCTTTTCCCTGCCTCACCCTGTGCTTCTCTTCATCTGTGTCCTTTATTATATCCTTTATAATAAACCGCTAAACATAAGTAAGTGTTTCCCTGAGTTCTGTGAGCTGCTTAAACAAACTAATCGAATCCAAGGAGCAGGTTATGGGAACCCTGATTTATAGCTGGTAGGTCAGAAGTTCCAGAGGCCTGGACTTGCAGCTGGCATCAGAAGTTGGGGCAGTCTTGGGGACTGAGCCCTCACCCTGTGGCACCTGACACCATCTCCAGGTAGATAGTGTCGGCATTGAATTGGAGGACACCCAGCTGGTGTCCACTGAAGAACTGCTGGCTTGCTTGCTAGTAGGGAAAAGTCCCCACACGTGTGGTCACAGAAGTCAGTTTTCTGTGTTGATGACTGTGCTGGAAGAACAGAGCAAAGACTGTGTGTTTTTTCCCACTCATACAGTTGTATACAAAACAGGCAGCCGTTTGTCCAAGCTCTGAAGATCATTTCTCTAAAGAACCCACCGTCTAGGGGAGGGCATGCTGGAAAATCACAGAAAAGAGAAGACGAACGGGATGAAGAGCTTTGTGTGCAGCTAAAATGACCATCTATAATACCAGTGAATGTGGAAAGCAAAGGTGGGATTTCCCAGATAATGCTGTGAGGTTCTTCAGAGATTCTAGTTCTAAAAGGAGGGCATCTGAAAGCAAGACATTCCATGACTGTAGGAAGACAGAGTAGGGTGGGGGTGTTCACACCGGCCAGAGCTCTGCTCAGCGGGACAAAGGGGCTGGGAGGATATCCTATTTGGTACAAGCTACCTGGCCAGGATGACCAGGCGAGTCCAAGAAAAGCATCTGGAATCCAGCCATGGTTCAGGGAAGTGTCAGAACCTCAAGATTCAGGCCAAAGGCCAGATGGGTGTGGCAAGAAGTTCGCGGGGTGGTGAGTGAAATGGGCTCTGTGGTGCCGTCTGCAGGAGCTCTTGATGTTTATGGCAGAATCCCAACCAGAGCTTGCAAGGTAACGAGGAGGACCTGGCTGCCAGGACCAGTGACAAAGAAGAGTGAAGGAGAGTACAAGTGTCTAAGCAAGGACAAGGCTCCTGGCCCTAAATGGGGGAGGAGCAAGGAGGCAAAGCAAACGGGCAGATTATGGAGTGATGATTAACACAAAAACTCACTCCGGGGTCGAGTCTTCCCCCTCCAGCCACAGTAGATTTACGCTCCAGCCTAAAGCAAGTAACACACTGAGCAGAAATTTGAAACAACAGCCTTCAGACATTACACAGGAGGCAGCACAGGTGATTCCCTGAGAGGTGAGAGACTGAATGTGCAGACTGTGGCCAAACTACGTTTAAAAATAGAACTCTACCCACAACTGGCAGCAACCAGCCCAGGAATTCAGAGCACCATCTATGGTAAACAGCACTGGAAGCCAACCCACCATCTCCAGTAACCAGCCCAGGGTGCCAACCCACCATCTCCAGTAACCAGCCCAGGGTGCCAACCCACCATCTCCAGTAACCAGCCCAGGGTGCCAACCCACCATCTCCAGTAACCAGCCCAGGGTGCCAACCCACCATCTCCAGTAACCAGCCCAGGGTGCCAACCCACCATCTCCAGTAACCAGCCCAGGGTGCCAACCCCCCATCTCCAGTAACCAGCCCAGGGTGCCAACCCACCATCTCCAGTAACCAGTCCAGAGTGCCAACCACCATCTCCAGTAACCAGCCCAGGGTGCCAACCCATCATCTCCAGTAACCAGCCCAGGGTGCCAACCACCATCTCCAGTAACCAGCCCAGGGTGCCAACCCACCATCTACAGTAACCAGCCCAGGGTGCCAACCCACCATCTCCAGTAACTGGCCCAGGGTGCCAACCTACTATCTCTAGCAACAATTTCAGGAAGTCAAACAATAATCTCTGTAACAATTAGCCCAAAATAGCCAGGTCTTGATTAATAACTGACAGCTTATCTAATTTTCGCCCTTGCCAACACAGAACCAACTGGAAAAAACCAAACATGCACCCCTAACAAATCACACAGGCTACCTGCTTCCGGTTAGCCCACCTATGGCTTCCCTAGTCCTACAGCCTCCAACCAGGACACTTGCTTGTTCTCACTTGGGTGGCTTGCATTTATTTCCACCTGGGAGAACGATGCCTGCAGAATTTGCACACCAGAGCACAGACAGGGCACTGATGCGGAGCCAGGCGGTCAACTGCAGTGGAGCAGATAGAAACTGAGGAGGACAGAGTGGCTGGAGTTGAGGGAGTAGAATCTTGGAAAGGAGAAAGCTGCAAAGAAAGACCAATGCATGGTGCAGGATCAAGTGCAGGCAACAGGAGCTCCAACCGCTGGGGAAGCATGGGAGGCAATGTAGAGCAGACCTCAGAGTTACTGACCAGAAAGATGAGGAACCCAAAGGATTGATCCCCTCCCCTCCATTCGTTGGTGGCTGAGGGCTGCTTCTTAAAGACATCAACTCTCAGCATTTCTGGCTTCAGCTTTCTTCTGAAAGGTGGAAAGCTGAAGGGGTGGGAAAAGAATCTAGAAAGAGAATCACAGTTGGAATATGGATGGGGCACTAGCAACAAGTGCGTTGTCTATTTCTAATTTGCAAAAAGTTTTTTTTTTTTTCATGAACTGGTACTGAACTTGATTAAATGTGTTTTATATACCTATTGGGATGACCATAAGCTTCGTTTTTCTACCTTATTCAGCTGATGTTGTGAATTACACTGATTCACTAGGAAGTGATTAACAAACCCTGCTTCCTAGAATGAGCCTAACTTGTGTCTGATGGATTATCCTTTTTCTATATTCCTGGTATTTAGTAAATACTTTAAAATATATTATATACACTATATACCATAAAGTATACATAATTTAGAGTATTTACTAGTATTTCATTTAGGGCTTTCGCATCCATTTATGAGGGTTATTGGCCTGAAATCTTCTCTTTCTAAGGTCTTTTTGTCAGGTTTTGTTATTAGGTTATTCTGGCCTCATAAAATGAGCTGAGAAACAGTACCTCCCTTTTTATTTTCCAGAAAAGTTTGGAGAAGATTGGTAGAAAGAATTTGCCAGTACATCCTTCCAGACCTGAAGATTTGGGAAATGGGTTTAATTACAAAGTCAAGTTCTATATTAAAAATAGTATTATTCTGATTTTCTTCTTTTAGAATATGTTTTTGGTAAGTTGTAATTTTCAAGGAATCTTATCTAAATTGAAAAATATTTGTAGAATTATGTCTTCATAAGACTGAGAGTTGGCAAAATGCCAAAGATTTCTGAATGTAATTTTTATTGCACATGTCTTGGTGTTCTGTTGATGGGCTGGTGATGTTTGAAAGAGTAAAATAGTAAAGGCCAATGTAATTAATAAATTATTATATATTTAGCTCGTGAAATTTATATTCTTGCCTTCCTTTCAGTGAAATCGCTAGTTGTGCTTTCATAATTGAAAATTTTACATTATGAGATTTCTGGTGGCAGAATAGACAATCCCCAGCATCACTCTCTCCCACAGATTAACCAATTTACAGCTATTAAAAAGCAACAACAGCCAAGCTGGGGCTGCTAGAGCTCAGGGGAAGAGGAGGAGAGACCTATGGAGAGCATGAAGGTGGGAAAAGCCACGATGAGAGAAAGACAGAACCGCTCCGACCGTTTGGAGCCCTGGCTGCTCCAAGGCTGGAGCTGGTGAGCACATGCACCAGGAGCTGGAAAAAGCCCCAGCTGTGCCCTTCGGTTGAAGTTGCTTGGAGGTGGCAGGAGAGAAGAGGGAATATAGAGCTGCAGGGGGTACATTTTGCTGGAAAGTCTCAGGCCCAGACCAGAGTTTCCACACAATCAGGCGTACCAGATCTCATGAGACCTGGAAGTACCCATGAAGTTAACCATTAAAACCTGAGCTGCACAAAAAGCCTTCCCCAGGGACTTAGCATCAAAGCAGCAATTTAGCTCAATCACAGGGCTCAAGCTCAGGTCCCCACAGGAAGTTCCCCCATTTTAGAAGTAACCAAAGGACAACAAATTAGTTCCAGTGCAGAGTTTAAGTGATGTGAATGGCAAATAATCCAGCACAGAACTGAAAGAAATAACAAAATACCCACAGACCAGAGACAAATTTTGATACTAACTAGTAAAGGTCTCACATCACCGAAGCACACCTATAAAACCTAGAAGGACCAGAAGCCCCCTGGGCTCTCAAGCCAGGGAGAGGGGAGGACTGGGGGCCTCAGCCATGTGCCCAAATGCCCACAACCAGTCCAGAGGGTGGGGGTCTGAGGGCCTCAGCCACGCCCCACTGACACCTGCAACCAGCCCAGCAACAACCACCGAGCTGCAGCAAGAAGTGCTCCAGGCTCCCAAGCTGGGGCAGTAGGGTAGGCAAGGGCTTCAGCCACACCCCCTGACATCTGCACCCAGCCTGGCAATGACCAAACCACTGCTGGAAGCCCTACAATCCCTGCAGGAATGAGGGGGTGCCACAGGCCTCAACCCCACCCCTCCTCCTTCCTCCTTCTCCCAACCTATTTCCTTCCCCTTTCTCTTCTCCCCCTCTCCCACAACTGCTCTGCAACATCATAGAATAATATAAAAAAATTAATAAACATTAATAAATAAATAAATAAATAAATAAATAAATAAAATGACAGTGGAAAATAAAAAAAGAAAATTTTACATTATTTGTATTCTGCTTATACTAATGCCAAACGAAAAAATATTTTCTTGAGTCTTTTTGGTTTATTAGATTGATTTTAATTAATTCCAGTTTGGAGAAACTACTGCTTGATAAAACAGTAGAAACTAGAATTGTCAATAAAAATTTTAAAGAAATTCTTAGATTCAGAAATGAGCCATACATTAGACATATCATGATGCATATACTATATTGGGTCATTTATGATAAATTGTGATTACCACAGAAAACATTATAAAAATCACCTAGAATGTGATTTTTACCATTTAGAGCTGTAAAACATTTCAGTTTTTCTTCTTCCACATTTTTTAAATTTGAGGATATGATGAAGAAATGTGAAAATAGTTATACGCTCAATTTGTTTAACTCTCTTCAGTTAAGGGTACATTGTACCTTGATCTTTAATGGCCAGAAAATAGTCTCTACAGAAATGAGTTTTGGAATTCTTTGTGTGTCAATTTTTTCACTCTTTATGCAAGTAAACATTTCACTTTGTCTTAGTTTTCCTGTATTTTATGGGAATGTAACTTCTTTTGCATATTTCACATGCAGTTTTTTTACTCCAATATTTTATTATGGATATTTTCAGACACAGCAAAGTTGAGAGAATTTTCAGTAAACACCTGTGTTCCCACCACCTTGATTCTGCCTTTAACATTGTACTACAGTTGGTTTTTCATCCATCAATTTATACCCTTTCTGTCAATCAACTCATCTTATTTTTTGATGCATTATAAAGTAAATTAGAGATATCAGAACACTTCCCCCTAAATACTTTATCTCATGCAATTTCCTCTGATTTTAAAAAATATATTTTCTCAAACATTTTAAATAATTTTAATATTTTAAAAAAGTGAAATAGCTAAAGACATGTTAAGATAGCATTATTAATAGTAAGCAACCCTGCATACTGACTATGAATAGCACAATTTAAAATTAAATTCATTTTAGCCAAAAACCACAATGAGCTTTTTTATTTGATTATATTATGTTGTTTTTAACTCTTCTAGTACATGCCTTGTCTTATCAAAACTAAACTTAATTTTTAAATCATTTAGTTTTAAATTCTTTCTCATCTTTTGTCCAAAAGTGGTCATAAGGTCATATTTTACATGTGTTTCATAGAGATATTCCTTTTTGGGCAGATGCAAAAAAAAAATGTCACAGATAATCACTGAATTGTTGTGAAAAACGTCATTGACATCTCCACAGTTGAGACTGTGTCTCCTTGGTAACGAGTTCAAACTAGGTACCTCCGTGGTAGAAGAATGCATGCAGATTTCTGATCAAAATTCTGGCTATACCTTTTCCTTTACCAACTGTGTGGTCCTATACTCTCATAGGTTCCCCCAGAAAGTCTTTTAAATCAATGCTTAATGCTAAAAGTATTTTTTTTTTTTTAGCTGTTCACTGAAGTCAAACCCATACTTTTTATAACAGGTGTAAAATCAACAAGGTACTCAGTGTCCCAGTTTCCTTGTGTTTGTTCTGCTTGTTTGACAACATGTATAATAAATATTAGTTTTTCAACATGACTTTTGTTCCTGGTCCAATCTAGCGAAATGAGTAAAAATTAATTTTTAATATATGATGCATGGTTTTTTCCTTCTCTTTACTACTCCTTAAATTATTAATTTTATTTTGAATTCTCCATCCTAGATAGTGGTCATTTGTTTTATTGATTTTATCTGTCTTTCATTATAGCATTAAATTCTGAAATTATTTTTACTAAACCTAGAAATTGGTCCACTATATTCTGTAAATATTGTGCTGTTAATGCTTCAAAAAACAATGTGTACTTTAATTAATTTTACTTATTTATTGATTGATTCTGCTTATTGTATGTGTTAATTTTTTGGTATGCAAATGACATGCTATTTTAATCAAAAAGCTAATTGTTTCCAATAATCACTGGCCAAAGATAATATTGGAGATTATTGTAAAACATTGTAAAACATTTTGACTGCAGCAACAAAATGCACCCTTTGAGTCTAGCATATAGAAATTACATTTTCCCCTCCATTAAAAATGTTTTAGTATAAAATGAAATCCTAAAATTTCTGCCATGTTCAGCCCATGGAAAGCCATGATTAATCTGGGTGGATAGTATTTTGCTGGAAACATCCTCACACATCTGAGGGATGAGATGCCTGTTTTCTGGGATCATCACTTGATAAGCAGAGCAAAGCTCCTCAGGTTTCATCTTCCCACTCCAATTTGCCAATTTTATCTTTAATTGGCAGGTCAGATGGCAGTTATTGCCTTCAGGGTGACTATTTTTACTGTCATTTTCAAAATCAGCAATTAAATCTTCATTTAGTAAAAATGATAAAATTGTAGGGATTTTATATGATCTTATTGATGTTTGGATTTGATGAGAATCGTTTTACTTGTATTGCTCATAGATATGCCTTGTTTTCATAAATGATTAAATATTCATAAATAAAAATACCTAACGTTTTGTTTATATTTCATCCAGGTCATGTTCAACAGACATATGCTAATTTTTATTTTTTATAGTTTTTAAACATTTAAGCAGAACTCCTTTTTGAAAATGTTCTTTATTCTTTTTTTATATTTTTCTTTCTGAGCTATATTTTCACATTTTTCTTTCCATTATGATCTCTACTTATTTTAATTTATCTAAAGGGTTAGAAATGTAATTGTTTTAAATATAAATGTTTGTTCTTCAATATATGTATATACATAAATTAAATGACAAAATAAAACACTTGAAGTTCTTTTTCTGCATGTTTTCCAAAAGTTATTTTTTTATAAAATATTTAAAATTACCTGTTAAAATCTAAAAGCAAAATTCAAATTATGATTGTATTAGTCTGTTTCTGCTGCCTATAACAAAATACCTGGAGCTGATTGATTTATAAAGAAAATGAAATTTATTGGTTACAGTTTCTGAGGCTGGGAAGTCCAAAGTCCAGGGAACATATCTGGTGAGGGTCTTGGTGGTGGTGACAGTGACCCAGGGTATCACTTTGCAAAATGGCTGAGCAAAGAGAGAGAGAGTAACCTCCTCATTCACTTTCCTTTTAAAGTCCTCCAAACCCCAAGCCATGCCAATGACCATCATTTTTAGTCTGTTCACTATGGCCTGGTCCTACAATCTAATCACTTCTTCAAGGTCCAACCTTTCAATTACCATAATAGGATTTCCCTCCCTCAACAGTTACAGTGGGGATTAAACCTCAATCAGATTGGGGGGGGGGCATCCAGTCTACAGCAATAATTAGTTATAATTGATAAATGTTAATATTTTAAATAAAATGCATTTTTTTGAAATGTAAATAAATCTTAGTAAATATTTTATAATTCTAGCATTTAATCTTTTCTAGTTGTTAGTGTTATTATGTTCAGGTCAATATATTTATAAATTTAAAAGTAATACAATACAAATATATTTTTCATGTTGCAAAATATTCCTTAGATTTTTATGTCTAACTTTTACAAATATATACTAATTTGTGATAACCTCTAGAACCAAAATTTAGAAGACCGGACAAAAAAAAAAAAGTAAGCAAAAATTGATGCTTAGTAGTACTACTACATAACTACTTCAACAACAACAATTCAACAAATGCCTGATTTTTAAAAGTTAATTTTAAAAATTAATATCTTGATACCACAATCCAATAAGGACCACAAAATGAAAGAAAATGATAGGCTAACTTTATTTCTGAACCTAGATGCAATAATCATAAAGTATTAGAATTTAATAATTCAAATTGCACATGCCTACCGAGTTCCAGGCACATTGAATGAGAAAAGGCATATGTGTAGGCATAGTTTACTTTGAGGAAAAATAGAAAATATGACAAACCACTAGATGGAAATAATCCTTTATGTACAAAATAAAAGGAATCAGAATAACTACAGAGGATTTCTCTTGTAGCACTGGATGCTGGACAACAAATCAAGCATTGCAGCTGAAGAATCCTGTATTCAACCAAAACATCATTCATTTGTCAAGTGGAAAGAAAGATATTTGCAAATATTCCAAAATTCAGAGACTATACCACCCAGGTTTAACTACTAATAAAATAATTTTTAATGAGTGCTAGTCAAAATACAAGTAAATCAAAAAGTGAAGGGAAGGGTGGAAAGAAAGGAAAAGTGATGAGCAATGACACTTGAATAAACAATTGGGTAATAGATAATCTAATAGATAATGGTAAACTTTCTAAAAGTGTGCAATAGAGATTCAACATAAGAGTACTTAAAATAGAGGAAAACTGCAAAGGATATTTTGATAAATTGACTAGAGTATGTTTCTAGGCAAAACCTGGATGATAGGGAGGATAAAGAGGGAAGAAAGAATGATAAAGACCAGCTGTCTTGTCTGGGCATGAATGAAGAGTTGAGGAGACAGGAAAGTGGAAGGAACAATGACAGTCCTGTTAAGCTCATGAACACCAGTGAAGGGAGAGTAGCCACTGACAAGAGGGGAATGGACAGTAAGTGAAAACTGATCATGTGAACAACAATAAGAAAAAGAGGAAGTAACACAGCAGGAGAATTAATATTAATAAATCAATACATAAGGAATAAAATCAAGTTATCACAATAAACATAAAAAAGACTAAATTCTCCTATTGAAAACCAGGTGTTTCCAGATTGGATTAAAACAACCAAATCCAGTTAGATGCTGAAAATTAGAAACTCATTTAAACTAAAATAACAAAGAAGGGTTTAAAATAAAGGTACAGGCAAAGAGATAGCAGGCAAAGGCAAACAAAAAGAAACCAGGAATGGAATGTTTCTTTTACATTCTTGAACAACTTCATAACAGCTGCTTTAAAGTCTCTGTTTGCTCATTTCACGTCTAAATCATCCTGGAGGCCTTATTTACTGACGTTTTTTCTTGAGTATGGGTCACAAATTTTTTATTTCTCTGTATATCTACTAATTTTTATTGTATACTGAATATTGTGAATGATACATGTAGAGACTCGGGATTTAGTTATGCTCCTCTGAAAAATGTCAAGTTCTACTCTGGCACATCTCCAAACTGAATCTCCTGTCTGTCAGTTCTTTCAGTTTCCAGCTGCTTTATTTGCCAGGCCTCCTGAAGTCTCCCATGCAATGCATGGTTCAGTGGTTAGAGGAGTTTAAAATTAGGGAAGAGTTAGTATGCAGATTTATGGGCTCACTTCCTCTGAAGTCTCTTTCCTTCTGAGATTCTCATCCTAATTGTTCAGTTACCTTATCAAACTTAAATTCTAACTTCTGACTGTTTAATCTTTTAAGACTTACTGTCATTGCAGTGCAAATTAGAATGTGCCATCAGGCAAAAAGGGCAAAGTTCTGAGATGGTTCCCAAGATTCCTGTCCCCAGTGTACATGCCCTGGATAATCTCCTCCCCTTGAGTGTTGTGAGGCTTGTGAATATGATGGGATTTCACTATTGTGATTAGGTTAATTATATGGGGAAGGTGAGGAAATTTTGCAAATGTAATTAAGGTTCCTAATCAGTTGACACTGAATTAACCAAAAGGGAGATTACCCTGGTTGGGCCTGACTTAATCACTGTCAGCCTTTAAAAGTTTAGAGAGATAAGAAAGAGCAGATGCTCTCCTACTGGCCTTGAAGAAGCAACACCCATGTTGTGGGCAGGGCCGTGTGGCAAGCTCAATGGGCAGCCCCTGGGACCTGAGGGCTTTAGTCCTACAGCTGTAAATAACTGAACTATGGCAACAATCAGTGAGCTGGAAGATGACCCCTGGCCTCAAGTGAGATTGCAGTCCTGGCTGTCACTTTGATTTCAATCTGGCGAGACTTTGAAAAGGGGACTCAGCAAACATGGACCCAGTCTCCTGATCCACGGAAACTATGAGGTAATGAATTTGATTGTTTTCACCCAATTAATTCATGATACTTGTTATGCAGCAATAAAAGACCGACACATTTACTCAGTCCAGTTCTTGTCTTTCAAAGGTCAACTTTCTTTCAGTTTCTGCAGTGGCTTTTAATTGCAATGTTGAGGGGTGGCATTTGTGCAGATTTTGTAAATATTATCTGTGGGAGCATTCACCTGGCCATGCTGATCCACCATGACTGGGAGACGGCTCTCTAACCTCAGTGAGTTCACACTTACCACAGCAATCTGGACTGAACCTCTCTTTCAATTAAAAAAAAAAAAAAGGCAAAAAGAAACTGAAAGGAAAGTAAAACTAAGCTATTTCTTTTTGGCCTTATTGACCTTGAGAGTATAAGCAACTCAGAGCTCTGAGAGGCACGTGGCAGAAGGGAACAGAGGAAACAGTACAGGAGAACTTGCCCTAATTCCTAATTCTGCCTGCCCCTGGCCCCAGAAACCTGATTTTGCTCCAAGAGCAGCAACCATTGACCGGGTGAGAGTTGCAGTCCTCTCGGCTATGACTCCCCTCCGTGCCACTTTCTTCTACTTCCCACAGACCCTTAGTTGAGAGTCCTTAAAGCAGGGACACCAATAAGAATGCCCCCTCCTACAGCATGGCAGCGGCTTGTTTGGAGAACCACTTAGGGAATTCGGTTTCCTGACAACATCCTAGGAATACAAAAAGTGAAATGTAATTTTTGTTTGTGATTCTCTTTTGTTTCTCAGGAGAGGAGTCATAGTTTGCCAGTGTTTTAACTGGCAAAAGAACAAAGTCGACTATTCCATCTCAGTGGGTCTTAAAGGGTTTCACAGTCACACACAGTGTGTGCCGAGACTCCTGGAGAGAATGTGAGGCAGGAGGGGAAAGTTCCCGAACTGACAGTGTCTGGCTTCATCTTATTATTTGTGTGCAGTGAAAACAGTCTTCAGCATCTGCTGGGAAGCTTCTCTTCCATCTTTTCCAATCACGCAGAACTCAATGAATTTTCAAAGGGAAAATGACTTCCATTTCTGCATGTGGAGCGGTTTGTTTAAGCTGTGCTTGCAAAAATGAATCTGGAATTATTTATTGGTAATTTGCACGTTACTGAATAACAGATGGCCTGGGCCTGCAAAGGAGTATCTGTTTTGCAACTTTAAAAATGGTGGGATTTCAAATGCCTAACGTGGAGGGAGTCTCCGGTTTTATAAAAGTCCTTCAGGGAACATCACACTGGCAAGGGCGAGTGAATACCTCAAAGATGGGAAGATCTATTTAAAACCAAGAGACCCTCTCCCAGTGACTCGTGGTCCCCGTCCTTATGAACTGGTTTTTGTGAGACGGTTTGCGCCAGTCTGGTGACACACACGAATAGTAAAAAACTAGCGAGGTCCTCAGGGCTAGGGACATCACCGCGTTTCTCCAAAACGACTGAGAAATAGTAATAGTAATAACAAAAGTTTCTTTTTAATTCTGTGGATATGCTGCACCTAATGTCCTAAAACAAGCAAGGACAGGGAGGAAGAAGAGAAAAAGCAAAGAAAAGGCAGGTCCCGCTGTTCCCCCTGGATAGCTGCCTGAGCTTTCTTGCTGGGACTGCTCCCTGCAAGGACTCTTGGGTGGATTCATGACAGCAGCGCCCTTCGGGCAGCCCCGGGGCTCCGGGGTACTCCGGGCACCTCTGCCGGCCCCTTAGGTGGAGCCGGGCACGACCCCGAGCACGTCCCTCCGGGCTAGACCCTGCGGAGGGGGAGGGGCAGGATGGCGAGGAGGCGAGGTCGTGTGGAAGATTCTGGAAGGGCCCAGCCCGTTTTCGGTGCTCAGACTTAGGCTAACACCGCAGGAGGAGCTGTCCCTTTGACCTGGGAACTCTTTAAGTGCCTAACTAGTGAGCTGGATTTTTATTTTTTCTGGAGACAGAAGCAATATGGATTTAAGAGTTCGAAATTACTGGCATGTGGCCATTGGGGCTCCTTTTTATACTGAAGCAGTTCATATACCAAAAAAAGAAGATCTTGAGGGGGTCATAAATGTACCTCCAGGACTCTTCAGGACTTTGACCTCCTAAAAAGAGTTGGGGGAGTTAGTCCTGTTGAAACGACGTGGAATTTGAGGCTCCACCTGTCCTTTTTATCTCCCGTGCCCCCCGAAGATTCTAGTTGTTTAATAATAACTTGCCAGCTTATATCTATATAATATTCTTAGTGTCTAAAAGATCTTACTGTCCACTATTTCCTTGTATTTACATCATTTCATCTTTAAAGTTTTTCTCTAGAATACATTTATACAATTATTACCAAATGAAAAAGAGTTGAAAAGCATCAGAGTATCAACAGGGGGAATTCTGAAAGGTTCTGTGTTTGTATGGGCAGAGGTACTTCCAAAAAGGGAAAAAGAAGAGAGAGACAGAGAGAGAGAGGCAGGAGGGAAACAGGGAAAGAGACGGAGGGATGGGGAAAGATCCTGGGACATGCTCTCTAGTCCGCTTACTAAATGGAAAGGATGTGTGGCTCTAGCTTGTACCTGCCCTGCAAGCTGCAGCAAGACTGGCTAACGGTTGTTCCCATTTTACAGATGAGGCAAGAGTCACAGCAGCACAGTGACCTGCTTGAGGTCACTAGGTTCCTTAAAGACACCCCTGGGTTAGAGCCCAGATCTGCGGACCCTGAGTAACTCCTTCCATGTTTTCAGGAAGCGTCCCCAGGAAAAGTGATTTGGGAAGGTGAGAAGGAGTCACGTCACAAGGGGTCACCAGGAAAGGGTGTCTGAGTGGTGGCCCAGTGCGCCTCCCTGCAAGGGCAGGAGAAGGTGGGTTCCGTTGCACCTTGGAGCTGGGTTGAGTTCAGGCTTGCTGAAGCTGCACGACTTGCTGAGGGGCCTGCTGTTGTCATCCCTGGTCCTGTGGCTTTACGCTGGTGGGTATCCAGGGAAGAAAGGCAGAGGGGGCGAGAGAGAGGAAGAGACAGAGCGGTGCCTTCTCTGCTCGACATTGTGAAGCGCTCCCATCCCCTCTCCCTCAGCTTGTCCCCCCTTGTTCTTTGTCTCCAACTCCTGCTGTGTCCAGTAGCTCTTGATGGGTTCCTTGGCTGTCCGAGCACACTTGCCCGGGGGAGCATCCTGCACCGACCCGCACTCAGTGCTGCCCGGTCAGTGCCTCCAACCCCCACTCGGCTCCCGTGGGGCTCAGACACCTTCATCCAGATTGGGGGTGATCTAAGCCTTTCCATGCACCTGCTGAGGAACGGGCTGGCCCGGGAAGGAGGTTCAAGTATGACTGGTTTATTTGTCCCTCATGTCCCTCTGGTAAACAAACAAAAAGCTTGGCTTGGCATAGAAGGAATTTAAACTATGAGCTCAAATGGGGTTGAGATTATCCATGGATTTCCTTTATTTGTTCTCTGTCCTCCGTTGCTGCGGCTGATCCAGATTTGATGGGAAGTGAGGCATGAGCTATTCCAGAAACCTCGCAGAATCCTCTGTGATGTCGGCTCCCAGCCTGCTTGCAGGCTTATTTCTGTGAACTCTCGCCTTCATGTTCCAAGCTGGGTCCCTCCAGCTCAGCGCCTTGTATGACTGTCCCTCCTGAAGCCAGCGTCATGTGGCATCTGAAGCAAAGCTGTTCTTGCAGGCCTGACGCCCCTGTGGGTTTGCACGAATACTGGGGATCACACTTATCCTCCTACAAACCTCTGCTCCTGACCCACAGAGGTTTCTGTTGGCACCAAGTCCCACGGCCCCCTAAGAAGTGAGCCTCATGTTCCCATCCTCTTGGGACCGTGAGGCTGCCACAGAAGTGGATCCCTGCTGGGGCAGGGCGCCCACCCCTCCAGCAGCCTGGGGCACTTCTTCAAGAGCTGCCTCACGCCCTCAACATCTTTACAACTCCAGTTTAAAAACATGATTACCTCGAAAAAGTGTTTACATGGAGGCAAAAGAAAAAACCCGCTTTCATTTATTTTTTAATCCTGAAAATTGGTCCTACTTTTCTGAGCATGATTCTGACCTATACCAATCATACATTAAAGTTTTTTTCTTTTTAAATGGGTCCATAGTCATTTAATCTTTGTCTGATCTACTGTTATTTATGATGTTCAAATTTTTCTTGAAATTGACAGGAAGTCAGAGGCAAGCTTTAATAAAAAAGAAAAAACATTCTATTAGAAATTAGAAAGTAAGATCGATGTCATTCAAGAATAAAAACTATTGGTACTATCACATGGTGTATCTGAGGGCTGATATAATTGAATTAGGACAAGACAAAGATAAAAAGGAAGTGTTTTTCTCCTAACAAATGAAAATAAACTGTGGATAAAATAAGCCAGATGCTCAGCTGAACCTTGGAGTTCTGGTTCAGTCTCTGAGGGGTGAGTAAGTGAACGGGGGCGTATGCCCATCCCCGGGATAGAAGACTCTAGATTCCGCAGAAATGAGCTCCTGACAGTGTTTCCGGGTTTTGTTGTTTTAGACTCCGGGCTTTCAAATTCTAAGAATGAAACTTACACAACTGACTTTTGAAGCAAACTTTTCCAGAGCTTTTACAAAAAGAAGTTGAAGGAAAGTCGCGAGATTTTAATTCTGGTTAGAAGTTTGTCCTCAAGAATCCATGTATGAACTTCAGATGATCGCAGCCTGTGTGGGGATGTGGATAAAAAGACAGGCGCACCTCCCAGTTCAGGTCAGAAGTGAACACGTGCCTTTAAACTCACTTTGGATACTTAGCTTTTTTTTTTTTTTAAAATTTCTGGGACAATATAAAAAGAAATGATTTCGGAGGTAATTTAGGCTTCAGTCAAGATTCTAGCAACTGGTGAAGGATTCGCAGTAGAAATTTCATAACACACTGCTTATTCCAGCTCATGGAACTCAGCTCTCCACGGTGCTCAGAATGCATGCGGGTCAACACTCGAGCTGATTTCCTTCATTCTTCAGAGGCTGCGCTTTAAAGAGGGAAAAGATCTAGATTTTTATTTTTGACCTACTGAAACTCCTCTGTACGGCATGTAAACATTTAGGGGGTTTCATTCATTTCTCACATGACACTCCTCGCCATGGCAATTGAATGAAGCTGCTTCACATGTCATGGCTGGGGCCCAACCACCTGACACAGGAGCCCCAGGAAGAGCCCAGAACATTTTCTGCAATTTACAGAACAAATGAAATTACTGCTTATTATTTTCTGCCCCCAAATACTAGGCCATGCCAGGTGTGGGGCTGCTGGATCCAGCAGGGGGAAGACTGTGGGGTTACTCAAGAGGATTGGCGTGGAACACACAGTTAAAGAGGAAATCAAGTTCACTGCTATTTCTCTGGACAGCAAATCAGGACTGACATTAAAGATTTCAACAAACATGAGCAGTCATTTAGAATTGAGTCTAATTCCTAGACATGATTGACAATAGTTTGACATGAGTTATACCAATTTTAACCACCCTTCAATTTGGCAGGAAGTAAAAAAGAAATTAAATCTCAGTACTATTGTCCTGAAACATAACTTAGCTAGAAAACAAAGATGTTATTAGAGATTTAAATATATATATACTCCTAGGGAGCAGAAATATATAGAATTTCAATCTTAAACTTCTTTTATTTTTATTTATTTAATGACTGGTAAGGGGATCCCAACCCATGACTTGGTGTTGTCAGCACCACGCTCTTCCAAGTGAGCTAACCGGCCATCCCTATACAGGATCCGAACCCGTGGCCTTGGTGTTATCAGCACCACACTCTCCCGAGTGAGCCACGGGCCGGCCCTTTAAACTTCTTTTAAAAACGGACCTTTGAACTGAACAAAAATTAGAAGTAATGTATTCTCAGCTGAAATTGCAGTGTCCCAAGTTTCGGTTACCTCTGGATGGCAAATTCCCAGACCCTTTTTGGTCTTTACTTTTTAACACCATCTACAATATTTGACGCTCCAGACACCCCAACTTGACATTGTGGCTTCCCTCACCTCTCCTGGAGCTCCTCTCTTCCTCCTGTGCTCATAGCACTGCAATCTCCATAACGGCAGCGACATCAGCAGCAGGAGTGCCTGCAGTGGCAGCTGGGGGACTGGACGACAGCCCACTCTGATTACTTTGGTTTGCTCGTAGTCTCCCCGGCCTGTGAGGGCCACTGCAGTGTGAGCTACTGACCCTGTGTGGGCTTAATACAATTTTTGCTTACCTAGGTAGGGGCCTTCGGAGTTTTTGAAATGCTTTTACAGACATGATTTCAGTGCTCTCGTTATGAAGAGAAGCTGTGGACATGTTATCCAGGGTCAGAAGGTCACCTGACTGGTCTCAAGGGGGAGACTCCAGCTTCAGGACATGAGAGCACATGGACTGGGTTAGCTTCTCTCACGGAAATCACATCATCATGGAATGACACTGGACGCACCGAGCATCAGAACTTTATAAACACAGCACAAAAGCCCTCGAGCAGACTGTCTCCCATAGTCTGCTTTGCACTCCTGACTTCAAACGGTCCACGCTGGTCCTTTCATCTCATTGTGACTGTTTGTCTTCCTGTTTTGTTCTAAATGGGACAGCCTCAGGCAGAGTGACTCAGATGGAGCTGGTGGCAGGCAAGGGCTGTGCTGGACAGCCAGGGCCGAAGGGGCTGGTCTTTTCCCAGGAGATCCAGGAGCACGAGCCTCTGATGGTGAAGGCGCTGGCGCTGCAGCCAGGCAGACAGGCTCTGGAATTTCACCTCCCCTGACTGGGGAAGCAAGTCTGAACGAGCGGCTTACCCACTCTAAGCCTCGGTCTCCTCGTCTGCAACTTGGAGGCAACAATGGTGCCCGTGACCCCACCTCACACGTGTCACCTTTCACGATGTGCCATTGCTTCCCTGAAGCCTGTCTTCAGTGCACGCGTGCACACACACATACACTCTCACACACACACACACACACACACACACACACACACACTCACACTCACACTCTCAGTCTCACGATTCCATGAGAAGTACAAAGAGAGCATCAGTATTTCAGCACTCTGTGTCCAATACTGTTCTAAGTGTGAGTTGGACATTTTCTCAATATTTTTATATAGGAAGGTATTCAGTGGCAGTAATGAAGGTAACAGAACCTAAGGAACATCCAAATTCTACAAAGATTTTTCTGGCCTCCCAGTTAGTTGCAAAATTTTATAGGTTTGAATCTAAGCCCTGACGTTTACATCAGGGATTGGCAAGCTCTGGCCATGGCCTATTTTTGTCCAGCCTGTGAGCTAAGAACAGTTCTACTCTTGTAAATGGTTGGGAAAAAAAATCAAAAGACTCTTACTCTGTGACATGTGAAAGTTCTGTGAAATTCAGTGCAGTGTTCATAAGTGGATTTCTACTGGTGCACACACACGTGTCCACGCATTGTCTGCGGCTGCTTTGGTGCCACTGTGGCAGAGTTGGCTGTTGTGACAGAGAGCGCCATAGGCCTGCCAAGCCTAAAATGTCCACTACCTGCTCCTGATGAGAAGACGTTTGCCAGCCCCCAATTTACATGATTAAGTTACTTAATCTCTCTGGGTCTCAATTTCCTCATCTGTAGAACAGAGAAAAAATTCCTGACTCACTGGATTGGCTGAGATCACAAGGGTAACCTCACAACACAGTCACTGTCACCATACAGTCACTGCCATGGCATGCATTCTGGTTCCTCCCTCTGTGCCTGCTCCCCCTCCCTCCAAGAGCAGAGAGACATAAAGGCACAGACATCCCATGTCCATATTGGAGGAGGACGTGCCAGTCCCCCTGGCAGTGAGGAGCAGCCACGGTGGTGTTGTCAGGTTTGCTGTTCTGTTGTTTTTCCCACAGCCTCAACGTGGAGGCAGGACCCTAACTCTGAGACAGGCAGAGTTCGTCTTCATAGTTCTCCATGCATCAGCTGTCTGTTACCAAAATGATGCTGCACAAACGATTAGCCCCAAAGCTCAGGTTTGGGGCCTGAGCCTGGCGAGCTGCGCTCAGGTTTTGGGCCTGGGCCTGGGCTGGGGTGGCTGGTGCCACTTGGCTTGGGTCCGCATGTCCTCAACCTCCAGCACACTGGTGTGGCTGTGCTCCTGCTGGTGGCAGTGGCAAGGGGGTGAGAGCGGTCAGCCCAGCCTCCTCGGTACCCCTTGGCCCAGCTGGTGTTTCATCTGCCCCAGCACACAGGCAGGTCACCAGGCCAAGCTCAGAATTGAGGGGTGAGCACACAGCCCCCGCCTCTGGACATGGAGCTGCATAGTTATGTGGGGAGGGCCTGGTGGCCACTGGTGCCACCAGGGGCTCCTTTATACCAAGGCTGCTCTGTGCTCTCCCCTCCCCCACACCCAATACCTGTTCTCAAAACAGGTTGTAACACCCCTTCATAAGCAGGAATTGGTTTGAAAAGAGTTGGGGAAGTTTAAAACATGATCCCTCTTAGCAGTATTCGGAGTTTAACTGGGAACAAATTTTGAGCAGAGTCTGCCACTCTAATGGTGGGATTTCAGGCAGTGAGCTGCAGCCAGCGGGGAGGGGAACTGAGCGAGAGGAGAACCTGCCTTTCCTCCTCCTTTGGGGACACACAGCCTAGGTGGTCCCCACTCAGCCAGCTAGCAGGAGTGGAGATGGAAGCTATTTGCTCAGGGAACTCTGACCGCATGATTGTTAAAGTCCACCGGAACCCTGACAGCTCTCCACGCTGCTGCCATTAAATAGCTTGAGCTCCCGTGCCAGCGGGTGGCCTGGGAGTGACCCTCCTGCCCCACCTAGTCCCACATTAGAGTTTTGCCAACAAATACATTTGACCCCAACTGTCATAGAATTCACTAAAAACATCTTCAGACGTTCAATTCACCAATTCTTTTAAGAACAGTTTCTTTGTGTTGCTGTATTCTGCTTTGGGAATCAATGTTCAAGCTAAAATGTATTTGTTTATCTGTAATGTCTCTTTTTCTGTATATGTTCTGCATCTATTTGGGTAATAATTCCTCTTTTTACATATTTATGACCCAGCAGTGGGAAGAGAAATAATTGGCCTAGGAATTCTGTGCACGGGGCTGAAATCATGTGCAGATTGTTCAATTACTTTTTTGCTGATGTGACTGCACAGTCCATGGGAACTATCCTTGTGTGTTCTCTAGCCCGCCCTGAGCATGCAGTCATTCACTTTTTTATTTATTAAAATCCAATGCACTTTTATTGTGCAACTGCTGTGATTGGCATGCTCTACACTGTTGATCCAGAGATGAATAGGGTGTGGATTGGATCTCTAGAAACTCAGGCCACTGAGCACAATCAATGAAAGAGAAGCTTTTAGACAGTTCTGTCCTAAGTGGCCAACAGTTCTCCAGAGACATTTAGTTAAGTGGAACTGTAGCCTTGCCAGAGTAGAGACTTAGCAGAGACTGAAAAGGAGGTCTGTTCCCTTGTCCTCTCTTCCTGGGGACAACTGAGGCTTTTGATTCTCAAAGGTCCTACCATAATGCTCTCTTCATCCATTTCAGCCAGTTCCCTTCACTGCTCCTACAAAGAGGATGAAAGTTCCACCCGTACATCAAAACTCAGCCAAGGTGCAACCTCCATCCCTGGAGCAGGCATTCACTGTGCTAGGTGCAGGGGGTCACAACGAGAAGAGGAAACGGGGAGACCCTGATGTCCATAAGTCAATCCCAGTGCTATACATGGGCATAAAGTCCCATGAGGACATAGATGAGGAAGAAATTAATGCTGACGGAGAAAACAAGGACTTAGGAGAGTTTCACAAAGCCTTTGGAACCAGATCTGATTGTTTCCTTTAGTGAAATTTACTCAAACATGCAAGCATTAGTATAAACATCAGTGTTTTTCTCAGTGATTCTGTGGGATTTCTAAAATGTGCATCTATTTAGTCTAAGATGAAACACTGGTTATAGGATGAAAAAAATTAAACATGCATTCCTCAGCTCTCGGACCTCAACCACAAACTGGAATCCCAAAAAGAGTCACTAAATCACAATGTGTGCTTAAAATAACAAATTTGAAATAAAAAAATGCTCCAAGACATTAAACTTCAAAACGATCTCCGACTATAATCCCTTCTGAACTAGGGTCTGGACATCATTTGGGCCCCCCAAAAAACATTAAGGGAGAGGCTGGCAGGGGACGCTGGGAGGGAACACAGATGGGACTTGCCGAGTGGGAACACGAACACTGGGGCACTCAGTGTCCCTGTGGGATGCGCATTCCTAGCAAATAGTTTGTTTGTGGACATCAGAGTCCAGATCAGCTTCAAGACCCCACGGACAGCCTTTCATTTTCTTTTCCTAAAGATGCTGAGAAAGTGGAGGAGCAGATGTCAGTGGGTCCACGTGGCCTGTGAATAGGACATCCTCTGTGGGGCCCAGGAGGCACAGATCAGGTCTTCCCCAGTGCAGAGCAGCCCTGGGGAAGTGGTTCTTGATCCTAGAAAGGGGACATGTGCATATTGAAGTCACCAGGAATCCTTTCCGAAACTTCTGCCCCCTGCTCCTTGAGAGTGGGGACTTTCTGGCCTGTTCCTGCCCCTCACTGCGGAGTGCCATCTGGGGATGTGGACATATCTCTCAGAGAAGAAGTCATAGCACCTGAAGTATGTAAAACTCCACAAGACCCATCTCTACCCCAGCCGGCTGACTGACCAGAGCCAGAAAATGAGATATGCTTTCATAGTCTTCTAGTAATGACATTACACTCAAAACCAGTTTCTCTCTGACTTTAACTGGGGCTGGGTACTTACAGTCTATCAGAGGAAATCCAAAAGAATATGGCAAGACGAGGGGGTGTCCTTGCCTCTGTTCTGTGCCAAACTCAAGGACAAGCAGGGCAGCAGGTGGGGGTGGGTGGGAGTAGAAGTAGGAACCGTGTCTTAAAAGGAATTTGAGGTGTACACTGGGGGGCGAAAGGCAAGGATGGACGACAGAGCTGCCCTCAGATGTCAGGCATATTGTGCGGAGGAGGGAGAGCTTGTTGTGTTTGGCAGCAGAGGACAGAACTAGAACAGATAGAAGAGGTTGAGAAGATCCGGACTTTGCATCCACATGGAAAGAGCATATTCTGGCAGAGTTGTTCAGAAAGCAGGGGTTGTCCCCCGAGGATGGAGGGACCCATCGTGAACTTTTCCAGGAGGAGCTGGGGAAGCCTGTGTCAGGGGTGCTGGGGGAGACACTTCTGACCTGGGTCGGAACCAGATGACCTCCCAGCCTTCTTGAAAGAGCTGGATGTAATGTTTAGAAATTAGCCATCGAGAGCCACGGCCGCTTTCCATGCCCATACACTGGGGGAGAGGCGGAAGAGGGTTGATTAGTCACATTGTCCACGGGGTGAGTTAGTTCTGAGTTGGCAAGTGGGGATGCTGTAAACATTTTCTACTGTGTTCCATATTTGTACAAACAAATGTGTTTTTACTGAAACTAATGTAAATACGTACTCACTAATGAATGTACTCACCCCAAGCACTGGCTAACCAAACAGTCTTCCTTTTTCAACTCAAATAGCTAATCCCAGTTGTTTTAAACACTAATCAACAACAAAAAAAGAGTCCACATTTTTCTTAATTTTTAACTATAGAAATTACCAAGCCATAGCACCTTCCAGGAGTAAGCAGGAGGTAGATGTAGTCAGAAACATGACAGTTGTCTCATGAGAGCACAGTACAATGGAAAATCCCCACATGGCACCATCCCACAGCATGGACACAGAAACTCCCCACTTGTCCCTCTATGACCACAAGAATGCTCAAAGGCTAAGTCTTTGTTAATCCAAAAGGCACACCAGTCACTGGGGAGTCAAGGGTGACTATAAGGGTCATTTTTACCAAATGATACCCCAGTCTCCAAAAGGACACAGAGTAGAAGACGATTATCCGACAGTCTAAACTCCACACACTAGGATCATTCTACAGGGACTTTAAAAAGATCAACAATTTCAAAATTTGCACCACTATGGTAAAATAAGAATACTGTGCTGTGTTTTGTGGCCTGTAGAGGTGGCACAATCTCTCAGTTGCAAATGACCTGTTGCCGATGCCCTGGCAACTCCATCTAAGTTCAGTAACACAGACACAGTGAGGTGTGTTCTAACAGACCAGAAGTGACTCCATCAATGTCACTCCATGGGGTGAGGATTCCATTGAACAACAATCACTTCCTACTGGAGCTGAAGGGGCTCCAGATAAACATAAAAACAGAAATTTGAAATGGAAAGTTGTGGCCAGAACAAGCGTATACTACTGGCAGATCGTTTCTAAAGAGAAGTTCATGTCCACAAATGCCATGCCCCGCTCCCCATGAGGAGAGAGCTTGCAGGTGCTTTGCTGCTTGCTCATCACGAGGACTTCCCAGTAGGCGGTGTTTCCATGCTGCATCTTCTACTATCGCACGACGTTTGGAGCTATGTTTCAGGGAATAAGTGAGGATTGCGATGATGATTTTCAGAGTGGAAATCCACACCTGACCTTGTTTGTGAGAGACGGCGTGTACACCTGCTTAGGGAGAACCTGGACTGGGAGCAGGAAATGCGGGCTCACGTTCAGCTCCCCATCAGTGGTGGGGGGAACCTAGTCAAACCCCTGAGCTTCCCAGAGGCTCTATTTCCTCCACTGTTGTGTGAGAGAGCGATGCCTGGCTCTCCCACCTGCAGAGGTGCATGAACCCACACTGGGTGACCAGAGAGCAACACGCGGGAGGGACTGTGCAGGTAGACAGGGCACTGGCTGGCTGGGCGGCCACCACAGGGGCTCGTGCCTCTCACCACGTGCTCACACCTGGCACGGGGAAGCTTTTAATGGCCCCAAGACGAGGTCTTTCCTTTGGCAGGTGGTTATGAGCATTAAGATAATTTTGCAATGTTCCCAGCAGAGTGAATTGAAAACAGAAGGTGCTCAACATCAAGAACATATTAGCTATATTTATTAAGCCCTCAATGTATTCCAGGCTTTACATACACTCTGCCATGTAATCTTCATGACAACCTTATGAGTAGGTAGTATTATTAACCCCACATTATGTAAGAGGGAGTTGAATATTAGAAGTTTTGTAACTCACTAAATGTCACAGTGTCACTTCCCTTTTTAAGGAAGCATGACAGAAATTCTTCATCCGGATGGGTAGAGCTGCCTCTGCTCCTTTTGGGAAATATCTCAGAGCAAGTACACTAACCACAAAAGAAAAATCTGTCTTATTACTTTATACTTATTTCTCATTTTTTGCCCCAAAATGTTATTACCCAGGATGTCCACCTGCATTTATCACCAGATTCAGCTCAAAATGATTTTGTTTTATACCACGGATCTAGACACCATTTGGACACTTGCCATCACTTTAGGTATTCAACAGAACCTACTTTAGGGTCTAAAGTTCCTCCACAAAGGAAGTTCTGAGCAATGAAAGCTTGGCTGGAATAAGCATAGAACTTCCTGAGGTGATTTTGGTTTCAAAAATCTAATTCATTCTTTTAGAATGGCCCGTAACATTCCTCAGTGTGGGGCCTCCTGTTTTCTCTGCTCAGTGCTGTCAGCAGCTCTCCATCTGGAACTGGGGGCATCTCGTCTCTCCTCACTGTGGCCCCTGGCATGAGGGCACGAGTCATTTCAAACCCGGAAATGAAACTTGTTCTTTGAGCAATATCAATGTTCTTTTTTAAAAAAATTGTATATATTTATGGTATACAATGTGGTTTTGATATACATATGTAGAGTGAAACGATTACTGTAGCCAAGTGAATTAACATGTCCATCATCTCCCATCTCTCAGCGAATTTCTCATGCATAGTATGGCACTAAGTACAGTCCTCACGATGCATGTTAGATCTATAGACATCTGTCCTACGTAACTATATCTTTGTGCCCTTTGACCTCCATCTCTCCTTTCTTCCCCCCACCTTAGTAACCACTATTTTATTCTATGTTTCTATGTATTTGAGAGTTTTTGGTATTTCTTGAAGATTTCACATTTAAGAGAGGTCGTGCAGTATTTTTCTTTCTGTGTCTGGCTGATTTCACTTAGCATTGTGTCCTCTAGATTCACCCGTGTTGTTGCAAATGGGAGGATCTCTTTCTTTTTAAAGGCTGAATAATATTTTATCCTATATATAATGGATAGAGCAAAGGTGACATATATCACATTGTAATATGATAGCCATTGTAATGGTTCAATTGTTTTTTATGAATTGGATGTGGCCTAAGTGTACAGTGTGCATCAATTCTACACTTGTGCACGGTCACGTCCCAGGCCTTTGTTCACTCTGCACTCACTCACTGACACACCCAGAGCAACGTCCAGTCCTGCAAGCACCATTCACGGTAAGTGCCCGATACAGGTGTGCCATTTTTATCTTTTATACTGTATTTTCATGTGCTTTTTCTACGTTTAGATATGTTTAGATATACAAATACCATTGTGTTACAATTGCCTACAGCATTTAGTACAGTAACAGGCTGTACAGGTTTGTAGCACACGAGCAATTGGCCATGCCATATGGCCTGGGTGTGTAGTTGGCTGTGCCATGTAGGTTTGTGTAAATACTATGATGTTCCCACAACAACGAAATTGCCTAATGAGGAGTTTCTCAGAGCGTATCCTTGTCACATGACTGTATTCCTAAGCATTTTATGCTTTTTTTGATGCTATCATGTGGATATTCTTGAGCTGACTGCTGTACTCTTCCTAACATATTTCATTTCTTGGTAGCTTTTGCTTAGATCCCTGATATCTATTGTGCATATTCCCCTTAAGGGTATCTGCTCTCACACATCTTTAATTTCGGTATTTGTTTCCATATGCTTATGCCCCCTTAGACCACCATTTATTATTTTATTTATGTTTCCCACTGTTGATTTCTGATCATTTCCAGTATGAATAATATAGACCGCCTCACCATGATTTCAAGTGAGGACAAACATCCAGGATCCAAGGAAACGTGTTCCTGAGGGTAGGTCTAGCTGTCTTCATATTCCACCTAGACACTTGAGTCTCAGAGAGGATAAGTGGCTACCCTGGGTCACATGGCTTCTAAATAGCAGAGCCGGAGTAGAACCAGGGCTGGGTTTGCTGTGAAGCTAATGAGGCTTCAGTTTCACAGCCCTTACTCCCACGAGCCTTGGCCTGAGGAAGAGCCCTCGCAATTTCGTATTTATCATATGTCTTCTTCTCCTTTGGAAAGTCCCCAAGAGAGTGCAGCCTGAGCAGACTGTTTTCCTTTACTTCTCCTGCCCAGAGCTGAGTCCTTCCAGCCCTGGGACACGAGCACACTTGTCACATGCTGGAGAGCTGAGCTGCGATTTTGCTACCACGGTTGTGCGTCCTCTGAGTACAGGGGTTTTTAGATTGAAGACAGAGCTCTTCTGACAGTGTCACCTCATTTGATCCTCCTAGCAACTCTGTGGAGCAGGTGGAGCAGACATTAGACTCACAGAAGAAGGTCAGGGAGGCCAAGTGGTTTAATGTTTACGATCTGGGTTTGGAGTTACTCAGACACCAGGAGCTTCCCCATCTTGCTCGACCTCCCTCCCATCTCCGAGCCTTACTGTTCTCATAAATAAAATAGAGATCCTAAGAGCACATACCCTAGGCTCTGCGTGTCAATTGAGATATGGCTCTCAGACGGTAAGACGATTTCTAGTGACCCAGCTACAGAATGGGAAGTCTCCTGAATCACAGCCCCTGCCTTTCCTGCAGGCCTCACTCCTCTGTTTTGCCCACTTCTTTTAGTGATGAGGAAGTGAAGGTGTCAGAGGAGGAAGCAACATGTTTCAGGTCACAGAGCAAGTGCCTGGTGTATTACCCTCATGTCACACACACGAGGGGCTGCTGGGTGGTGTCAGAAGGGCAGCTCTCAAACTGATCTCCCAGGGTTGGCATCACAGCATCTGGCATGGAGAAGCACCCAGCTGGTAGTAGCTATTACTGCTGTCAATCAAAGGCCACCCCTTGGAAGTCCCCTGGCCTCTGACTGTCTGCCATGTGTCAACCTGGGGGTGACGAGCACAGAGGAGCCTTGCCTGAGTCGGCTCCAGACCATTTCTTTTCGTTTGTTTGCCTGTTTGTTTTGTCATAGAATCCATTTTAGAATCTTCCAGAAACTTAGGGGGAGGGGAAGCATAAAATATAGTTACAGAAGCAGAGGGAGAGAGCAATGACTCCTAATTCATCATACTTTAAAATATATTTGGACAGAAACGGCCAGCAGCACTCACACAGCGGGGGTTGTTACGAGGAGCACAGCAGCCACAAACTCACCCCCCATGCTCCAGACCCAGCCTGACCTCGTGATTTGTCACCTCGGACATGAGTGAGCCCCAGGCACACCTTCGGCAAAGTCCCCTGAGGCCTCTTGCAGGCTCCTCAGCCTCTAGCTGTGAGGACACACTCCTGCCCACCCAGGCTGCCTTACCTCACCCAGGGTCATCTCCTGCCCAAACCTGGGGCCCTGGGCAGTGGGAAAATTCTAGCCAAATGAAGCAAAGGCCACTGGGCTGCGGGTTTTCATCCAAACTGTTTCACAGGCACCTTCTGCCCTTCTGCCTCAGACATCCAGCTGTCACGAAAATTGCCCGTTACCTGGATCCCCTCCTACAGCTATCTCTTGCCTTCCATAAATACACATGCAAATAAAAATGACACAAACCAGGCTTAACTTAAATGAACATGTGAATACTGCTCATTTGATATACCCAGAGTTAATAGGTAACTTAATATTGCTAATTTTGATATCTAGAAGGATAGTTGTGCCTTTTTCTCTTATTTATTGTGTGTTTTTAAATTTTGCTTCAAATGCACTCCCATAAGCGGGTTGTCAGTCATGGCTCTACAAAGAATTCCTACATGTTTTTCTAAATGTGGATGGTAAACCAAGTTCTTTTTAAAATTTTTTTATTGTTTAAACTTTTAATTTTGGGTCACAAAACAAGTCTTAATACATTTAAAAAGACTAAGGTTATAGAAAATATGTCCTCTGACCACAGTAACAGAAGGAAATTTAGAAAATTCATAAATGTCTGGAAATTAAACAACACCCTCCTAAATAAACAATGGATAAAAGGAAAAATCACAGGGAAATTAGAGAGTACTTTGAGCTAAAAATCAAAGCACAACATATCAAAATGTACAGGACCCAGGGTTTATGCAGTATTTAGAGGAAAATGTATACTTGTAAACACCTATATTAAAAATAAGAAAAATCTCAGCTCAGTAATATAAACTTCTACCTTAAGAAAATAGAAAAAGTAGAGCAAACTAAACCAAAAGCAAACACAAGTAGGAAATAACAAAGATCACAACAGAAACATATGAAATAGGGAATTAAAAAAAAAACAAACAGAAAATCAACAAAACTAAAAGTCGATTTTTAAAAAAGATCAGCAAAATTTGCAAACGTTTTTCTAGACTGACCAAAAAAAAAAAAGAGAAGACCAAAAATTACCAAAATCAGAAATAAAGCTGGGGCATTATTACATTATCATTATGGTGTTTTATGGTGGTCAGATTTAGTTTCCCTTTCTTGTTTGCATTTTTGTTCTACCAGGGGGTTTTATTCTTTCTTGTGTATTCATGGTAGTAAACGTTTTTTGGATTCCAGATGCAGGACTTCCTCTTCTTCTTTTTTTTTTTTTTTTGGCAGCTGACTGGTACGGGGATCCAAACCCATGGCCTTGGTGTTATAAGGCTGTGCTGTAGCCAACTGAGTTAACTGTCCAGCCCCTATGGGACTCCCTTGAAGATTTCTTGCAGGGCTGGTTGTATGGTGGTGAACTCTTGCAGTTTTTGTCTATCTGGAAAATACACTATTTTTCCCTCATTTCTGAAGGATAGCCTCACTGGGTACAGTATTCTTGGCTGGCAGTTTTTTTCTTTTAGTATTTTGTATATATCATCCCATTTTCTTCTGGCCTGTAGAATTTCCATTGAGAAGTCTGCCATTAGTCTGATGGGGATTCCCTTATAGGTGACTTGACACTTTTCTCTTGCTTCTTTTAAGACTTTCTCTTTGTCTTTGATCTTTGCCAGTTTGTCTATAATGTGTCTTAGAGAGAATCTTTTTAGGTGGAATCTGTTTGGGGATCTTTGAGCCTCCTGGATCTGAAGGTCCATGTCTCTCCCTATACCTGGGAAGTTTTTTGTTATTATTTCATTGAATAGGTTTTCCATGCCCCTTCTTTTCTCTTCCCCTTCTGGAAGACCCATGATTAGAATATTTGTGCACTTAAAGTTGTCTGCTAGCTCTCTTAGATTTTCTTCATTTTGTAAAATTCTTTTTTCTTTTCCTTTTTTTGTCCACCTCAGTAATTTCAAAAAGACTATCTTCAAGATCAGAAATTCTTTCATCTGCTTCTTCTAGCCTGCTGCTTAAGCTATTGGTTGTGCTTTTTTTTTATGTCATTGAGTGAATCTTTCAGTTCCATGAGTTCCACTACATTCCTTTTAAAGATATTAATCTCTTTGTAAATTTCCTCCTTCATATCTTGGATATTTTTCCTCATTTCATTATGTTGTCTAACTGAGTCTTCTTGTGTCTCAGTGAGTTTCTTTAAGGTTTTTGCTCAGAATTCATTTTCAGTCATTTCAAGGCTTTCCTGCTTCATAGGGCCTGGTATTTGAGAATTACTGTATTCTTTTGGTGGTGTCATATTTTCTTGGATTTTCATATTTCTAGAATCTCTGCATTGATGTCTAGTCATCTGGAAGAACAGTTGTTTTTTCTATTACTCTGGAGTGAGCTTTGAGGAGAGAGATGTCCTCTTTTTTTCCTGATCTCTACTGGTGACTCTCATTGTGTCACTGCATTCAAGAGTCTAGTGGGCCACCTACATGGCAGCTGTGGCTACTGCTGTGATGTTGAACCACTTTGCAGCAGCTGTGGCTATGGTGGTGGCTGTGATGGGCCACCTGTGTGGAACTGGTGTATTCAACATGCTCCTTGCCCGTTTCCAGGCAGAGAGGCTGGCCCTCAGCTCCTGCCTAGGACCTCAAGTGTGCTCTCTTTAAACCAAGTTCTTAAAGTATACCTTCCTTGCCTCGTTGAAGGTCTTTTCTCTGTTCTAACTACGTGAGGAAATCAATAGCACATGCTGCCCTTCGTTCCACATTGGCATATCCCCCATTTCTCTTAAGGATACCAAATACTGCAAAATCTGTCTTTCTGTAGAGTCAGATCCAGACAAGGGTGTCCAGGCATTCTGCTTGGCACTGGAAAGACAAATATGAACAGGCCACTTTTGGCCTTTCAGGCACTGGCTATTTACAGGGGTCCCTATTTCCCTCCTGTTATCAATGGCCTGAATCCCTGGAATAGGAAGTGCTAATAATTAAAGAGCAAAGCCCTCCCTCTTTTGCTCTCAAAAGAACAAAAATACATAGGAAAGATAATCCTTTTATTATGAAAATCTTCCTAAGCTCTGAGTCTGACAAATAAAATCTAACATGTTAGAAGAGGTCAAGTATATGCAAAATCCCTTGAAAACAGATCCTGTCTCCAGAACAGCTTTTATAGAATGTATGTGGAAGGTGGGGTGGGGGTGGGGCTGGAGTGGGGAGGAGTAGGAAAGGAAAGAAAGGATATGAAGGCACCAGGCCCAGGAGGACTTGATCCCCAGAGAATGAGATTGCAAAGAAAGTGCTAAACAGAAAGTCAGGGCTCTCAACACTACTTGACAGTGCTACCGTTATTTCTCAGCTCCACTCTCTTTGGAAGACGAGGTTAACAGTGAAACCCATAAACCCACCTTCCCTGACTCACACAGCAGGTTGTTGGAGGTCCTTTTACAGAAATTGCATCTGTTTAGATTTGTCCCTTCTTTTCACACTTGGGAATCCCCCATGGCACGTGTCCTGTGTCAGGAATCTATAATCACGCCTTCTTGAAGTATACAGATAATTAGCCTCCTATGTGATTTTTGTCTCTCTCCATTTTATCTGTGTTGTCTGAAGTATAATGACCTGAAACCCATTTTGCAATCATCTTGTCCCTAACAACCATTTTAGTCTTGAGCTATTCATCAAGGGTCAAGGTCATTGTCCCTTTAAATTGGCATGACTAGAAACTCCAGACAGTACATTTCAACCAAGAAGCTCTTCCAAGGCAAATCATAATGTGCTCCATTGCTAAACGTTCAAAGGTTTGGACACGCTCTTTAGTCCCTAACAGCAGAATCACGATGTAAGCATCCCTCCAAGTAATTTTCAATGTCTTTATCGCCACAGTTGTCCCCAGGTAATCTCCCTGGAAGGTCAGGCTGAGTCCTCAGAATCTTAGCTTCATGATCAGTATTAGGGTCTCTGAATGCTATTTCTTCCTTTCAACACTCACAGCACAATGTCACATACATGTATCTACTCTTGCCTTATTTTAAAAAAATACTTAGAATCAAATTTAGCTCTCATCTGGTGAGCACCTTCTATCTGTCATGTACCTGTAGGTATTTTTACACACACTGTCTCACCACCTGTATGTGCAGGAAGCTCACTCCCCTTTCTCCCTAAAAACTCTGGAGCTCGGAACCTGGCTCCCTGCCTTCCTCTCCTCTCTCCATGCCTTTCCGCTCCTTGCCTCTCTCTAGTTCCTTCTTAGAGTTACCCAACTCCTCTCCTCAGCCCCATCGTCAGTGACAGCAGCCTACTAGCTTCCTACAATATTAAATGTCCTGCAAGTACTATTTTGTCTAATTTTAAACAGTGAAAAACAGAGAACTCAGTGACTTATCCAGAAACATACATATTAGTCATCAGTGAATATGGAATTATTCAGACTGTTGACTCCCATTTAAATATTCTTTTCAAAAGCCAATTCTTAAAAATTCATCATGCCATAGTCTAAGGGGGCTGCAGAAACTTGGGGTGCTACATGCAGGAACATACTGGTGATTGCTACTGTCAAATATTGAAAGCTTCACTTGATTTCTGACACCTGAGGGGTAAAGAAGAACTTGATGATCTGGGGATACCATGGGAAGGGTAAGAAGGTGCACATAAAAAGAAAGTTTGTATTAGCAGTTTTTCAAAAGACTTATTGCATCTGTAGCCCTACAGGAAGTCTCGCTGTTCAGAAGATGTGGCCCTGTGCAGAATGCGAGACGACTGGAGCTGGAAGTATCAGTGTGGATCACCACATCCAAATGGAGTCCCCCAGACCACGTCTTTGCTGCTTAGCATGATCCTCTAGAAAGCAGAGCCAGAGGCAAAGATTGAAGCACTAATCCTGCTCTTGGGAGGCACAAATCCAGAGGTGAGTCGAAGAGAGCAACAGGAAACAAGACAAGGGGACGGGAGCAGCCGTGTTATGCCGTGTGCTGGCTGTGGCTTCACAGCAAGCCACCCAGAAGCACAGAGGTTGCTTGGCAGGTGCGTTCATGGCACAGAGTATGTCCCCTGAAAGTTGCTGAAATTCCACACATTGGAAGAGGAGGGAGAATCTGTCTGCTCGGCTGCCTCCCCTCTCCCAGTGCTCATTGGTCAAGGTTCACCGTGTGGAAGGACATCTCCCTCACCCTTCCCACGGGCAGTGCTGGCTCCTCCGTGACATGCTGGGCCATCTGGGATTACACTCACTCAAGTCTGGAGGAGGAGTGGCAATTTGACACACATGGGCTCAGCCTTAGGGCATGTAGGACTTGGGGCCCCAGGAAGTCAACTCGGCACTCTGCTCAGGGTGGCAGAAATAGCCACAGGGGTGATGCCATCTAGGAGCGGGAAGTGTCTGTGGACAGAAGGAGGAGTTCAGGGACTCTGAGAAGGTGCACAAGGTTTAGGTCCAAAACACCTACTAAGTGATCAATTCAACAGATCATTTACATCTCTAATAGCGAGAAACTCATTGTTTCATCAGGAAACCTCTTTTCTTTTTATTAAGCAAAATCTATGAATGATCCCTGTGAGGTTTATCTTATCTTAGATGTAGTAATCTTACTCTGGTTCTATCCTCCTGGAACCCACGCAGAACAATTTTAATCCCTCACCTGCATGATCATTCTGTGGCTTGTTTGGGACTTCAGGTGCACAGTTTTGCACTCTGATGGTATTGCTGGCCTGCACAGTATCTTATTTCATGCTTCCATTCCTCCCACCTCCAAATACCACAATTGTAATGTGTTTTATGTGTATCTGATTATCTTGATGTCTTCTTGTGAAAAGTATGTTGTTTTTATGTGCATGAATTTTTAATTCACACAAAGAGATCGTGCTATAGATCTCATGGTATTTTTTACTTAGCACCATTTTTAATATATATCCATGTTGCTGTACTTATTCATTCACCCAGGGATGAATGCCTACTTTGCCTCTTACTCCTATGCAAAAAAAAAAAAAAAAAATTCCTCATGCATGTCATTTTATAGGACTGTGCTAGAATTTATCTAGAATACATATCCAGTAGTGGGACTGCTGGACCATTGGGTATAAATACCAGGGTACTTTAGAAAGTTCAGGGAAAAAATAGAATTAAAAGATAATATGAATCTTTCCATGAACTTTTTGAGGTACCCTAGTATGCTCAGATTGACTAAGTACTTCCAGATTAATCTCCAGCGTGGGTGTCAGTGACATTCCCACCAATAACACATCATGTTTCTATACTCCTACGTCTCCACCAATATTTACATTTTCCCACTTTTTCAACTGATTTTCTTATTTAAGTGCAAAGTGATGTCTTGTTATCATTTCAATTCATGGTTTCCTAGTCACTAATGGTTTTGAATATCTCTTTATATGATTATCAGCCTTTTGATCTATTCTTCCACGAGTTACTTGTTGACATCCTTTGCCTATTTTTCTGTTGGGTCCAGTCTTTTACTTACTGTTGATAGATTTCTAGTTGGCATAGACATTAGTCTCTTTTCAGTTTACTCATTGCAAATATCTTCTCTCATCCTGTCCCACCTGCTTGTCTTGTCCATGGCGTCCTTCACAGAGCATAAATCTTTAATTTTAATCTAATCACATTCATTATTGCTTGTGCTTTCTGCTTTTTTGCTTTGAAGGTTATGTTTGACAATCCCTTCCTTATCCAAAAGTCAATATATTCTTCTACGTCATTTGATTATTTTATAGTTTATGCCTCCAATTTTTAGGTCTTCTGCCCATCTGTAGTACACCTTTGTAAATGATGTTGGGTAATATCTGGTTTTATTTTTCTACATAAAGAAAACCACCCAATGATGCCTTGAAGCAGTTTGTACCGGGAGCCAATGGTTAAATATTAAGTAATTTTACAAGCTGGTTGTTAAATTGTTGGTAGTTTGAAGCTGGCCATGGTGGGAGTATACATGGAAATCAGCAAATGCTATAAATCAGGTCTTTTCCCCGTGGAGAACTGATTTTCCAGTACGCCACTGAAGTGATCTACTTAATCACTCACTCCATTGATTTACTATATATACGTGTCCATATATGCAGGGATCTTGTCTGAGGTCCTCTATGTCATTTCACTGGCCTACTTGTCTGTCCTTGACCAGTGCCACACTGCTGTTATTACTGTATTTTTGAAGCTTGTCTGAATAGTTCATAGAGCAAGATCTCACTCTGTACTCTTCTTTTTTAGAAGTTGACAACTCTTCAAACACCCTTAAATATTAGTATGTTATGCCATGTATATTTTAGAATAAGTTTGCCAAGTGCCTTAAAAATACATCAGGCATTTGATTGAAGTTGTTTTGAAATTATATAAGAATGTTGGGAGAGTTGATATCTTCAAAAAGTTTGATGTTCTACCCAAGAACATGATTAACTCTCCATTTATGTAGATTCTGATTTACAAAGATGAAATAAATTTTAACATTTTTCTGGACAGCTTTTATTCATTATTTGTTAATTTATGATGCTTTACAGATATTGTTGTAATTGTGAATGGCATCTTATTTTTTCTTATAATTTCTAGTTAATTATTGAGCAGCTTGAAAAATGTTATTGATTTTTGAAATTTGACCTTGTTGAACTCTCTTATTATCTCTATCGAATCTTCTATGATCATGGTATCTTAAAATAGTGATAGGTTCACCCTTCTTTTCCAATCTTCACACTGCTTTTCTTTCCTTTCTATCTTGGTAATGCTGGTCAGCACCTACACTACCGTAATAAGCAATAATACTAGACAGTCAGCAAAATTTGACCCAGAAATGACCCAGATGTTGGAACTATCAGAGATTTTAAATATGTTAAATATTTTAATGAAGAAATATTTAATTAAATAAATATTTAAATACAGAGGCTAAGGCTGCCTGGTTAGCTCAGTTGGTTAGAATGTGGTGTTATAACACCAAGATCAAGGGTTCAGAGTCTCATACCAGTCAGCTGCCAAAACAAATAAATGAATAAATACAGAAGTTAAATATGTTAAAGAATCTAGTACAACAGGGGGAAATGTGACATGCATGAACAGATGGAGGATTTCAGCAGAGATGTAAACTATAAAAGAGACAAATAAAAAGGCTAGCAATAAAAACCTAATATCAGAGATAAAGTACTCCTTCAATGGGCTTATCAGCGAATTGAACACATCAGAATGAAATATCAGTGAACCTAAAGATAGGTAAATAAAATTATATAAAGTGAAACACAAAGAGAGAACAAAGAAAAAACAATAAAGAATATAAGAGCTATAGGACAATGTTAAGAACCTATGGTCGGAATTGAGAAACAGACCAAGAGAGAGAGAAAATGGGAAGAATAAGTATTTGAAGAGACAATAATGGCTGAAATTTTTTTAAATTAATAAAAGTCACAAACTACACATTCAAGAAGCTCAGGGAACCTGAAATAGGACAAATAAAAAGAAAAATATACCTGGTGCATCATAATTAAACTGCAGAAAACTGAAGATATAAGATGAAATCCTGAAGTCAGCCAGAAAATAAAGAAAATTTATACAAACAGTGAAAAAGATAAGTATTATAGCCAGCTTCTCATCAGAAATGAGTAAACCAAAAGAAAAGGAGGAGATGTCATTAAAGTATTGAAAGGAAAATTAATCAACCCAGAATTCTTACAGAAATGAAGGCAGAATGACAAGTTTTTAGACAAATAAAAGCTGTAAGAATTTGCTGCCAAAAAAATTAAAGTTTTTAAAATAAAGAGTAGGGTAATTGATGGAAATTTGGATGTATTCAAAGAAACTAAGTGTGATCCAAAAAACAAAGTTAAATATGATAGACATTTTTCTTACCTTTAATATTATCAAAAGATGACTGGATAAAGCAAAAACATTAACAATACACGTAAAGGGGCTTATAACATATATAAATAAAATGAATGACAATAATAGTATGAAGTGATATTATTTGAATGTAGCATTATACATACACACACACTTGCTATAACAGAAGACTTAACTAAGATTGAGAATCTTATAATATAATATACAAAATGTCTAGGGTACAACTGAAAACCACTCCTCATATCTTGAGCCAGAAAAATTTCAACTTGAATGAAAAAAGATGATTAAAAGATGGAAACACCACTATGTCAAGGATGTTGAAATGGTCTAACAAGGATTTTACAGCAGCTGTCATAAAAATGCTTCAATAGGCTATTATGAACATGTTTAAAACAAATTAAAAAAAATTGAAGTCTCTGCAAAGAAAGAGAAGGAATACAAAGAAATGAAGAAGAAACAAATGGAAAATTTAGGACTGAAATATACAATAGCTAAAATAAAAATCTCTATGAATGAGTTCAGTAGAAGAATGGAGAGGACAGAAGAAAGAATCAGACAACTTAAAGATAGAACAATACAAATTACCCAATTCTAACAATAGAGAAAAAACTTTTGTTTTGCAAAAACAAGATGAACAGAACCTCTGGGATTTGTGGTACAATAACAAAAGATCTAATATTTGTGTCATGAGAGTCTCAGAAAGAGAGAAGAAAGAGAGTGGGGCTGAAAAGGTACCCAAACAAATAATGACTAAAAATTTCTCAAATTTAGCAAAAGTCATAAACCTAAATATTCAAGAAACTGAGTGAACCCCAAACAATAAAAAGACAAAGACATAGATGCCAGGACACAACATAGTCAAACTTCTAAAAACTAAAAACAGAGAAAAAATACTGAAAGCATCAAGAGAAATAACTTACTTACCTTACCTATAAGGGAAACATAATTTGAATTTCATGTATTTCTCATCAGAAACCTGAAAGCCAAAAAGAGGTGGCACAAATTTTTCAAGTGCTAAAAGTAAAGAACTGAACCCAAAATTCTACATCCAGCAAAAACAGTCTTCAGGAACAAAGGGAAAATTAACACATTCTCAGATGAATAAAAATTGAGAGAACTTGTCACCAGCAGGCCTATCCTAAAAGAAGGCCTGCTGGAAGTTCTTGAAACTAAAAGGAAATCATAAAAGAAGAAATCTTGGGAATATTTAGAAAGATGAAAGAACAAAAAAAGCAAAATGTGTGTGAATAGACTTTCTTCTCCTCTTGAGTTTTCTAAATTATGCTTGATTTTCAAGTAGAAATTATAATGTTTTCTGACATGGTTTTCAATGTAGGTAGAAGAAATATTTAAGTTTATTATATTATAAATAGGGGAGGATAAAGGGACTTGGAAGAAAGTAAGGTTTTAAAACCTTAAACAAATTGGGAAAATGTCATCAATACATTGTGATAAGATATGTACGTATAATATAATACTTAGAGAAACCACTAAAAATTTCTGCAAAGATATAAACTCAAAACCACTATAGATAAATCAAAATGTAATTCTAAAAAAAAGTTTAATGAACTCACAGGTAGGCAATAAAAAGAAAAAGAATGAAAGAAAAAGCAGAGGAAACAAACAGAAAACAAAAAATGAAAAAAGGCAGACATACTTTAACATATTAATAATTACAACAAATGTAAATGCTTTAAACATACCAATTAAAAGAGATTGACAAAGTGGATGAAAAAATGTCTCAACTGTACACTGTCTAAAAATACTCTCTTCAATTAAAACAAAATAACTACATTGAAAATAAACATATAAAAATAAACCATGATAATATTAATTAAAAGAAAGCCATTCTTCTTATAAATCCAACAGAGTACACTTCAGAGTAAAGAAAATACCAGGCAAAAAGGACATCGTACAATGATAAAGGGTCAATCTACCAGGAAGAAATAGCAATTCTAAATGTTATGCACCACACAACAGAGCCACAAAATATGTGAAGCAAAAACTGATAGAACTGAAAAGACCTCTTTCTCAACTGTTCAAATAACTAGACAGAAAATTAGAAAAGATGTAGAAGAACTCAGCAATACCACTAAATAACAGGATGTAATCAACATTTATAGAACACTTCACCCAATAACAGCAGAATATCTATTCTTTTCAGATGTTCATAAAACATTTACCAAGTACTATAGTTTGAATCTGTACACTAAAGTTCATGTGTTGGAAACTTGATTCCCAGTGCAGTGATGTTGGGAGGTTGGGCTTGATGGGAGGTATTTAGATCATAGGGGCACCACCTTTATGAATCAATTACTGTCATTATCACAGAAGTGGGTTCATTATTGCAGGTGTGAGCTGCTTATAAAAGGATGAGTTCAGCCCCCTTTTGACTCTCTCTCAGCCTCTCTTTGACCTTCTACCATGTGATGCCTTCTGCCATGTTATGATGCAGCAAGAAGGCCTTTGACAGATGCCAACCCCTCAATCTTGGACTTCTCAGCCTCCAGAACCATGAGGCGATACATTTCCCCTCATTATAAATTATCCAGTTGGTGGCATTTTGTTATAGCAGCATAAAATGGACCAAGACAGAAAACTGATACTGGAGAGTGGAGTGTTGCTATAAGAAATACCCAAAAACATAGAAGTGACTTTGGAATTAGGTGATGTGCAGAGGCTGAAAGAGTATGTGTAGCAGGCTAGAAAAGCCTGTATAGCCATGAATGAAGCTCTGAGGATGATTCTGGTGAGGACTTATAAGAGAAGAGCTGTAGCTTCTTAGAAAAGTCTGAAGCTTCTTAGAGATTACTTAAGGGGTTATGATCAGAATGTTGGCAGGTATGGACAGAAAAATTCATTCTGATGAGGTCTTAGATGGAAATAAGGAATAACTTATTGGAAATTGGAGTAAAGGCCATCTTTGCTATGAAGTGACAAAGAAGTTGGCTAAATTATGTCCATACCCTAGGGCTTTACAGAAGGCAGAATTTAATAGTTATATACTAGGATATCTGGTGGGAAAAAAAAAACATATAAGCTAAATATTGAAGGAGCTGTATGGCTTCTTTTAAGTAAATACTGTAATGTGAAAGAAGAGAGAAACAATTTAAAGACAGAACTTATCATTAAGGGGGAAGTGGAATGCAAAGATTCGCAAGGGTGCAGCCAAGCACCCCTTTGATAAAGGCATTAGTGTGGACAGAAGAAAGCCAGGTACTACTCATCAAGACAATAGGAGAATGACACCGAAGGCATTTTGGAGATCTTTAAGGCTGTCCCATTTAATACAGGCCCAGAGCTGTAGGAGGGCCGGATGATTTGGGGAGATGGCCACAGGGTGTCTCCAAGGGCTTACTGCCAACGGCTGCCTTGGAACACTGCTCCCTGCCTTGGAACACTGCTCCCTGCAGTCCTCTTCAGCTTCCCTAGCTGTGGCTTGCTCTGGCCACTACTCCAGCTGGTCTCAGCCATAACCTTGGTAGAATCCACATGGTATTAATTCGGCAGGCAAGCAGAGTGCACAAATTTCGAAGGATGCTGTAGAGACCTGCCACAAGGGCAGAACAACTACAGAGAGTCTCCACTAGTGCAAAGCCTAGTGGAGCCATGGAAGTGGGGCTGTCCCCAAGGCTCCACAAATGTAGAGTTACCAGTGTGCAACACCAGCCTGAGAGATCTGCAGGCAAAATACTCCAACCCATGGCAATGCTATGGGAATGAGGCAGCCCAAGGCCTTGGGGGTCCAACCCCCATCCCAGTGTGTGCAGGAAGTAGGGCATGGAGCCAACGAAGATATTTCTGGAGGCTTAAGCTTCAACTTTGTTTACCCTGTTGGGTTTCAGACTTACTAGGGACCAGTTACCTCTTTCTTTTTGCATATTTCTACTTTTGGGAATGGGAATATCTATCCTATACTTGAACCACCATTGTATTTTGGAAGTAGATAATTTGTTTGATTTCATAGGTTTATACCTGGAAGGGAATTTGTCTTAGGATAAATCATGCCTTGAGTCTCACCAATATCTAAAGTAGATGAGACTCTGGACTTTGGGCTTTTGAGTTGTTGCTGCAATGAGTTAAGACTTTGGAGCTCATTGGGATAGAGTGAATGTATTTTGCGTGTGAGAAGGACATGAATTTTAGGGGCCAGGGGTGAAATGCTATAGTTTGAATGTGTCCCCTAAAGTTAATGTGTTGGAAACTTGATCCCCAATGCAGCAGTGTTGGGAGGCGGGGAGTAATGAGAGGTGTCAGGTCATAAAGCCACTGCCCTCATGAATGAATTAATGCCTTTGTTGTGGGAGTGGGTTCATTATTGTGGGAGTGGATTCCATATAAAGGATGAGTTTGGCTTCCTTTCATCTCTCTCTTGCTGTCCCTTTGCCCTTCCACCATGTGATGCCTCCTACCCTATGATAATGCAGCAAGAAGGCCCTTGACAGATGCCAGTTCCTTGTTCTTAGACTTGTCAGCCTCCAGAACTGTAAGTCAATAAATTTCTGTTCATTATAAATTACCTAGTTTGTGGTATTATGTTGTAGCAGCACAAAATGGACTAAGGCACCAAAATAGACCATATCCTGTGCTATGAAACAAACCTCAACAAATATAATAAAACTGAAGTCACACAGAGTATGTTCTTTGACCACAATGGAATCAAGGTAGAAATCAATAACAGAAAAATAAGAGGAATATTTTCAAATACATAGAAACTAAACAAAACACTTTTAAATAATCCATAGGTCAAAAGGGAAGTCTGAAGGAAAAAATTTTAAATAACACATTGAGCTGAATTAAAATGAAAAGATAACATACCAAAATTTGTGAAACATAGCTAAAGAAGTGCTGACATAAAAATTTATAGGACTAAAGGTTTACATTAAAAAAGAAAAATTCAGCTATAGCTCTTGGAAAATCTTCCAAAAATGGGTACCAGTTGGTATTTCAAACTTGTGCATTTCTCATTCTTTGAAGTCTCACATATTCAAACGATCCTGTTCAATCATTTCCCTGTTCAAATTTGGGAAGATTTTTTCTCTTACGTCTTGTCATAGCTGAGCAAGCAATAGGTTGGTTTTACCAGAATGTTCTGGATCATAGGCAAACAGAGATGAAAAGATTGACTATGATTTGGTTTCTCTTTGGTGGTTTGTTTAGAAATTTAATGAATTATCAGCTCAGAATGTCATATCCACTGCTGAACCTTGCCAGTGATAAGAATGTGAAAATGATTAATTCAAGAACTCATCATAGTAACAGAATGAGCATAAATCAAAATGTCTCTTTCCTCTATTTGAGGGACGACAGTTTCAAGGGCATTCCCAATCTCATAGCCAGAGATTCTCAATGTGATTGGATATATACATATATATGTTTACCATCTAAACTTGGAAGAAAGGAACAAGATGTCTCTTTAAAGATTTTGGTCACAACACATTCTTTGTCTAGCTGAAAGGCAATAATAATCTCTGACTCCTGAGTCTGTTTTGGAACTGATTCAAAACTTGGTGTTTATCCAGAGTCTACCATTTTTCAGGAATGCTGTCTAAAATATAGCAGTCTCCCACTAACTGATAGGTGTCATTACTGGTATGGTTAGTTGTTATTATTAAGGATGACTAGCATGCGGGATCAAGCCCCGGTCCTGTCTAGGCCAACTGAATGAGAAAAATGGGGCAGAAAAGGAGAGACTCACCTGAGATCACATGGTAGTTAGGGCCTCAGGAGGATGACAAAAGTGTGCCTAGAACGGCTGCTTCAAAGACGAAATGAAAATAAACACAAGAATACACTTACAGCTTCATAGAAATGTAATGAATAAAAGTAAGAAGGTATCTTAAAGAAAAGCATAGAAGATGGAAATCAGGTGCACAGTTGCAGAAATGAGTTTGAATAGATCCAGTAATCTCGCTACCTAAAATTAATTTAGCTCAAATGTTAAAAGATAGAGATTAAAATTTTAAATTCAGCTACATGGTGCTATGTGAATGAAAAAAAAGAAATTTGAAAATATAATGCTGTTTTAAAAAATAAAGTTGTTTTTCCAAGATGATACTATATATATATAACCTAAAAACCCAGAGAACAGTACTTCATATTATTTATGGATATACATTCAATAACAATGTGAAAATATATATAAACTAGAGGGGCACTCACCAAATTTGTGACAATGGTTCTCTGAAGAGGAGGTGACACTTGGGGTCAAAAATGGATGGAACTTTATCGCTTACATATTTCATTTTAATACAATTCAGAATGAAAAAAGAACTAAATGTTAACTTTTTGTTTTCTTTTATAGTGAGTAATTAGGTGTTTGTATATGTTTCTACTTAAACAAGAAACAAACGAAAGAAGAATAATTTATTTTTTAGAATAAGGCAGATGGCGCTCACCACTGCCAGGGCAAAGCAGGTGCAAACTCAGTGGGAGCAGGGATCTAGTAGATTCTCACCTAAAAACGGGCACAACCTTGCCTGTTTATTGCTCTGGACGTTAATAAAATGCTGCGCCATGTGCAAAAGAGGACTGGGCTAAACTAGGAGTAAAATGTGTGCAAGAAGAAGGTAGGGTCAGGGTTCGTGTCTATTTTTAACTTTTGTACCAATGTATAGCATGCACTGCAGTAATAGTGTGTGGTTCATGCAAAAGACACTCGCTGCTATGGAAAGGGGAAACTCAGAGAGGTCATCTTGGCATTTGAAAAACAGTATTATCCATAGTTTGTAGGGTTATATGAGGATCAAGTGACATGTTTGCAGAGTCATCTGTGTTCTATAAACTAGCACACGAGGATACTTCAAAAGTTTGTGGGAAAAACAGAGTTAAAAGAGAATACCAATCTCTCCATGAGATCTCTGAAGACCGCTCACACGTGTAGGGCACTGCTGTGACTATGATTACAAAGTGTTATGCTGGTGGAACAGCTCCAGCCCTGATTTCACTGATTTCTTTTTCATCTGATAATTCGGAATTATGGCCTTGAAGAAAATTATAAGGCGTAGGAAGACTGGTGTTTGGTTGTACAGAGTACCTAAAATTAAGAAGGAAATAGTTTTTAACTCTACTGTTTAAATTCAACTATTGGGCAAGCCACTGGCTTTCCGTGTCCCTAAGAAAATGCAGTGGGAAAACCACATGTAAATGGGAATTCACTGAAAACTGCTTCTTGCCTCTAAGCCAACCTTTCCTGGCTGAATGGCTTTTTAGAATCACATTAAAGCCTATTCATTATTTTAATATTGAAAGCCAACTTCTCACAGACTCATCGACCCAGGGAGTCCTCACCATCAGCTGTGAAAGGCAGGATAGCTTGGACCTCTGAGAACTGCCGGGAATCAACGTAATGGTGTCTGGCAAAGCATGAGCATAGACCATCTGTCTCCTCAGGGTGGGACAGGGGGACAAGGCAACGTGAAGGGGAAGCTCTAGGGAAAGGGCAACGGGGCAGCCGCGCTCTGCACTGTGGGTCTGAGACGCACACATCTGGTCCTACGCAGCAGGACGCTCCCATGGAAAGCAGAACCATCCACATGGTCTAAGTGTGTCTCTGATCGCACATTTTTTTCTTATAATTTGATTAAATAAAATCAACTTGTATGATCCTACGCTCTTAGTAAATGAAACCTCTAGGTTTAATGTCACAAACCAGTAATTTACATGAAAAAAAAATCAAGCTCATAAAATAGTTTCAAGTGTAATCCCCTGAAACAGAGACCAGAGGATTTCTCCCTCTTTTGTCAAGGGCACAAAGGATGAATGTGCAGCTCAAAACGTATTAAAGAACCTCCTGCCCTCTCCTCGGCTGGCTCCCAGCAGGATGTCCACACAGTTACCTTTGCTGGCTCAGCCACTCGGGCTGCTAAAAAGCACATAACAGAGAAACAATTCAAAGCAACAGCCAATTCAAAAGCAATTTATATTTAGCTTTGAGGTATATTAAAGCACACTCATTTCTTTTCTTGGTGACATGTACTGAATATCTATGAAAAAAGGAAATATCAGTGAATTTTGACTTCACCCACTACAAGTAAGAATGAGCAGGAAATGAAAATCTGGAGATCTGGGAACCTGTAATTTCTCCAGGCTTCAGCTGGGCTAGTGTCTCCCGCTCTCTCTCTCCTCTTTCCTTTGTCTACTAATCTAGCGAATCCGTTTGGGGAAGAAATGGGCCCTAGGGTCAACCTCCTGCCCTCTCACTGGCCCCGGGTCCAGTGTGACAGCAGATTCCATCTTCCCTCACTCCAGGCTCAATTTCAGAATCACAGTCTTTTAGGTCACGTGGGGTGGAACTGGCATCTATGACACAGGACCAAAGCTGGTGCCTGAGAAAATGGCTTAAAACCAAAATTTGGACCACAGTACCATAAACCACAAGCAATCTGTGACTCTCCAGGATTTCCTGTAACTATGTTACTTTTAGTGACTGACTTTGTGATATGTGCTGCGTGTTTAGGAGAATTGACATATATGTCCAGGGCACAGAGCGGTGCACATAGCCCCAGCAGTCGGGGCCATCGAGATACAGATTTTTTCTCCGCAGTAACCACAACCTGCAGAACGAAGTCCAAACTCCTCACCCTGCCACTTGAGGCCTCTGCAGTCTGACTCCCTCCTAACTGTTGGTCCCAGCTCCCATCTCAGGGGACCCGTGGTCCTCCCGTACAAGATAGGGCCCATTTCTAAACACGCCTGGCCCGGCAAAACCCCGCCTCACACTGGGTTGCTCCTCCCGTTGAGAAGGCCACTTCCTCTGTTCTGTCCACAGGCTTGTGCTCCCACATGTCCATGCCTGAGTACCAGGTCCCAGTGATGACAGGATGGGAGCATGTCCTCCCAGCATCAAAGCTGGAAACGGTGAGGGGTGTGACCCCCAAACTGCCTCTCTCCTTAGCATTACATTACCTACCATCCACTAATGAGTTAAAAGTGGAGATGACGGAAACGGAAATAAAATGCTTTTTATTTATTTATTTATTTATTATTTTTTGTCTTTTTCGTGACCGGTACTCAGCCAGTGAGCGCACGGGCCATTCCTATGTAGGATCCGAACCCGTGGTGGGAGCGTCGCTGTGCTCCCAGCGCTGCTCTCTCACGAGTGTGCCACAGGGTCGGCCCTAAAATGCTTTTTAAACATGAGAAGAAATGCCCAATCTTATGCACAGTAAGAGAAATGTTGAGTAGAGTTCCATGAATATACGATTCCTAATCTAGCAGTTTGACCAAAATAAAAAAGTTGGACGAAACAACTAAGTTAAGGCTGTGGGGAAAAGGGCATCTTCCTCTAGAATTGGCAGGTTTGTAACTATGTAAAACAACCTGAGATGTCTCTGAAAAGACCTAGTAAATTACAGATATATTTGTCCTTTGACCCAGAAATTCCACTTCTAGGAAAAAAAAATGTACACATGGGAAATAATACATGGACAAAGTTAATCAACACATGATTGTAACTGCACAAGAGTGTAAACAACCCAGATGTGCATCAGCAGGGAGCTGATTAGATACACTATGGGGCGGGCATTCCATCCACCTGCAGCACTGTGTGCGGGGGGAAGACCCGGGAGACGTGTGGTCCTGGTGGGTGTAGACAGCACAGGTAACATTTGAACGAGGGGGACTATATGTTTGTATTTGTTTGTACAGCATGAAGAAAACCTCTGAGAGGATACCCAAGTAACCAGTAATTATGGTTACTTGTTAATTTTCTTCTAATTTGGTGAAGGAGAAAACTGGGTAGATGGTAAATGAAGCAGGAGGAAGATTTTGATTATAATTTTTTACATTTTCTGATTTATAAACCTTGCTAATGGGTTACCTAATCAAAAATTTTAAAATATGAAAGTGGATCTGTCGTTTCTTGGGCTAACTCCAAACATTGAAAATAGCTGCCTAAGGTGCTGCACAGTGAATTCTTAGCCTTCCTCTGGGCTTACTGGGAAAAGCTGTCGTGACTGATCATCTGCGTCTAACCTGGTGCGGCAGAGGAGGGCAGAGGAGAGGCGGGCAGGGGGAGAGCAGCTTTCACCTCTGTGATACAAGCTTCTTTTAAGCTAAAATAGCTCTTGGAAAAATAAGTTATGTTGCTTTGTCCCCCATGGATTTGTCACCCCACTTCCCCTAGGTGACAGACACACAAAGGATTACTCAAAGCCCATGTCTTCTGAGCAGTGAGAAGCCCCAAAGTGGTTAACTTCCCTGGGACCCTCCAGTGAGAGGCAACCCTTCCTTGGGAAATCAACACAGAATTGGGGTTCTCTTCCTGCATTTATTTTCTAGACCAGGAAGTTACAGGAAGAGAACATAGGTAGGGTTATAGTTTAACAATATAGGCTGGTAACTTTCAGTGAAACAAGCCAGATGACATTCCAGTAAGGCTATTAACAAAAGCTTGATCTTAGTGAACATTCCTTCTCCCTCTAGACGTTTTTCAGCAACTTAGATATCAATCAGTAACTAATCTGTCTGAGCCAGCAACCTTGCTGTGCCACAAATCTTATCTTACAACAGAGACTTATAGCCTGAGGAAAATTTCCAGTCCTCCGCAAGATCAATATTTGAAACTGCAAGGCTTTGGAAAACCAGGCCCTGTGAGATACATATGCTTTATAGTATATTCTACAAAGTTAGATAAGTTTGTTACCACCTGTTTTTCCTTTTATTTGAGCAAAAATGACCTGTTTCCTGGGACACAGTGGTATTACTTAATTGCAGTGTTCTGTGATTGGAGAAACAAGTACCCATCAATCCATTTAATTCACAATTATAACAAAAAGACCAGTAGAACTGAAGGGTGAACATTGGGTTCAAATTCCACCACAACTATGAAGTCCCTGCTGGAAGGCACTTAAACCATTTGAGTTTTCATCTCTTTTTATGAAAACCAGAGGCAGTGACATCTGTCTTGCTCTTTCTCCCAGCATACTGTCAGATTCAACACAGACAATGTCAGGGCTTTGTGTTATGGAACAGGATGGGACAGTCCACTGGAATAAGGCCCCTGTCTCTGCCATCGCCTTCCTGTGGTGTGGGTGCCCTTAGATAGAGCTGTCTGCTTCTGCCTCCTTTATCCCATCCTGGGTCCACAGGGCAGTGACATTTCCAGCTTTGGGTTCCTCCTTACAACAGTTGGCTTTTAGTTGGTCTCCAGCAGAACCGAGGGCTGATGACTTTTGCAAGGATTCCTGCAGTAAAATCAGGAGCTCAGAGCCCATCTTCCCCTGAGAAGAACCTCTTACCCCAAAGGCATGAAGGTAGGCTTTGCACACAAAGACCCATTTGCCGTGTTGCTCTGGGTCCTCAGGGTCGTGCTTAGATTCTGGCCTTGGTCTTTTCAGCAGACATCTATTTGCAAGGCAGGGAGCAGCCACTCTACGAGCTTTAAAAATAAACTTCTGAGCTCCCATGATCAGGGACACAAGTCCTTTCTGCCTGGCTGGTTGCTTCTCTAACACCTGGGAGATGGTCTTAGAGACTCTGAGGTTAGCCAAGCACGTAGAGAGGTGCCTCCTTGTGTCCCAATCACTAAAGTACATGTTCGAGCACGTTAAAACAAATGCCACATCCAAATGCATTCAAGGCTCTCTGAATGTGTCTCTGGTGTGATTGCCATTGGTAAGATTTCAAACCCTCCTGACGGAAGAAAACTGCACTCTCATCTGTACAAAGGGAAGTAGGAACGACTCAGTGCTAGCCAATGAGTTAGTCAGCAAGGATTTACACTTGGCTCTGGAATATATCTCAGAGCATTACATGTACTGTTAAATTAAGTTTGATGTAAAGGTTTCTTCAGACATAGTAGGCCGTCAGTTAACCTGATGTGCAAACAGACTGTAACCTGCTCTTGTCACATGTAGCTGAGGCTCAGCCAGTCACAGGCAGCCACTGTTCACACCAGGAGCAAATAAGGCAGATGCCTGCTGTACTCAGTCCTGCTGTTTCTGTACCTCACTTTCCTTCTGTCTACCATCTTAGCCAACCACGTGGTTCTGGTGGCTTCTTGATTCGTGAACCGTTCTTTGCTCAATTAAACTCTGTTAGATTTAATTTGTCTAAAGTTTTTCTTTTTAACAATGTACACACACATAATAATTATTATTATTCCTAGTGTACTTTGACATGTTGATTTCCCCAGAGATAAGTCCCTTGAGTTGAAAGGAACAAAACTGGCCAGAAGTGAACAGGTGAGCAACTGGAACCCCTCTCCTGTCCTTCAAAGGGACCAAAGTGTCTGGAGAGAATGGATGGTCGCGGCCCCACCTGGAGCACTGTGCAGGCCAAGGCATTGCTCCTGTCACCAAGACCACAGGCTCATACCCTCCCTCCCCCTGGCCTCACAGGCCTGGGTGCATCTGGGGGCAGCACCCTATACCTCCTGCAAATGAGATGCGACACTTGCAGGGTCCTGAGAGAATGTTAGGCCACCGGGATTCTGAAAAGGCTGGTGAAAAGTCAGAAGCTTTATGGTGGTATTTCCATGTTGAGAAAGTTTTGCTGCCATGAGAAGAAGAATCTATTCCCTCATTCAATGCCTTCATTCCGCTCCCTCCAGCAGTGGGCCACTGGATGCTTAAGTGTGATTTCAGGTTGAAAGGTCCTGTTGCTTTTGTGGCTGGCTGGGCAACCCTTTGCCACACAGAACCCTGTCCTCGGGCTCACCATAAATGTGGAATGAGCTCCTTCCATGAGCTCCTTAATGTCCACAAAGTCTGAAAAAGCTCCTGGCTATTACGGTGGCTTTGCATCCACGCAGGGGGATTTGCAAGGCTGGTCCCCACCCCCACCCCCACCCCAGGCACAGAAAAAGCCTCTCTTTTTTTCAGGGGTTACATGGCAGGGCAGAGAAGGAGCAGCTGGAGAATGTGATGCATGACATGGGGTCTTGTGGACAGCGGAGCTGGGCTGGCACCTTGAGTCTGTGTTCATTCACTTGCTGCGGCTCCAAGGGAGCAGCTGCCTCTCCCAGCAAGTGACAATGAGGCTGCATGTCCTGACAATGCTCCTCTCACCCAAGGAGCTCGAAGCATGTTAACTATTAGACATAGAATAAAGTAAAGCCCATGGCCTCCCACCAACGCTTCTGAGAAGGCTTCCAAGAACACCCTCTTACTGTAACCGTAGCAGCGGCGTCCACGCTGAGGCTCTGAACTCCCTGGCCGTCACCGGAGGGGCAGTGCACGTGGCCTCGTGGGGCCTGGGGAGGCCCAGCCCACATCTCTCTCCCACCGGCTTGGTGCCGACAAGTGCCACCCTCCCTCTGGCCTTTGTGCTGAGCACCGTGGAGGTCCCGAGCAGAGTCACAAGCCCAGTTGGCTTTTCCTGCCAATCGGTGTGATCAGAGCCAATTCTCTTCTCTGCTCTTGGAGATTCAGGGCAACTGGAGAGAAGGGATCCTAAGACGATCACAAACCAGCGAGGAGAGACGCCAAAAACTGCCGGAGTCAAAGATAGGAAAACAGGGCCGGGAACACACACCTGAAGGCAGCAGGTCTTTCTGACTTTGTCTCACCTCTGACTCCAATGACAAATTAGGAAAACGAAGGTGCTGTTTTAACCCTAGTTCTATCCACACGTTACCATCTTCTAACTTCTCCTTTTGCTTGCAAATCCAATAACTAGTAAAAACAGTTTAAAAACATGCCATGATTCAAAAGTACTTTAAAATAGAATGGTCTGTAGGTACAATGAATTTTCAAATGACCATTTTAACAAAGTTAAACTCCGTAATATTGCAAAACAGAAGCAATGAAACTAAGACTGTTCATACCTGGGATGTCTGGTCTTTTCACATCCCCCTCTGGTTCAGAAAGAAGTTTTAAATTCAAGACAGTTCATCACCTATTAAGGAAAAATGAACTGGAAAACTAAAGATGACTAAATTTGTATTGTGATATTAACAGTCTCTAGTTGTCATTAGTGTGTTATTTTACTCCAGGCTTTGCATCTGTAAACACTCACTCCCATCTGTTAATTCTGACTATAATTTTGATCAAAACTGAACAGTGAGAAACAGTGCACAATATTATTTTTTAACAGGAGATTTGAATAAAACTCACTAACACCACGGTTGAATTTCACAAACACTCCTGGATCATTTACCTCATTTATGCTTCATTCCATGGTTTGGATGCAGACTCTGGAAATCAGATCATGGACCCAGAGCCCCTGCCACCTGCGTGATGGGGCTTCAGGGCCTGGGTTGGCCTCTCCAATCCTTAGTTCTCCTGGCAGCTGCCTGCATCTGGAAAACATTAAATAACCTCATCCCTTATGTGGATTCATTATGTTTTCAAATTCATGATCAATTATCAACTGATTGTGAAGAATGTTTGAAATCAAAATGAGGAGGAAATGATGGAGAAAGGGACTTGAAATGAAAGATAAGTGCTCCTGGTGATTATGACAGGAGCCAGAGGCTGCACTGGTGGTCCCTCAAAGTTCATGGCTTCTGCAACACTTTTTAAATCAGTGGAAGTTAAGAAATTTGGCTCCACTATATGTAAGAAGCCAGGCCAAGGTCTCAGTTGATGTATATCTTCAACGTCACAGTCACAAACTCCGATTTTTGGAGTACTATTATCTACAAAGGGAACATTAAAACATGAAGAACCTATCTGAGAATGGGGTCCCCAGAGCAGTGTGGTTCTCAAGGAAAATCTTTCCTGCAGACACTACCCATGGCAGTGTACCCTTTTAATCTAAAGGCCGAGAGCCCATCTGTTAGCAGAGAAGCCCTTGGATCTACCCTCCAATTCGGGGCAGTACCGACCTTCCACGGATCGTGATTCCTTGTGTGAATCTATAACTGGTTTTTGAAACTAGAGCACTTAGAATGTGTAGTCCTACATCAGGCAATGAGATCATTTCTGTGCTGGGAGGATGGACCCCTCTTCCCACCCTGTGACAGACACATGCGTGCACATGATCACATGTGGGCATTGGAGAAGCTGCCCTTCTCCCCCTTTTCAGCTGCTCAGGAGGGCAAGGCAAAAGGGTTTCCCTGTGAGAGAGAGAGCAAGAGAGCGAGAACGCATTCATCATCTGAGGTCTTTCTTCCCCAGCCGGCTTTAGAGACTGTCTGTGGATGTGGGCAGGAAACGCTGCCTGAGATCTCAACAAAGGAGCCGAGAAGTATGGGCCATCATCTGGCACCTGTGTAAATGTCTGTCACATCAAGAGTGACCCCATAATCACCTTGACCTTATTCAAGGCAGAAATTCCCCATCAACCTGAGCCTGATTTTAGAGGCACGTGGCAGGTTTCTCTCTATCCTTGGGAGGAAGGCAGCTGCATCTCCAGCTCAACACAGCCCTACAACCCCAACATGAAGTGTCACCTCCCCCAGCAGCAGGAAACCCCCCTGAGGTGGGGTGGGTGCCCCTCTCAGTGACGACATCAAGGACTTTACATGCAGATGCCCCAGCTGGGTGCTTTCTTCTGGCTCCTCTGCACTTTCAGTCAAGATGCTCGTGAGCCTGGGGCCTGTTGCTTGTAAAGTTAACTCAGAACCTTCAGAGGAAAGGCGGAGTTCCCAGCAGCTCTCCATTATTCCCTTTAACACTCCCAGCTGCCCCTTGTCTGTTCCTCCATCACAGGTGACATGACATGCGGTTTCCAACACATGTGAGGAGCATTGTCATGCACTGAACTGATGTTAAAAAACACTTTTATAAGTCAATCAATTAGCAAATGCACACCGCATTAACACACGTTATACCAGTGTCACCTCTCAGGTTTCAACTTTCCTGTTGCCTGAGATCCCAAACTCTGACTTATGGAGCAGGATAGCATAGCCTATTTGGGGATAAGGACCGGTATTTATATTTACAAGTTCCATAATGCTATTTAAATAAGTACACAAAGAAATGAGTTCAAAAAGTAAAATTGTCACCTGTAGAAGTGGACACTAACAACATCACTATCAATAAAAGAAATGCAAACTTAAGCGACTCTAAGGTATCACTATAACCCTAACAAAGAATAAAAATGATAAAACCTGGTATCTGTAAGATTGTGAATAAATCATTCAATTTTCTGCAGCAGTGTAAACTGATTCAACATATAAATGCAAGCTCACTCTTCAGACTTAGACCTTATCGTTCCAAATAATACCCTACAGAAATAACTTAAGAAAAAAATTAAATGCTTTATGCAAAGATAGAGGAAAATTGAAACCAACTTAAATGTCCCCAAATTATTTGCATAAAGGTAATGTCTTGGAGTTTTCAAAATAACGAGAGAGTGGAGTTTCAAGCATGGGGACATGGTTATACGACAGTGTGTCTGCGTGAAATAAATGGAATCAGGGGAGAGGTCTGTTTTCGAAAGGAGCTGTGCCTGCCCCCACGAGGCCCCTCGAGGAGTTGGAACACTGTAGACCCTCCAGCCTCTGTTGTGGGAAGGACTCTCTCACCGTGAAGGAGAATCTGGGCAGCACCAGGCAGTGCAGTGTAGTGGTTTGGTGTAGACATGCGAGCCAGCAAGCCCAGCTATGAATTTGGGCCCCGAGTGACTGTGGGCAAGTGACCTAAGTTCTTCATACCTCACTTTTTCTCACCTGAAAAATAGGAATAATAACAGCACCTGTCTTCTAGTGTGTGAGGACTAAATGAGTGAGCATTTGTGAAGCTCCTGCAGAATGGCTGAGCTTGTCAGGTGCTTGTTAAAAATGTTTATGTAATGAATAAGCACTATCAAGGTGCACAGCTGCACCTTCTAATTCTCCCCTAGCTGGGATGGAAGAGGGAGGTATGCTGAGGAGCCAGCTCTAGAAGGGCAGGAGTCCTGTCCCAGATAGAGGAAGATAGCTAAATCAGTAGAGAAGAAGTGACTAAAAGTGATGGCTTTTTAAGGGGAGGGAAGCAGATGTGGGACGTCAGGGCCCATGGCCACAAGTGCGCACATGTGCCAGGAGACGAGCAGGAGCAGGTGCTGACTCTGTTCACTGTAGTCTTATCTCAGCCCCATGGGACAGTGGCAGAGCTCCGCCCAAGGCTGGGTGGGAGGGTCTAGGGATAAGGTGACCCTAGAGGATGGGTGAGTGCCAGGCCATCAGGAGACATGTCTGGGCCACCTCCTCAGAGGACATGTGCCACTGCTTGAGGTCTGGAGAGGCGGCTGGCTTTATCCAACATCTGGATGCAGGAGGTATCCACCAGCAAGGGGTGGCCAACCTGGAGCACAGTGCCAGAGACAGAGCTTCTGCCCTGCACACAGACTGCGCATGCCCGGGCGCATCCTCAGCAGGCACAGGAGGAGCCTGGGGACCCCAGACCAGCAGACCAGCTCCAGTTGCTGGGCTAAAATTATCCTGGTCCTATTTGAGTGTGCCTACTTGCAAGCTTCTGAGAAAAAGGAGAGTCAGAATCAAACATTGCGGACCGCTTTCCAGTTCACGAGGCTTGAGATACATTATGACCGCTTTTGATTTATTTGGGATTTAGGACTCTTTAAATTGGTTATTACTGAGTCTCTTCTTTACTGATTGGGAAAAGAGAGCTCAGAGTTAAGTTACCAGCTTAAAAAGACCACAACTGTTCAGACATGGATCCTGCACTGACCTTGTGTCTTACAATCCAGAGCCCGTGTTCTTTAGTCACAACACAGTGGTCCACAGTGAAGTGTGGGGTAGTGTTTGCACACGCAGTCACATGAATTAAGGAAGCAAACTTAATGCACAGTGTGTGGCATGTGAAAGTGGATGGCTGGATGAGGATACAAGTGAGAAGAAAAAGGGAAATGGTGAAAATAGAGTTCCATGATTATTTGCTCATAGTTCCTATTAAAATTGACATATGTTCATCCTAAATAAATGTTTGCACAGAAACTTCCACCTTTTAGACACGGGTAAAAATAGTTCTGCTATTACTTCTTAGCCTCTCTAGTTTTTCGAGTTTTCTCTTTTTCATTTCTCATATTCCATGGGAATATAAGATAGGGACTGACTTGTCGTTTGCAAAATCCCTCTGTTGTTGGGAATGCAAACCATCCCAAGTGACCTCACCTACGTGCAGGAGCACTTGCTCTCCAAGGAAGGAAACAGTGAAGGGTGCATCTCCTCGGGGACATCTTCCATCTCTGGAGACTAGAAAGAGACCAGAGTCACTTTCACCCCGTAAGGAAAAAAAATAATACCCCTGAAGGGGCTCAACGGTCACGTCTTTTTATGAGGTTGAGCCTTCTTTCCCCTTTGTATTAGTTATCTGTTCCTGGCTAATGAGTCACCACAAACTTAGCGGCTTAAAACAAAACCCACTGCAGGCTGCCTTTGGGGTACGGCCGGTGCTCTGCTCGGGGTCAGGGGGTTAGTCACACTGTGGTTCTCATCTGTCGCTCATGGTTAATGGTTGTCCTCCAGGCTCTTAAGATTGACAGCAGAATTCAGTTCCGTGCGGTCACGGGCCTGAGCCTCTGGGTTGCTGCTAGCCGTTGGCTGGAGGCTGCCCACAGTTCCTGAGCCCATGGCCCCTAGGTGGTCCCATGAGCCAGCTCTCGGAGGAGGCACTGTTCTCCTTCTCTCCAGCATTTGCTCTCCAGGGAACGAAAGTGTGGGGAGACTCGGGTATCACGCACCTAACACACTCGCCTGCTCACCACCGAGCTCAGAGGCAGGCAGCAGACAGAGGGGCTCATGCAGAAAGAGAGAGCTTTTACACCTCTCTGGCCTCCTGGCTCCAAGTAACTGATGAGGTTCCAGAAGAGCTAGAGAGATTAGACCTTGGGTTGGAGGTTGCCTGCCTATGGGAGGGCAGAGGAAGACATAGAAAAACGTGTTTTCCAGAAACCCATACTCTTTGGAGAAAAATGTTCTCAGAGGGTGAGGAGAGTCCCTGGCCAGCTCCATTAAGAGCTGTGCTGCAGTCCCTGAGCCCATGCCAGGGGCCATGGAAGACATCCCAGGGATGAGGCCCACTGGGTTCTGCTGGCACAGTGCCCTCAGAACGAGGTGGGCCCATGCTCTTTGGCAGGGTACGGATTGTTTTGTTTGGGGGGGGCAACTCCATTCCACTTTCCTGGCCAACATAAAGTGCCCCGGCCCTTTGAGGAATTCTTTTCACCTGCGGAGGATCTACAGGATGAACAGGAGGATGCTTATGACTCTGGGTAATGGCGACAGCCGGGGCTGCAGTTCTCAAGCCTTTCCCTCTATGACCAAGCCCTGCCCTGGTCCCTGAGACCCATGAGACTTTCATGTGGACAGCCTCCATTTCGAGCAGGGGTCCCAGATTGATGGCACCGCTCCTGCCCTTTCCCTCTACTCAACGGAGTGGGAGAGAATTTAGCATCCACAGGATAACTATGAAGCCATGATAGCTTATTTTAAAGAGCCAATAACTTACAAAGATTGATGAAATCAAGCTTTAGAATCAGACGGATCTAGGTTCAATCCCCAACTTCCCATTTTCTAGCTGCTTGCATTGGGCAAACTGCTCATCCTCCTCACCTTGCAGTGTCCTCCAAGAAAATGGGGAAATTCATGGTACCAACCTCATAGGGCCACTGTGAATGTGAAATAGGGACCGAGGTGGTTAATTTTACGTGTCAACTTGACTGGGCTAAGGGATGCCGAGATAGTTGGTATAGCATTATTTCTGGGTGTGTCTGTGAGGATGTTTCTGGAAGAGATTAGCATTTATATCGGTGGGCTGATGAAAGCAGATGGCCCTCTCCATTGTAGGGGACATCATCCAATCCACTGAAGGCCTGAATAGAACAGAAAGGCAAAGGAAGGTTGAATTTGCTCTCTGCCTATGTGCTTGAACTGAGACATGGCTCTCCTCCCACCTCAGCACTGCTGGTTCTTAGGACTTCAGACTTGGACTGGAATCTGCACTATAAGCTCTCTGGCTCAGGTCTTCCAACTGTACCACTGGCTTTCCTGAGTCTCCAGCTTAGACACGGCAGAATGTGGGACTTCTCTGCCTCCATACTTCTGTGAGCCAACATCTGTCATAAATCTCTGTATATGCACCGCATGTTATTGGCTCTGTTTCTCTGGAGAACCCTGATTAATACAAGGATATACATATAAAGTGCTCACGGGGCCTGTAGCACAAAAAGTGCTTAGTAAACATCACCAGGCATTAGCAGCAGCAGCAGTCATGTGAACATGGCAGTTGGGAGCCAGCTGCCACTGGCAGGTCACTGAGCTGCAGTTAAGGTGGCTGCTCTGAGGAGCATCAGCAAAGAGGAGCAGAAGCTCTGCCTCGTGGAAAGTTTCAGTCTACTCGTCTCACCCTGGAGCCACTCCCCCTCCTCAGATTCCTGCATACGTGCAGGACTGTACAGTGTCTGAGCTGAGAAAGAGCTTAAAGGTCATGTGACTTAAAGGTCAGGACTCATGGTCAGGACTCTTGGTGCAGATGGCAGGGTTGAGAGCCACCAACCTGAGTGCCTGCCCTGGTCCTCTGGTCTCAGTTGTCTGTTGCTGAAACTTAGGTTAAATAAAATGAGTAGCTGATAGAGATTAAGAAGAATCTGGGTGACTGTTTTAACCCCTGTGACATAGCAACCAGCATTCCCGGTCAGTGAGCACCTCCTGGTTAAGGAAAGCTTCTCCCGTTCCTTCACATCCGAGTCACTGCCCATCCGAGCAATAATCCCCTGCCTGGTTCTGCGTAACGGGATCACTCCTACAGCACTCCAGCTACACGGTACCTGTCATCATCTCTGCTTCCAGGTGGCCTCGGAGGCCCACTCTCAGATGTGAACATGACCTGCCCTTTGCCAGGTGCACCCCGCTACTGCCCAGGAGGTTGTCTGGGGTGTCAGGATAACACAGTAGAGAGCACTTCCTCTTCTCACTGTCAGCTGGGTCACTTGTGCTGCTCCACAGTGGGGTTGCTGGGAGGAGCCCTGCCCTCAAGGGACAGCAGGCACAGGAGTAGCTGCTCTGCGCGGACACCTGCCAGGCCGCGCTCAGCACGTTGCATGCACAGGCTCACTTGCTCTTCACTCACGTATTTAAAGTATAACTCTTCAAAGATGACAGGAGTCACTTGCCTGCGGTCACTCAGCAAGTGGCAGGGCCCTGGGATATTAAAGGGCCAGGGGATCACCACCTGTCTCTTTCTACAGCCTTTCCATTGCTGGGGAGGGCAGGGCAAGGGACAGTTATTGATCGTGTACTGTTGCATATTGTAACGTGTCGAGGGTTTTAAACGCATGCTTTCTCGTTCAATCTTAAAACCATAGGAGGTGGAGGTTTTCACCAGCGCACACACGAGCCGCACCCCACGCACACCTGCGTCCTTTCCCTGCTTTAGTGCACTCAGCGTATGTTTTACTCAGTTCTTATTCTTTCCTCCCCAGCAGAACACAAGCTGTGGGAACTTTCCCCCTGTTCTCCCACTCTCAGGTGGACGTGGCCCATCTACAACACAGGACGTGTTGGCAATCAACAAGAAACGGTGGACGCGAGCCCACTTTACAGAGGAGAGAGCAGCTCGGAGTGGCTGTGCCGCCCACCGGTCACCGCAGAGCCTGTGCACCCGGACTCAGGATTTGAACTCTGAGTGTTCAGACCTGGAGCCCCATCCCCTTTCCTTTCACTGTGCTTGTCATCAGAAAGCACTTAATTTATACTGAGTAGAAGCTTTGTTCCAATATTTCTGTTTGTCACCTAGTTTCCACTCAGAGTGGTGCAAAATGAGCCTCACTCGTCATCAGTCTCCAGCAGCTGCAGTCACCGCTTCCTCTCATGCCCTCTTGGAAACAGCTTTCCCACCTCTCCCCAGACACATTTAGTTTGTCCTTCTAAAATCATGATGCAAATCTCATCTCACAGGTGTGCAGAAGAGCCAGCCACATGGGAGATGGAGTCGTCTGCTCAAGGGGTTTCCTTGCAATCCCTCCCATAACTACCCTGCTCCATCCATGCACAAACAACGGGTCAGCCCAACTCCTCCGTCTTGCCAACTGACACAGCAGATCCCAAATCACAAGCTGCGTACACACGTCACAGACAAAGACAGTGTTACGTTGTGCTGTAGATTGGATGCCCCCAGAATCTCGTTGAGACTTAACCCCTACTGTGACTATTGAGGGTGGGAAACCCGATTATGGTCATTGAAAGGCGGGGCCTTGAAGAGGTGATTACATCTAGGACCATGCCTAGTGAATGGATTAAAATGGTGATCAGGGGTATGGTTCCGAGGGCTTTAAAAGGAGAGTGAATGAGGAGGTTAGTCTCTTTGTGCTCCACCATTTTCACAATGTGATACTCTGCTGTCACTCTCACCACCACCAAGACTCTCACCAGATGTGTTCCCTGGACTTTGGACATCCCAGCCCCAGAAACTGTAAGCAATAAATTTAATTTTCTTATAAATTACCCAGTTCTGTGTATTTTGTCATGAGCAACAGAAATGGACTAATAATACATGTGGGCAGAGTGAAGAAAAGCCACTGGCAGCCTGGCAATCCCATCTGTGAGGCAGGAAGCCTGCCAACCCCCTGCAGCTCCTCTTCAGGCTAAGATCAAGACTGAGCAGGCCTGTGCCAATGTCCAACCGCTCTGTGTTCAGACTTGGCGATATTACATTCTTCGCATGATTTTCCATCCTGTGCCTATGAGACACCGCTGTGTGGGAAGGCACCCTCACCTAATGATCTTGGCTAATCCAGTATCTCTCATTCCTGTGGGTGCCCTTTGCCCCCAGGCTAATGTAAAAGGTGGCTGTTGAAACCAAGTAAACAAAAGTATAAGATGGAAAACTTCTCCATCAAGTGTCAGCCTCAGGAAATCCTGCATCTCCTCTGCCATTGCCATCTATAAGAAAGGCTGCGAAATCTTTCCTTAGCTTTCATCTCAGGATGGTATTGTTAGGTTTTGCTGATGACAGGATGCCCTTGAATCTTCCGCAAAACTTAAAAGGGCAAGGTTGCCCGTGTGCAGCCCATGAGAGCACACGGTGCTCCTGAGTTCAGAACTTCCTACTGATCCTCTTGTCGCCAACATGCTGGGGGGCCATACCACACAGTACTCTTCTTTCCTTTTACCAAGTCCAGAAGTGCTTGGTCCCCCACCTCTCAGCTGCCACCAGCAGTGACTCTGGCCCAGAAGCTGAGTGATAAGGGCCTATCATGCCAAAGGACTTCTCTTTTGATGCTGGTATTTATCTCTGAGCCTTGCCTCTTTTGGAGGTGGCCTACATGACTTTAGTAAGTTCCGGCCCTTAGAGATCTTTCATCTGGAAATCTGCAGAACATTCTGTACACTACTAAGCCTCATGGAATTGTGGCCTGGCACACTTTAAAATACCCATTTTTCAAGTAAGGGAAGTAAGTTCTTTGAAGTTAACAGCATTCAAAAGCATTCAGAAGCATCTTGGAAATGGCACCAAAGCTATTATTATTTTAAGTACAAATGGCTGTTTTGATCTTGGGAATTACCTGTGCAGGCTCCATAAGCCTCTCTGCGGACTGGCTGGCAGCTGTGCCCATATGGATAATTGCTCCAGGTGTGCTGTGGGTTCCTACGTCCAACTCAGACGTCTCCTGGTGCTGGAAATGGGGCCTTTCTCCCCCTTTGTTAAGCAGCTCGGGGTACCACAGTCTCAAGTCTCCCCCACAGGTGTTCTTCCATTACCAGGTACGTGGAATTGTTCTAAGGCAATCGGGCATTGGCTTTCCCTTCCAAATGAAACACTGAAGAAGCTCGGGAGCAGATTCCACTTGATGTCCACAGGCGACCAGAAGAACTGGCAGCACACAGCCCGTGAAGGAGCCAGCGGCTCCCGACAGCCTGCAGGCATGGAGCTTATGTGCCCGGCCTGCCCACACTCTTCCGCGCCGCACGTGTGGAGTCCTGCTGGTCCCCCTGCTTCTGCTCGGCTCTCTGTAGCCCTCCCTCCGCCCAGCAGCCAGAGTCACTTCCTTAACCTTTATTTTCTCATGCCCCCTTGCTCGCCCTGCAAAGCCGCGATATCCCTCGCAGAGCACAGTTCAAACTCCTCGCCCTGCGTGGCAGACTGCGTGATGTGGCCTTCCCCTTCTGCCCAGCCCAGCACGCGGGCCACCTTCTGCTCCTTTCACGTGCCAGGTGTGCTCTCACCTCAGAGCCTTAACCAGCTGCTCTCTTGGCCTGAAATTGCTCTTCCCCTGATTTTATTATTTTAAATTTATTGAACCAACACTAACACAGCAAGGGATTTATAGCAACGATCTGCAAATGTCAACTCACCTTCCTTGATCTTCGTGAGTTGTCCTCCTTGCTTTTCGGCTCCCAGCTGAGGTGCTGACCCACGAGAAAGGACTGTCTCAATCATCCACACTCTACTAGCCGCCGGTCACACCCTCCATTTTCATTCCTAGCCCTGCACTGACCACTGCATGCTATTTTCTTTATTTCTTTGTTATGGTCTGTCTATCCCCCACAAAAGCGGGCCCGTGTTGGATCCTTAGTGTATAGGACAGTGTTGGGGGCTGTACTCAATCACTCTTTCTTGAAGAATAAATGAATATTTTATGGCCATTTTCCTTAAAATGCAGTGCACGTAACACTCTTAACATAGGCACAATTATTTATTTGCAAACTTGTGGGAATGTGAAATCTTCATGTTGTTGCTCTCCAGGCTACACATAGGAACTTACCTTTCAAATTCATTTGCATAACGTAAATGAGCCTTTGAAGCCAGAAATGGAAAATACGTTCCAAGGACACAATCATAAGGACAGCATTTTTGCCTTTAGGTCTTAACACCCACCGTTCTATCACCTATGTCTCCTGCTGAATAGCCAATTCCTTTGACATTTAAAAAACAAAGCAAAACGATGACAACAATATATCTCATTCCCTATGTCATTGTGCATCTTTTGGGACCCCAAAAGTAATTTGGTCCTATATATTGATAACTAAGGAAAAAGTAATTTTCAGATCTTAAATTATCATTTAACTAAACATATAATTAGAACTAAAAGAAAACTTGGATTGTCTATCTAGCTCAGAGGTTTATTGAATTTTTTTCCTTAACCAAGACCCACAGTAAGAATTGCATTTTATATCAGAACCCAATATCACACGTATATGTAATTGAGAAGAATACATCATAGAAAAATCCATACCCTTGCTACATAGAATATATTCTCCTGTATTTTGTGTTCTGTTCTGTTCTAGTCTGCTTTATTCTTCAAGACATTGGCCCTAACTCACTAAATTCATTTTACAACTCACTAATGGTTTATAACCTGCAGTTTGAAAACACCGATTCTAATCGGATCTTTTTTCCTTGCAAAGGAGGAGGCACAGCCCAGAAGTTGCGGATGCTCAGGGTCCAATAGCTAGTGCAGAACTTGAGAGAGACAGGCTTCTGAGCTACATACAGTTCCTATTTGAACATTGCTTTATTTTCACTAGTTCAAGCATTTCCTTTTGCAACCTTTGAAATCTGAACAGCGCTCAGCAATTAAGCAGTTCACAGACAGGGTCTAATTGCTGACAAAGCATATAACATGCCCTTTCCTCGCATATGTGACCAGTCTATGTGCTGACCCAGAAGGCCACCCAGATTGAATGGCACTCCTGAAAGGCAGCCCCTCAGCCAGGCAGTGTGCTGTACATGTATGGAGCGTTGTGTCCCAGAGGCCTGATTACATTGCAAAACAGCACATTTTCTTACATTTTTCTCAGAGACAATAACCTGCTCACTCCTTGCATATTCAAAGTCTTATACACAAAGACATTTCATGAGAGGATAACCCCAAAAGAGAAATCCAAGGTGAAAGTTAAATGGCTAGTTACACAATGGAATTAATATACTCATTAGTTCTTAATAAAAGGTAAGCCCCAGAGTTCAAATGGGGTGTTTCACACATTCACAGAAGGATTCTGGACCAGTCACATATGATATTTTTTTTCCTTTTATGAACATGGGCTTAAAGGAGGAAACAAGAAATATCACGCTTCACACGTATACTCGTGGTGGGTGGTTTGGGAAAGGGCCCCCAGACCCTCAGGGGGACAGATGTTGCCCCTAATTTACTCAGGAGCATGTCCTGAGCTATGTAAGAGCTACATCTACATCTGTGGCAACTCTGCACAGTAAACTAACAGTAAATTTACAATTTCAAGCACCTGGGAATGAAAACACTCCCGAAGGAAAAGTGAAGCATTGCAGTATGCAGACAGGCAGCATGCAGTCCCAAACCAAAGAAAGGAATGAATTTGGTTCCGACGAGGTCTGTGGTCTTTGCCTGGGTCATTCAGAGGTGCTGTTATACCTTTTTCCTTGGCCACCACGCTCCCCAGGGCCCCAAGAGCGAGCCGTCCAGCTGCGTCACTCTGTCTCACCCTCCCTCCCACACGGCAGGAACCTGGGGCGCTGCACCTGAGCCGGGGGTGGAGGGTCTGCATGCCAAGACTGGGTGTGGGAGCCAGGGAGGACTTGCCCCTGGGCTGTGATGTTTGGAGACGAGGGAACCAGGCAAGAGAAAACATCTTGGGTGGAAACCAAAATCAAAAGCCGGGCAGTGCTCCAAATAAGAGGTCCAACTGAAGAAGCCAGGTGCAAGGGGGAATCCAGATTTGAGGCAATAGGACAGAGAGTGGCTGGCGTAGAACTTGGAGGAATTCTTGAGCCATAAGAATATATTCACAGCCAGCCTTTTGAAGGAAGGAAGGATAGGAGAGGGAACATTATGTGTAGTAAGGATAAGGGTTGTTCTGGGAAGCATTCACTTCAGTTATGTATATATGTGAGTACTGGGTTTCGATGTAAATTGCAGTTCCAACTGTGGGTCTTGGTTAAGCAAAAAGGGCTTTGGCCATCAACAATTGTGTGCTTGGGAAGTCGCTGGGTGTGCAGTTCCACCGAACGGGTTCCAACTAACAGCATGTCCCAGAGAAGTGACCCAAGCCCCCCAGCACAGCACACCACACAGCCCCAGAGGTCAGGGGCCTTTGCATGGTGTTCAGCTGTGTCACCTCTTATACCTCCAAGAGCACTTTTGTAGGTTGGGCCTGGCCTCAGCCCCCAGCCTGGCTTGTGCTCCATGCCCCACGCCCCAGCACTGTGTCCCCTGATGCTACAGAACTTGCTCCTGTGCCTGGCACTGACCACAGGACCATATCACATGTTTCTGTAGGATGCGTGTCTTTTACATGATCACAAGGAGGATGGATTTCATTGAAAAACTACAACTTTATCATCCCTGGCAAATTTGCACTGACTCACTCTTTCAAACTCTTTTCTCACAGATTTTTTGCTTTGCAGAAACAGAACGTGGAAGAAATCCTAGAAGTGTTACATGTAGCATCCACTTCTGTAGGATTTCTGACTCCTAGTCCAGTGCATTTCTGTAATGCGCAATGAAAGCCCTAAATGCATTTAACAAGTAAAGAGCTTTTCACTCAAAAAGTAGAAGTAAAGTCTGAAAAGCAAATGCAATGAGAGAGGTGATGTGTGATTTGATTTCACTCTAAGATAATAGTGATGGTCATGAACATTTATTCTAGGAAAAAAATGGCAGTGAGAGAGTGGTAGGGGAGGTTGGGAGGAGAAAGGTGAGGGAGGGAATCAGTGTAGTGGAAAGAGACCCCGGGTGCCCAGAAACGTCCGTGGTGGCAAAGATGGCAGGAACTGAGCCTCTCTACAGGGCTTAGGCCCGTCTCGGTAGCTGTGAGGGTTAGTTTTATGTCAACTTGACTGCACCACGGGGTGCCCAGATTAAATGTTATTTCTGTGTGTGCATCTGTGAGGGGGTTTCTGGAGAAGGTTAGCATGTGAACTGGTGGACTCAGCAGAGTGTCCTCCCCAGGGTGGGTGGGCATCACCTGGTCCACTGAGGGCCTGAACAGAACAAAAGGAGGAAGGAGGGGTCTGTCCCTTTTCTCCTGCTTCACTGCTGAGCTGGGCAGCTCAGCTCATCTCCAGCCCCTGGACTGGGATTTGCACCACGGCTCCCCCGGCTCTGTGGCCTCTGTCTCCAGCTTGCAGAAAGCACGTCATGGGACTTCTTGGCCTCCTTAACTGTGTGATTCTATTCCTCATCATGTATAATGCACTCCTGCTCTGTTTCTCTGCAGATCCCTGATTGATATAGTAGCTTATTGTGAAAAATGTTCTTTTAATTTAATTCATGTTACTTCAACAGAGTTTACAAGATTCAAAGCTCTGACTTAGGTACTGTGAGGGGTACAAAAATAACTAAAAGACCACCCCTTCCCTTACACAGCTTACAGTCTATCAGAGCAGACTCGCTTGCAAGTATTAAGCTGCAATCTGGAACAAAAGTATGTTGAGCTGAGCAGAGTGCCCTGGAGGACGTAGGGAAGAGTCACTATATCCAGCTAAAAGGGAGTGAGGGAGGGTGTTATGGAGGAGGAGACATTGGACCAGGGACTAAAGGGTAAATAGGATTCTCATCATCTGGAAAGGGCTGGAAGACTAGGGCTGAGAACTGCAAATGGGAACTCACCAGGCTGGGAAGGGCAGCAGGGTGCTTGGGAAATGAGGTGCTGTATTAGTGTCCTATCGCTGCTGTAACAACTATTCATTTGCTACTGATACTGTTAGTTTGATATCAGATATTGATCTATTTGTTGTCTACTGCTGCTATAACAAATTACCACTAACTTAGTGACTTAACACAAATTATTTTCTTACAGGTCTGGAAGTCAGAGGTCCAAACAAGTCTCATTGGGCTACAATCAAGGCGTCAACAGGGCTGTGGCCCTTGCTGGAGGCTCTAGGAGAGAATCCATAGCCTGGCCCTTCTCCAGCTTCTAGAGGCTGCCTACATTCCTTGGCTCATGGCCCTTTCCTCCATCTTCAAAGTCAGTGGCGGTGGGTTGAGTCCTTTTCACCTCGTATCACTCTGCCCTGGCTTCTGCAGTCGCATCTCCTTTTCTGACTCTGACCCTCTTGCCTCCCTCTTCCATTTCAAGGACTCTTGTGATTACATTGAGCCCACCTAAAAATACAGGATAATCTATTTTATGGTCTGCTGTTTAGCAACTTTAATTCCATCTGCAACCTTAATTCTCCTTTGCCATGCAGCCTAGCCTGGTCACTGGTTTCAGGGATAGAGCATGGGCGTCCTTGGGAACCCCATCATGAGTGGTCAGAGGCATGTGGTCAGAAATAAGGCAGTGACAGAATTCCCAAGAACTCTACAGCCATGCCTCTGAGAGCCCAGGAGGAAGCCTACTCACGGTGAAGTAAGAACGAACTCACACCCGCCTGGCATCTGGTACGCTGCACTGCTCTTTCTGTCCAGTGTCTCCTCTGACCTTGGGAACAGCCCCTTGTGAGTAGTGTTAATATTGTCATCCGAAGGTGGGGAAACTGAAAGTGGACAACATAGCCGACTTGTCTCAAGATCACCCAGTGAACAGGAGGAAGATTCAGGACTTGGCCCCAGACGTTCTGGTCTCTAAGTTCATGTCCTATTCCTTATCCACAGAGGAAAGATCTAGAAATTCAATAAGGTTGTCTGTATACTGTTTTTACCCTCTTACTGTTGGCTTCCTTTCTTCATGATTTTGGAAATGAATCTTTAAAAACAATTAAATTTTCTTAGTACCTAAAAGTTCCTTTGCCTTTATATTTCTTGAACTAATGCACACATTGTATCTTTCTCCGAATTAGAAGCACGAAGATGGACGATCGTCACCTTTTGTTGTGATTCTCACGCAGTAGCTCAGTGGAATAAACGACAGCGCGGCTCTGTCACGGACCGTGTGGCGGATTGGGAAGCATCTGAGAGACGGAGCCGGGCAGAGGAGCTGGGGCTCGTCCCGGGGTTTGCAGTCGTCCCGGGGTCTGGGGCTCCTGGGGCAGACGCCGGGCAGCCCTCTCCCTGTCCGGCTCTCATCGCGCATCTCGGCCCGTCCTCTGATGACCCCTGGGACTTGCCTCCTGGTGTGTTGGGGTGAGGAGCAGCACCGCCCCTGCCCTGACCGCCGCTGCCCCGGGGCCCTGCTTTGGCACCTCCAGAGATGCTCGGGCTCGTGCCTGTGGAGTCATCCAGGCCGTGGTGGGCCGCCGTGGGCCACCGTGGGCCGCGGTTCCAGGGGGCAGCCCTGCTCGGCCATCAGTCCTGCTGGCTGGCACGGTGGACCGTTTGGGATCTGGCCACTAGAATGGTGCTGACACGCTGGTTTAGGATGACCGCGAGCCTCGGGTCTCAGCCCACGTGCAGGTCCACGCATGGGTTCTCTCCCCGCCCCGGGTTCCAACCTGGGTGGCGCCTCCGCTGGTAGCATCAGTGTGCTGCAGGTGTCCAGTGTCCCTTCCGGTGCACAGCCCAGCCACCATAGCACCCACTGGTCAGCCCCCCACCCCACCCCCCAGGGTCTGCACAAGTGTCTGGCTGTCCACTGGAGGTGGGGGGATCCATCTCCTCTAATGGGACTTCCAGTCAGTGTGGCTCCTGGGTCAGCCTGAAGCCACGCCGGGGAGGGACAGGCGACCCCGCGTGGATGGGCCCCGCTCTCCCCCCATCCGCCGCAGCCCTCTCAGCTGGCCTCCCGGCTGGTGGTGCTGTAGCGAAGACAAACTGCGTCTACACTGGAGGAGACCCCATGCTTTTGCAGCGACACCGAGAAAGAAGTCAAGACAGACACGTGCGAGGTGTGTGGTCCTGCGTCTACGGCCTCGAGCAGCAAGTAAGTCTCCTTTTGCGTGGCCCTGCGTACTCCGGCGACCCTGGCATGGGCTGCCCACGTCGGCGAGGCTCAGATACAGCCTGAGTGAGGTGGCAGAAGTGGGCGTCCGCAGCGGGGTGGGTGCCGGAGCCTCCCGGTGAGGAGGGCGCTGCTCCCGGCGCTGCAGAGACAGGAGGGTCCCCGCGGTGTCACGGACATCCCCGGCGCTGCAGAGGCAGGAGGGTCCCCGCGGTGTCGCTGACGTCCCCGGCGCTGCAGAGGCAGGAGGGGCCCCGCGGTGTCGCGGACGTCCCCGGCGCTGCAGAGACAGGAGGGGCCCCGCGGTGTCGCTGACGTCCCCGGCGCTGCAGAGACAGGAGGGGCCCCACGGTGTCGCCGGAAACAGGTTCCGAGAGCCAAGCCACGGCGCGTGAGTGGTGGCAGCGCCGCCCCCGCTCCTCGTGGGGACCTGACCGTGGCCAGGAACGGTGGCCTTGACAACAAAGAGCACAGAGGGCATGGACGCCCCAGAGGACCTCCGCGTGCACTGACCGACGGCAAACACAGACAGGAGCAGCTGTCCCCTTGCCATTGTTCTCGGTGGTTACTGATGCCTCACCACACCTCACATGGACCTGTGAATTCTGTAATACACAGTATTTTAAAATCTAATTGTATTTACAGGGACCCCACAACAAATATTTGCCCAAAGCCCTGCCAACCCTAAAAGCAGCCCCGGAGAGCAGCATGGTCCTCTGATCTTGCCCTTCATCTTGTGTTACATCCTGCTTGGGGGCCTCCTTTACACTGTGTCCGTAGTGCCAGTGCGGAGCCCAGCACACACTCAGTCTTTAATCAATATTTTCTAGAAAAGAGAGAGAGAGAAAGGAAGTTGGTGACACTGGTAATGCCCCTCATGTGTCATTTTTGATCTTCTCAAAAGCAGTGCATAAGGGAGTTATCCTAAGCAGTGAAATAAAAGTGTTGAATTTACCTCTTTTGTTTCTAGAAGGAGGTAAATGTGAAGGTCAGGTTTTAGGCAGACGTCAAATTGCAGTTCCGCTTTGGATAAGACATTCTCCACCTAAAGATGATCGGAGATGACGGGTGCAGCAGGGAGGGCGAGGGAGGGGACCCCAAAGCCTGCACCTGGATCTCCATGGGATGGCAGACTCCATGGCAGAACAGGAGACACGCAGGGAACCACAGGGCCAGCCACATCAGCCAGACAGGACGTGCTCTTGAATGGTAAACCCACAAATGAATGTTCAAGTCCAGAATTCACAGACGTTCCAGAAAAGACAGCATGCTTTAGAAGCAGTATGCGTTTCATTGCTAAGCAAGTCTACTGACTGGTTTCAGTTTTATGCTGCTGGAAGGATGTGTCGTAGCAGGATTTCCACACCAGCTCACTGCACGCTGCTGCTTCTGATTTTTCCTTCCTTAGCTGTGACTTCTACCAGAACTCCTGACACTGGGCTATGATGTTCTCTAACATGCTTCAGTGTCACGCTCAGGCACATAACTAAATCATTAAATATGAAAATTCTCTGATCTCTCTCTTTTTTTTTTTTTTTTGGAATTTGGGTTGAAAATGGGTTTGAGGGCAAAGTACTCTTTATCGGCAGAGACCTAACAAGCACCAGCTTAAAAATGCTGAAATGGTTGTTCTGTTAAAAAATCTACATTTACAACCACATGTTATCAAAACACACACCGGAGCCACTGCCACTGCCTCCTTGCAGCTTGACTGAATTTCTCATGACCCCATCTCCCCTTGTCTCAAACTTTGGGAAACCCTAGCTCTCAAAACTAAAGGACTGAATATCTTTTATTACACACAATTTCTTCCCAAATTAGGAAAATGGTGCTGCAGAAAATTGTACCTTCCCGGTTGGAACCCAGCAACAGAAGGCCTTCCAGCCTTTGCCAGCTCCAGCACCTACAGCCACCACTGGCCCCTGGTCATTGAGGCCACACATACCTCTTGTGCTGGACCTCACAGGCAGACACAATTTGGGGCGTCTTTGCTCATAATGATGAATGTAAGCTACAATCGTGTATCTCTGAGAGTTTCCCTTCATTGTGACTGAGGAGGTGCACTGACATATACCCAGACATTATTTGATGGATGAATGAATACCTAAAGAAGGCTGCAATGGACAGCTCTATGTCCCTCCAGGAACAGGTTCTATGAACACTGTTGCATGACCTGCTAGGTACACTCAGAAGAGAGCAGGTGAGGTGGGTGAGGAAGTCACATGTCTAAGGAAGACCAAAATGCAGCCACGTTTAGCAGGAACTACTTCCAGAGATTCCCTGGGGGAAAGAGCTTATCCCTCTGACCCTGGCCTTCTCCTGCAGGTGATGCATTCGGGATACCAGTGTCCAGTCCACTCTGACCCTGACCTTCGGTCCTCATAAAACCCTTACTAGATAGGAACTATTAATAGTTCCATCTCACAGATGAGGAAAGTGGGGGGTAGACATGCTAAATATCTTGCCCTTGCTCATATAAGCAATAACTGGGACAGCAGGATTCAAAAACAGGTCTGTTTGACTTTAGGGCTAAATGGGCATAATCTGTACTTCCTCTGTGACCTCGCAGGCCATGCCACAAAGGATCAACTTAAGAGATGTCACCAAAGTCTTGAAGAGCAAGGAGGCACCTCCTTCCTGAAGATGCTTCAGAATGACAGAAATCTCCCAAAACAGGACACTCAGGAGTGCCTCTCCTTCTACGTACAGGGCATACTGGAACCATTACATCCCTTGTTTAAGAAATAGTCATAACCCATCTCTTTAGTAATCTGTAGAGTTCTGCCATCAACCTCTCTCCCCTCTTCTGAAAGGTGAGATTGTATTTTCACATCTGCAAACTTTTGGCACCTTTATGTTTTTGTGAGACATTACAGTAACGAGGTCATCAATCCTCTCTTCAATTCTCATGTTTTTTGTACAGTTCTTTTTTATCATGAAAAAGGAAGATGGATTTTCCTGCCTCTCAGACATTTAAGACATTTCATGTAGATTTTAACAAACTTCTCATCATGTCAATAAGTAAGGGCAAGTAAATTGTACTCCTGCATGAGTCATTTCTTTTCACTTAAGATTTTAATATATCACTGAAAATTCTACTCAGGAAATATACCATTGACCAATTTCATTTTTGTCGACTTGGTTTAACCAGCATTTTAATGACACATTATGATTTCAGGAGACCATGGTAATGCCCCACCCTTTTTGCCACGGGGCAATTCTTCCATCTACACCGAGATCTTACATCTCAGCCTCCCTCTTGTGTACAGTGTAGTGCAGAATAGGTGACATTTGGAGATCATTACTAACCCTCAGGAGTCAGGACTTCTTTTCAATTCATAGTACAAATACGTCTCCAGTGAACATCTGGTATAATCAACTAGGCCTCACTAACTAGTTCAGATGAAAAAAGACTCCTCTGATGAACAGGTGGAACACCTATTTGGATTTTTAGGGCAGCGAAACTATTCTGTATGATACTGTAATGGTGGATACAAGTCACCCCACATTTGTCCAAATGCAAAGAGTCTACAGCCCCAGGGATGAATCTTAATGTAAACTACAGACTTAGTTAACAGTAACGTATCAATATTGGCTCATCAAGTGGAACAAATGTACCCCACTAATGCAAGATGTTGAAAACAGGGGAGTCAGAGGAAGGAGGACATGAGCGTGTATATAGTACGTTTACTATATAGACTTAAAACTGCTCAAATAAACAAAATAAAGTCTATTAATTAAGGGAAAAGACCCTCGTCTTAGCCATTATGCAAATCTACAACAGCAAAATAATGGAAGAAAGAAAAAAAGAAGAAAGAAAGAAAGCAAAGGACCCAATTAGGAAGAAAACATAACTTAAGAAGTGGAAGAACTGTGAATATAACTTAAGAAAAAGAAGAAACTCGCTAGCTGGTTTACACTATAAAAGTTTGAAAATGCACATTAATAAATGATTATAATGTGGCTCAGATCTAGCCAAGGCAGAATCCAGCAAGGCAGTAGAGAGGCTAATCGAGTCCACCACCAGCGAGATAAATGGCAGCAGCAGGAGTTCAGCACAGAATTCCATCTGTCCAAACCTGGGATTAACACGTGGAGTAGAGCAGGATGGGCCACGAACAGTGAGCACATGATGGGCTCATGATGGGCTCCCTGGTGAAACTAAATCTCCCCTAAACGTGAGTGTTTGGGCTTCTCTGATGCCCTGAGAGCCAGCACGGGTGATCAGAAAGGTTGAGCACGTTCATCTGTGGCTTGGAGCCACTGCTAGTACTTGACCACTGCAAAGTGACTTTATATGCATTGGATGCATTGGAGACAGGCACCAGCTCAAGGAGAATAAGGTGGTGTGTAAAAAATGCCTTTCTGTTGTACCAGTTAGAAAAAGGTGAATCCTGTGGGCAGAGCAGTGAGTGTGAGGGTCCTTCCTCCAGTCTGACACACACCCTGGCTGGCGCCATGTCTTGGCAGAGTGCAGGCTGGATTATAGCTCCTGTGATGCCCTTGTGCACATACCCTTGTGCAGGGTATAACTTGCACAACTGTTCCTGACTTCTTTACTTGGATAAAATCATCCTGCAAGTGTGCAGCCCTCACTTACTGCATCCTGAGCTCAGATCTTGGATCAATAAGCAAGTGCACTGATGCCTAGACTTTTTGGTCCAGGAAACCTCAGTCCACTTGAGAAGGTAAAACTATTCCTCTTTGCTGGACATGGAAATGTATAAGCACATGAGGTTTTAAAAAATAAATATGAAGATAAAGTAATTCAAACTTACAAGGTTGTGTCAAATTTATGTTTATAAAAAGAAGAATTGAATTTGTGGGTTATACTTGAACTCTTAAAATTAGATCTTGAGATTTTCAAGTTTAATCAGTCAAATATTCATTTTAAGTGGAATAAGCTATAAATAATCCTTTCTGCACATAAAATCACTGATCTAAGATTTAAAACAACTCCATAAAACTATAGACAAAACAGGATTTGGAGGAAACACAGATTGAGGGTAACTGTAGAGCTGAAGAAACAAATTGAGCATTAAAATAATACCATTACAAAATCAATAAATAAGTTGGAAACATCAAGAAACAAAATAGTTAAGGTCAGAAATCAATTCCTAAAGTAAAGGAATGGCTTAAAATAATCAGAGTAAATTTAAAGGAAAAAGACAAAATCCCACATAGTAAAGAGAGGATAATAGGTATAAAGTTGGTGTTATGGGGGGATGGGGGTGGGGGAGCCAGCAAATGAAAACCTAAAAGTATTCAAAGATACACCAGGAAAAACATTTTTCCAAAATGCAGAAAGAAGGGAACTTCCAGGTCATAGAAGCACATTTTTCCAGAAAAGCAATCCAAAGATGATGAATATTGAGAATTTTCCTGGGTGTTATTAACCTTTAAGGCAAAAATCAGGATTTCTGCAGTTATCCAACTAGAGAATCTCCTGGGGCCCAGCTGGCTGGCCTCAGACTTGGCCACAACAATATTCATAGCCAAAATACATTTGAGCAATGTTGTAAGGGAGAGAAAATATGATCCAAGAATGTTATACCCAACCAAGATGTCATTCAAGTACAAAGACAATAGGTCAAAAGTCCCAAACATGAAAGAACTCAAGAAATATAGCACCCTTGGGTTCTTCTTGAAAAACTGTGCATTGATGAAATCAAGCTAACCAAGGGCTGACTGGAGAAACTAAGGGCTAATATTTCATGCCAGAAGATAGCCAAGCAATGTTCATGAGATTCTGAGGAAAAGTGACCCAGGAATTAGATATCCAGCCATGTTTTACTGTCAAATATTTTAGAATGAAATCCAGCCAACCAAGTGATAAATCAAAATACAGAAACAAGGGACAGAACAGCCATGGTAAAAGAACTATTGGTGAGTAAGGAATCATTTACAAACAAACATAAGGCTGAGCCACCTGTGGTTACAGGATGAAATATGAGTGCTCTAAAACTTTCTGAAAAAAATCATGACTGAGCACAAGACAGGCAGGGAGAAGTGGAAAAGTACTCGACTGTCACATTTTTCACTTCAGGAGGGAATTTATCTGATCTAATATTGAAATGTATTTTAAAACTGCCAATGACTCCTACCACTTACTACTTTCCTGATCTTTTTCATTAATCATAGAATGGTGAAAAACCATTGATTTGATGTCCTAAAATCCCTTTATTTTTTCATAAGTTTCTACTTAATTTAATAAAAATTATGTTTTATTATTTCTACTTAGAAATAGAATGCGCAACATGATTCTAGGATTATAAGAGGATGTGGTTAAGTCTGTTGATGCTTTTGTTTGTACATGTTCATAGAAAGATGGCTGGAAATTTGTTCACTTAATGCTAGCAACACTTAATTCTTTGTGATGATTTGGGTGAATTTTTTTTTCTTTTTTCTTTGTATTTTTATGCATTGCTTAAAATTTCATAACAATTATGAATAATTTTTACAAAAAAGTAGTTATTCTGAAAGGAAAACTTGGTCTCAGGAGGAGAAAAATTGGTGGATAGGGAGGAGGAGGGCTGTATATGCCAGTAGTCAGTTTAAAAGGACCACGGGCAAAGATCTAATCTGAAAGGTGAGAACAGAAGCCACTTCCTGACCTTGTGTGATTGAAGGACACAAGAAGATGTCAGCCCATCCAAAACAATCATTCCTCCAAATGGTCAACTACGATTCCATCTAGGTGAATTCATTTACCAGAGTAGAGGCCCCAGAGACTGCATGCAGCACAGAAGCAGGTCAGTTTGAGAAACAAAGCCAGCTAAGAACCAAGGGAAGTTAACAGTGGAAGAGTAAGGCTGAGATGGGCTTGCTTAAGAGAAATTTCCAGACCCTGCTCTAGGAGGCCCCTGGCTCACATTATAGGCTCTCTTTCCCCATTTTGGCATGGGAGAAATGCAGTGACAAAGCTGAGATAGGAGGCATGAGCTGAGTGGTCTAACTTGGATGGAGTCCCATACGTAGCCTGGGAGCAGCAGGAGATGGAGATGGAGATGGAGGGGGAGATGGAGATGATGAAGATGGAGATGGAGATGGGGATGGAGATGATGGAGATGGAGATGGAGATGGGGATGGAGATGATGGAGATGGGGATGGAAATGGGCATGGGGATGGGAATGGAGCTGGAGATGGGGATGGGGATGGAGATGATGGAGATGGAGATGATGATGGAGATGATGGAGATAGAGATGGAGATGGGGATGGAGATGGAGATGATGATGGAGATGATAGAGATGGAGATGGAGATGGGGATGGAGATGATGGAGATGGAGATGATGGAGATGGAGATGGGCATGGGGATGGGAATGGAGATGGAGATGGGGATGGGGATAGAGATGATGGAGATGGAGATGGGGATGGAGATGATGGAGAGGGAAATGGGCATGGGGATGGGAATGGAGATGGAGATGTGGAGATGGAGATGATGATGATGGAGATGATGATGATGGAGATGATGATGATGGAGATGATGATGATGGAGATGATGATGGAGATGATGGAGATGATGGGGATGGGCATGGGGATGGGGATAGAGATGGAGATGATGGAGATGGAGATGATGATGATGGAGATGATAGAGATGATGGAGATGGAGATGGTGAAGATGGAGATGGAGATGGAGATGGGGATGGAGGTAGAGATGGAGATGATGGAGATGGAGATGATGATGATGGAGATGATAGAGATGATGGAGATGGAGATGGTGAAGATGGAGATGGAGATGGAGATGGGGATGGAGGTAGAGATGGAGATGATGGAGATGGAGATGATGATGATGGAGATGATAGAGATGATGGAGATGGAGATGGTGAAGATGGAGATGGAGATGGAGATGGGGATGGAGGTAGAGATGGAGATGATGGAGATGGGGATGGGGATGATGGAGATGGAGATGGGGATGGAGATGATGGAGATGGAGATGGAGATGGGCATGGGGACGGGGATAGAAATAGAGATGATGGAGATGGAGATAGGGATGGAGATGGAGATGGGGATGGAGATGGAGATGGGGATGGAGATAGAGATTGAGATGATGGAGATGGGGATGGGGATGATGGAGATGGAGATGTTGGAGCTGGAGCTGGAGATGAGAGCCTCCACTAGGAGGGGCAAAGTGTGGCCTTGAAAGGTGTGTGTGTTGAGAGGGGTGATGATGAGCACCAAAAGTCAACTCCTTATCTCCCCATGTTCCCCTGTATCCAGCTGGGCTTGCCCCTGTGGAAATCGTAGGACACATCCTTGAATAAGCCAAGGCAAAGGTGCTGAGAGTCGATAGAAGGGGCACTTTCAGGGGGCAAGCAGCTGGTCTCCTCTGATCAGTGGGAGGGGATAAACTTGTGCTGGTTACTCTGTGCACACAGCTGCTTTCAAGACCCTCACCTGCTTCTGAATTTTAAACAGGTTAACCCCAGCCAAAGGCAAAAAGTCTGCTTGTTCTCTGTTTGCATGGTGGCAGTATAGAAATTACGCTGAGCTCCTATTAAGCTAGTTGACTCACGCTGAAACTCAGGATTTATTTCCAATTAGTAATGATGTGTAGTAGAAGGTGTTCCTCAGGCAGCCTTGAAACACTCCCATTGTGTCAACAGGGCTCACAAAGACAGTGTTTGGCAGCTCCATTACACAGTGGGCCAAAAAATGGAGAAGGGATTAACTTTGAGTAAATCCATTTAAAAACCAATATTAGTCACTTCAGTGTACACCCAAAGACTGACAAAGGCCAAGTATGCATACAGCTACTAATGCGAAACTTGGAACAAAGACTACAACAGGCATCCACAGAGTCAGACGAGGAATAAACAGCCACGAAGGAAACATAATTAAAGGTATTCTCCCTCTGCAGAGAGGCAAGACTCTGCCCTTGAAGGAAGTCAGGGACTGAAAAGATGTTCTGAGCACTGAAGCTGAGAACAGCTTCTCAACATCACTATGGAGACCATTAGACAAACACTATCCCTACCTACCTGACAGTGTGAACGTGTAGAGAACACTGCAGAAACATAAGTGAATGAAAGGTCAAGCAGAGCAGTGGGAGCATGTACTGGCAGGGAGTGGTTAGCACAGCTCCTCCACTAGTTGGCACTGTAGCCTTAGCCAATCACTTAAATGTTCAAGGTCTCAGTTTCCTCATCTGTAAAATGGAGCACTATTGGTCAGCACTATCCACTTGGCTGCAGACCATGAACCTGGAGTCCTCCTACCCTCTTCAGTACCCAGATTCTTCCATGGGTCACCAAGTCCAGTAGCCTCTTTCCCTCCTCCTCACGCTCCACCCCAAGCACCTGCCTCAGCTTGTGCCATCCCCCACCGTGGTCACCTCGAGAGCTTCCTTCCCACCGGAGTCTCACTCTCTTGTAATCAATCATCCACCTGACCTTCAAAGTGATCTTCCTAAAACGTGAACCTGACGATCCTCCCCTGCTTCAGGACCTTTATTGGCTCCCGCAGCTCTCCATCTAGAGCTAAAACCCCCTGATTTGGCACAGGTACAGTCAGGGTGTGAACTATGCCCACCTGTCTGGCCTTATCCTCCCGCTGTTCCCAAGTGACCAACTGCCCCAGTTTGCCCAGGACTGTCCTGGGTTCAGTACTGTGTCCTGGGAAACCTCTCAGTCCCTGGCAAACCAGGATAATTGCTTTCTCTACATGGGCCCCTCTCTACAGCCCTAAGGGCTGTTTATAATGCCCACAGTCTCCCCCTTGGCATTTCTTATGTCTAGAATGATCCTCTCTTTTTTCCTCCTACAAAACCCAGCCAAATGTCTCCTCCTCTGGGACAGTGTTTCTCAAAGGGTGGGCTCCCAACCAGCAGCATCAGCAGCCCTGGGCACTTGATGGAGATGCAAATCCTTGGGCCTCACCCAGACCTACCGAATCAGAAGCTCTGGGTGTGGGGCCCAGTGCTCTGTGTTTTAACAGCCCTCCAGGGGATCCCTGCTGTATGTGCCAGTGTGAGAACCACCAGTCCAGGAGCCCTTCCCTGAGCAATGACCCCTCGCCAGAGCAGACTGGCCAGTTCCCTTTCATACATTAGCAGGGGGCCTGGCTCCTATGTTTATTACTGTACTCGCCCACCCAGTTGCAATGATTTGCTGACATGTCTGTTTCTCAGTCCAACTACAAGTTCTTTGAAGGCAGCATTGCCACTTTCTATTGCTTTCCAGGTAAGGTCAGACTATGTTTATAAATCCTTGGCAGTTTTATTAGCTTTTTTAATAAGGGAACAGACTTATTAAGTTATATTTAGTTTCCTAAGTCAAACCATGTTGGAGAGAAATGTGTAATCCTCAGAGAGAGAATGCAGAGAATGAAGAGCAGCAGGTGTCACGCTGTCACCCTGAAGTGTCTGCATGGGCCCGTCCTGCCCTCTCCTCAATTACACGTCACAGGTATTGGCTACTATCATCTAATGTCAGAATGAAAGACACTGTTTCCTGCTCTAAGAGCTCTCACCACTTTTCAAACTATCTTATCCCTGAACTCTAAGGCCACACACTGAATTTTGAGGAGTTAGAAAAAAACTCTGAAGGACTTCAGATTGCCTGTGAGCCTTTCATGGCCACTAAGCTCGCACTCTCTTTGTGCTCGTAAGAACCCACACTTTTGGTCTCAATTAAAAACACTGCCACATGTCTGCTATTAATAATGACAGCAATTTACTTATGTTGAAAGACTTCGATTCACTTTGAAAAACCTAAATGCATTTCACATGGTTTACAGACATGTTTCAAAGCTTTCCACTCCTTTATAGTTTTTTTTTTCTTTTTGTTTTTCAAAATAGACTTAATTTTCAAAGTTTATGATGTCCATTTGGTGTGTGAAGATAGAGATCTAAACATGCACACATATGTATATGCATATGTTTGTGTATTTATATTGATATTTACATGTTGTGGTTAAATGAATAGGTCTGCTTTCTGAGGCAATTGCTATTGTTAATGTGAATATAATTTAACTGTTTTTTCCCTCGCATCTTTACTTGACATGTTAAAAGTCAGTGAAACTAACAAAAGAAAAAAAAAGAAAAACCTTGCAACGAAGAAACATAATTGTTTTCAGCTAACTGCGTGTGACACTTCAGATTTATGTTTTAGACGGTATTGTCTTGAACGAACATACAATTGAGAATATTTTTTAAAGTAAATCATTAGAAGAAAACCTAAAACAATGAATTAACATTCATCAAATACATAAGAAGAGATGTGATTTTGACCACATCAGTGGTCTGAGTTTTAATAGGCCAGTTTCACCCACTGAACATTTAAGAAACAAATTCTGATTCAAGGATCATGCCCTCCTGCAGACAAGTGCACACGTGCTGGAGGGGCTGCAGAGAGTCAGCAGACACCTGGAAGCGACTGGGGACACTTCCCCCATGGTCACAGAAAGCAGTCCTATGCCAGGCCTTGGATTTTTGAAGGACTTGGAAAATTTAGGGTCAAAATTAAGTAAACGTTTTTTGAGGCAATAATTTGGAAAATTCATTTTTACAATTAGCTTAAAGCCATTAATAATGAAGTTTGGGGGGTTTTCTTTGGAATTTGTTCAGTTTGGCCATCCTCATGAATCATATTTGTTGAAATAGCTTAGCTGTCTCATTTTGCTGAATATACACAAAATAAACCCATATGCAATTGTGTAATGAACAGCAATATACTTAATACAGAAAATTTTTTATATTTATGATGTATCAATCAAGCATTTTTATTTATCCATTTGTGCATTATTGAAACAGTGATTGGTCCATTATAGATGCTTGACAGATTGGATGTTTTAGTAATTGTTCAGTAACTATTGTAAATTCCTAACAGGTATTGTATTATATTGTCTTTTTTACTTAACTTTTTGCCTAGGAGTTGAACAGACCAAATATTTCAGGGTTATTCAATTTGGCTATATTCACAGAGAAATAATGTGAAGGGAGAATGTAGATATTGGGGTGGAGATTAATGAGAAACTAGTTGGAAATGATGCTATATTGGTGGATTAAAAGTAAACCCATAAATAGACTGAAAACCCAAATGCTGCAATATTCCTATCTCTGTAGGATTCCGTAATTAAAATAAAATAAAATATTAACCATAAATAGCTGAATTAAAACAACTAGATATAACTGAACACACAGAATATATAAATCCTTGTGATATACAATGGAATACTACTCTGCCATAAAAAGGAATGAAATCTGCCATTCACGGCAACATGGATGAACTTAGAGAAAATTGTGTTAAGCAAAATAAGCCAAGCACAGAAAGAGAAATACCACATGTCCTCACTCATAAGTGGGAGCTAAAAAAGAATGAAAGAAAGAAAGAACAACAGTCACTGTAATTCCTTGAGCTTTCAAAAGGAGAGAACAGAACTGAGGCCACCAGAGGTGGAAAGGGGGAGGCAGAGTTAGTGAGAAGTTGGTACAGGGCCACAAAAAATGTTTACATTGTGTAATAATAACATTAAGAGAAAAAACATCTTTGTTATATAGTTAAAGTGGCATAAGCATTCCCCAAATTTCCACTTTTAGAGTATATTGTTTATAAGAACGTTTTTTAAAAAAAAACAAAAGCTCTGACATTATTTAGAAAACAAGTTATTTAAATTGTATCAAAATTAGAGGCTGAAAATAAGTCTTTCATGACAATTAGAAATTAAATTAAACAGATTTCTATATTCAACTGGTCCACAATTTCTGTATTACAATTTTCATCTACTGCTCCAGCTATTTTTGACCCTTCCTTATTAAGGTAATACTAAAAATCTAATAGTTAACATATTTATAAAGAGTTAAATATGTAAAATTATATATACTTTGTCAAGTTAACACTCTGTAACTTTCTTCTTAACTTCTTATTTGAGACACAAAATTAGTAAATTTTGGTAATCTCCTTGAGATGTTTAATTTAGCTTTTTACAGTATAGCTGAAGCACCTTCTAACAAGTGGAAGGAAGTTCATCTTCCATTTGCCTCGCCTGCAGGAAGAAATCCAGTTTCTCCAGATTTTATAAACGTCGAGATCATACAGCCCCTCTGGTAAAAACAAACAAACAAACAAACAAACAAAAAGAGCATCACGCCACTATGTCCTTAACACAACATACACGAAGACTAGGATTTTGAAAAGTATGAGATAAACTAAACAATATCTTAAACGTTAATAAATGTTACAAAAGCCTCTTTGTTTTATGATTGACTATGCTCCTTTGTAAAGCCTTTGGAAATCTTGCTTTAGCACTTGTGATAAAGAGATTTAAATGTCTGGCTCTAAATCAGTTGACCATAATTCTTGGCTAAAGAAGGCAAGACATTTCATAATATCAAACGGAAGAAGCTCCACTGGCTGGTGTCCTGAATCATGGTACTTATTTTTCAGTCCCGTGCACCAATTTTCTCAAAGTTTCCATAGAAATTTGCCTGAAGTTGTTTCATATTCTTCAAAATTTTGTACTGTTTGCAAACGAATCAGGTTTGGCACTTTAATGTTTGGACATTAAATTGGACATTCTAGAAAATCTTCTTTCCGAGTATTTTAAGAGTAGAGATATCACATTTTTAATATTATTTTAGTAACAAAATCATATAATGATTGAAATAATTGCAAATATCTATTTTCAAGTTTTTCTGCCTCAAGAGTTTCTTTTGAAAATGAGTTTCTTTCTTTCTGTTTTAAAAAGTCACATTTGCTGTGAGAGTAATATACTAAATAGCTGCTATTTATTTTTGAGGATTGCTTCTTCATGAGATAGCTGCTCCCTCCCGCCAAAAAAAACCCCTGCTAGGTAGCTTTCCACTGACACGGAATTATTGTTACAAAAAAGGACAGAATTTCTGAAACATGTTGCCTTTTATTAATAAACAAATACTACTTATTTATATATTAGACAACTCTTCTAAGAACTGTAGTATAAGACAGCAGTAAACCTAGTGTGGAACAAAAGATTCCCGTGCTAACCCACAGTCTCATGACGAAGCATCGCGCTTCCCACTTACAGTTCTTAGTTGTGACAAGAGACAGCGGTGCACCCCAGGCACACGGAGCACCACTGACGACGGGCTGAAGGAGCCCCACGGGCCACTGGCATGGGACGTGTGACTGGTGGCCTCCTGACACATAGACCAAATGAGCATGATGGGCCAGCACATGGATTAAAAAATAGAAAAACTTAGTTTTTGCTTATTTTTATCATAAGAATAACAGTAATTAGAAGTTCTACTATTTTCCTGCTGTCCCCAATGAGGAGGGAAGCATGCATGGCCACTGTGGAAACTGCCATCCTCCGGCTTTCCCAGTCACATTTGTGTCTGTCCTCTATCCGCCATCTCCAACCTGCGGTCCGGGAAGAGGCAACAAGGTCACTGTGCTGGACGATGGCATATCCACACGTGTCAGTGGCACCCTGGGAAAGCCGCAGTGAAGGCTGCCCTCTCCCTAGAAGGTGGCCTGGGGTAGGGGAAGTTTTGAGGACCCTCCATGAGCTTTCCTGGTGCAGCTTAACTAGGACCAGGAGACGCTTCTTCAGCCCTCACCAGTATAGGGTTGGGACTCATCCGGGCTAGAGCCCGTGACAATGAGTATGACATGCTGATCTGACCTCTCCCGATGTGTCAGGACCACAGGAGCATGGTGCCAGGGACTCATCCAGCTCTCCAGGCTGACCTCCCATCTCAACATCCAGGGGTCTCCCCTTCCATGTTCACGTCCCACACACGCTTTCTATCCCCAAGTTGTTTTTCCTTGTTAATCCCCTAGATGCCTTCTACAAGGAGTGCACTGGTTGTCCCTTTGGTGCTTCCGAGAAGACTGAGGCAGGCTCAGGTGGAGGCTAAAACACATGGGTACAAGGAACTGGGTGCCAGCCAGTCCCCAAGTGTTGCCTCTTCTAGCTCTGCAGCTCATGGGGGCTGGAATCGACGCATGCTCCCACGGCTGAATCAGGAGCCCCTGTAGGGCAGCAGTGCAGCCAGCCTGAGAAATGTCAAGGGGCCCAGGGCACAAAGCACCCAGGAACACAGAGGGCACTCCTGTAGGCCTAACGCAGCTTCCTGAGAAGGGAACTCTTTCTAGTATCATGTACTGCGGTTGCAAAGACCCACCCACATCTGAGCCCCGCTGCCTCCACATTCACGTTCCTCTGCCTGGACCCCAGGGCCTTCTCTGTCCTTTCCTTCTGTCCTTGGCCTCTTCCCTGGCTCAGGATGAAGGCCTTCTCGTGATCAAAGAACCCCCAGATTCTTAGAGACAGGAAGCCCAAACTCAGGCCGTGGGGCTCCCATCAAGGATGATTCCTCAGGGATGCTCAGAAGTACAAGAGGCCGGCCATGGGGAGAGGAATCTTAAAGACCTGAGATGACAAAGTTAGGTTCTAACCATTGTCTCTGGAGGGAATCAAAGTACATGGACCAAACCACTGGGGGCACTGACTGCCTCCTGAGCTCCAGGAACTGTCACATACATGATGTGGCTTCTTCTTTACAGTTCCATTAGAAGTATTATAATGATGACCCTCATTTTTCAGATAGGGACGCTGACACCCAGAGGCGTGCTGTACACAAAGCTAACGAATGACGGACAAGACTGCACCAGGTCTCCTGATTCCCTCTGCCTCTGTCCAGCACCCACAAGCTGCGTCTACACTGTTGGATGTGTAAAAAAACCTTTCAATATGTGGACTCAGTTGAGAGAATGGTCTTCCTTTCAAACTGGACATGAAACCAGTTAACATAATCTAGGGAATGACAGGAAATTTCCTGTCTTGTTTAATACCCCAAAAAGCACATTTTCAGTCTATGATTGGCTTGTAGTTAATCAGTTCATTATTATAAGCTGACTGTAGAATATTAGAGAGCCCTCAGGCCCTCTGCTGAGGATGCTTGCTAATTTTGCTGGCCTTCCAGCACATGAACCCCATTCATATAATGAGAGCTGCAGCCCACCTTCCACAAGAAGTTAATAGTGCCAGCCTCCCTTGCAGATTAAGGTTTAGGCCTGTGACCAGGTGCTGCCAAACAGACTCACCCGCCCAAAGTCTGGATCAGAAACTCGTGGTGACAAGAATAAGGGTCCTTTAGGAATCTGTCATGGTGCAGGTGGGGGCAGCAGGGGCAGCCAGTCACCATTTGAGAGGGGGCAATTCTAGTGGCTCTTCCCAGGGTCTGATGTGCATGGTGTCCCTGGAGCAATCTGCAGTGTCTGGTCCCAGGGCAGCAGCAGCCTGTCTGTCTCAGACCAGCTCTGTACTTCAGTTAGCCAAAGTTGGTCTCTGCTGCTTTATAGCCGAGAACATTCCTGGCTTTTGCAGTCTTATAGGTGGATTCGAGGCCACAGAGAGTTGCCATCTGTCCTCAGAGCTGGCCGGAGGGACAGGCAGCACCCTCGGGAACTCACCTGGCCAGCCTACCCGAGGGCGCTCAGCCACCACCGCTGAGTGCCCATTGACTGATATTCACCATGCGGGGTGCAGTGTGGAGAGTTCAGTGGTTCTCTCACCAAGTCTCATCCAATCCTCACAGCGACCTGACATCAGCGCTACCCTTTGACAAATGAGAAACAAGGTTCTCCGGAGGGTGAGTAACTCAGGGAAATCTCATTGCCATACCCCCCCCCACCCCGTGATCCCCCCCCACCCCCGCCAGGGTACACCAGCCGCGCCCCCCGCTGTGCTCCGCGCCCGCAGCCCCGGTTCTTTATCACCTGCAGGTGAGCAACTCATTGCCGACCCTGCTGAGTCCCACCTTTTGACCCAGCACGAACCAGTTTAAAAATAGGGAGCAGTTTTCAACCGAGACATTCGAACTTCTGCCAACCGCACAGATTGGAGAAGCGACTATCAAAACGGCCAGTTGAAGTCATGTCAGATGTGGCTGCGACCCTCAGTGCAAATTTTAAAAATCGCCTAAAAATCGTGCAGTCCATAGGCTTGAGCAAAAGGACAGAAACTGCCTTCCCACCCCGCGCCTGCGGCCCGGAGGCCGGGAACCCAGCGCCACACTGCGTCCCGCCGGTCCCCAGACCCGCCGTAGGCCCGCGCCGTGCGACGCTGTGGGGTCTTCCCAGGCTCTGGCTCCACCGCCTCTCTGCCCGGCCCTGCCGCTCCCGACCGCGTCGGTGCTCCATGATTCAACGTCTCTTTTGTCATCTGTGTTGAGGCTGGGAAAAGCCATCACGGGGTTGGGACAATAGAAAATCAGTGCACTGGATGCACATTCAATGCGCACACAAGCCCCAGTAATGTCTCCCTGTGCTCTGGCCCTTTTGAGCAGATGGTTTGTTTTAGTTTTACGAAGCCCTGTCTTCTAATCTGGTGAACTACACTTCATACATAAAAGGAGTTGGTTCTGGACTCTGTGGTTTTAATATTTTCCGTCTTTGTATGAATGTTCGTGTTAAAACACTCAAAGGACATTGTAAGCTGGCCGGCAGCATTAACTTTGGTTCTGTTTGTTTTTCTCCAGTTTATGCACGTTACCATGTGTATTTTGTAAATGTATGCAGTAGGCACTACATGCACACACAGCTTGATCGTTTAGCAGCTACCTGAATACCGCTTCATTTGAGTAAAAAGATACAATTTTAAAAATACTATTATTTTTCTTTGTGTGTATACATTCAGGCTGTGTTTTAGCCATTCTGTATATTCTCTAAACTGTAAAAGCTAACTTGCACCCCCAAAAGCAAATGAATTAAAGCTAAACCATTCCATTTCTACTTAGTAACAACTTCTGTCTCCACCTGAAATGAAATTAATTTAATAGGCTGACGATGACCCATCTTCATATTACTAGGAGAGGTTGTTCTCCCTTGAAAGAAGAAAATAAACAAAGTGGAAATTTTAAATAAACACGAACAGAGCACTTCTCTGTAGGACTAAAAGAAACTTTTCATTTCCTGTCTCTTAAAGAATCATGAGTCTTACTGCAGTCCAGAGAAATGTTTTTAAGTTTACTTTTTGTTTTTTATCTTTTTATTCTTATTTAACTTCAAAGAGTTTTGTATCCGAATGGAATAGAAAGTATGAGAAATTGCTTCAGAAGTCTGATAAGAAAATATCTTTCTTTCATCTCCAAGAATGGCAAACCTCTTTCCACAGAGAAAGATGCAATCCTAAGGTGTCTGTCAGACTCTGTCCTATTTATTTATTTAAGTCAGGTACACTAATTTTCATAATGAGCTGTAAATAAAGCTTGTTACAGCTTGCATTTATGAGATCAGAGTCCCACATGTAAAGATAGACTACTTATTCCTTCCTTAGGTAATACTGAAATACCGATGCATTGGCTTGGGTCTTGGGCCAAGCCATACCTCACCCCAGCCAACCTCAGGCCACTATCAGCACTTTTGGGGCCTTTGACACATCTGGAGATCCATCTAGAGGCTGCAAAGTCCATCATGACACAATGTGCTACTGCCAGGTGTCTTCTGCTTCTTCCTGTTTCATGTGTTCTTGGAGAGCATGAAGGACTGCCAGCACATTCGGTGATGGGACCATTGCCAGCTCTTGAAGGCATGAACTGCCCATCTATTGCAGAAGATCTCCAGGGTGAGGCCACTGGCCAGTAGGGGATGGGAACGAGGAATCCTAGACCTCTAGCTTGCTGATGATGGAGAAATCACCACGGAAAATGAAAGGTGAGGAGACCAGGGAAAAGTGTGGAATGAGAAGGAGGTAGATAGAGCCTCTGGTCACTGCACTGTGTATCAGTCTTCCCTAGTGACACCTCACACAAGATGCAGTGACTGGCCAAAGCATGGTGGGGAGGAGAGGAGGGACAGGGAGGGGAGGGGCGGGGAGAGAAGGACTAGTGAGAAGCAAACAGTCCTAAAAATTTATCTGACTTAACAGGGATGGTGATTATCTGCAGACAAGTCCCACTGTTCCTCTATACTTTCATGTGGGAAAGGGAAGGGTTCTGCAACCCGATTAATGGCTCAGATAACTGAGATACTGGATCTATATTACATAAGGTGGAAAAGAGAATAGAACCAGATAACATTTACAAGTTAGAACGGAACCAAAAGACAGCACTCGGTGGTGTTACCCAATTCTCCACCCCCAGCTAAAACTAATAAAGCGACCAGACCTATAATGTAAATGAAGAGAAATCTGGCTTCCCCAGAGCTCAAGATAAACACAGCAAAGCCAAGTCTCCACCACTCCCCCCACTCCCACCCCCACATGGGGAGGACACCTCTAAGATACTGCAGATAAGCTTGTGGCAGCATGACTCACTGAAGGTGACATGCCATGGGGTTGTTCTGAGTGCTGTGGACTCCACCTTTCCCGTTCCATTCTAGCTCGGGGCTTCATCTGCAGTTTCAGTGTAAGAACCAAGATAAAGGCTCCCGCTTTAGGACTTGAGGGTTATTTATATTTTAGCACAAATGAGTTTATGAGATCAGTTCTTCTTTGAAGGAAGAGGGCAGAGGACATGAGGACACTGGTATCCTTAGGGAGGATGGGGCGAAGAAAGGAAGCCCTAGGAGATGAATTTTGACCACGGCAAAGTGGACCAAACCCAAGGCAGCATAGGGAGAAGAAGACCAGAAATACTTCTTGGGATCTGTCATCTAATGCTTACGCTCTTCTGTGTTCATCTGGTGGCAATAGTGGTGCACTTATGAACACAGTGCGTGAACCACGGTGGATGCTAAGGACATATTTACTGAATGAGTGACTTAAAGGAGACATGGAAGGCTCTCATTATGTTCCGAGTACTATTAATAACAGGTGGCCCAGGGTCTGAGCTGCAGCCCCTCAGGCCACCCTTCCTGGTTCCTAGTGCTATACCAATGACAAGGTCCTTCGTGGACCAGGCACTGTGCTCGATACTTTCCATAATCCACGTCCCTAAGCCCCTGCCAGCTCTAAGAAGTAACTCTCACCACTCTTACGACTACTGGGCTGCATGAGGACTCACAGACCCCAGGGCCCAAGCTTGGGGTCCTAACCACAGGCGATGCTGCCACTTTCTTAACTGAAAAAGTGAAAATACACTCTCATGTGTATCATCACGATTCTTCCTACTGTGATCACATGTGTTTGGAAAGGTCTTCGATATAATTTAGTAGATTCTCATGGGAAATTTTAGAAAAACAGTGGTTTTCAAATGCGGAGTGCACCTGCTGGCAGTCATTCCCACACACATTTGATTAGATTTGACACTGCAGAGAATTTAATTTTCAAAAACATTTAGGTGAAAGAGGAGAAATAAGACTCACTTCTCAATAAATATTTGTTGAACAAAGAAAAAAGGTTTCTTTACTATTTGGCTCTCTATATACAACAGCTTTATTCTAAGGTTTCTCTGTAATGTTTCTTTTCTTTCTTTATCCTTATTCTCAGATTGCTCCTGTTCTTTGGTTTGTTGGAGAGAATTAATATCTATTTTCAAATTATTTTGCTACAATATGATTTCAGTTATTGCTTGTGCAGAAGTCTTTGGACTCAGATATGCTTACTCACCAACTGATCTCTTTGAGTTAACTTGTCCAGCACCAGGTAGAATGGAGTATCTACATCAGCATCATTTATTATCCAAGGGGAGGACTTTAAGTCTTTGGAGCTGGAGAAAGACCTGTGTGGACATGTCCCCTGGTGGTAGTTGTGATAACTACTTCTGCCCGGACAGTGCTTTATGGCTCTTCCACTCCAGCACCTTCTACATCCAGGACTCAGACCTGCACAGACGCTTGGGTTCCATGGCAAGAATGTCTCTGTGGCAGGGCGGTGGGTGAATGCGTGGGAGGATTAGGGAGGTTCTTCTATGCAAAGTTTTTGCAGGCTCAAGATTTTACATCTGAGCTACTGAATTCAGTAAAATAGGCTGCGTTAGCACTCTTCAAATGGCCTTATAGCCAGTGGTCCCACCTCTAAAAGTACCAGATGTCATGAGGTCTGCCTGCCACAGTGACTTCCATGGAATTGGTGACAATGTGCACCATGTTAAGTTTAGCTTGGGCTAGGAATGCCTTAGCCTCACATCCATAAATCATGAACCAACTGATGCCCACCCTGGCACCCCTGTATTCTTGGAGAGCCACTAAGTCTTAGCAAACTCGGCACACCTAACTCTGCATTGTCAAGAAAAAGTTCTCTGTACTTCATTCTGCATTAAAACACTAGAAAGATGG